>NW_026999408.1:0-349999 GCF_037126465.1 Ornithodoros turicata
GGTGTGGACAGGTGCCATGGGCGCCAGGTGAACAGGGGCGCCATTATGTGGTCGGGTAGTGAATGTGCCAGGTCGGGCACTCAACCTGGCACATTCATAAATGATCTAAAGCACCCACTATTAGAGAGGTTGTAGTGTGAAACCTAGTGCGGACCACACGAAAACGCATCCCCAAGGACATCGTGTTAGCCATGTTGCCATGGGCGCAGGTAGCTCTAGATACGCCACTGCTCAGCCTCATTCAGCTTCACCTCGAGGATGTTGACGTGTTGGACCTGCTGGACGTATTGGGAGTGGCCTCAGCCGATTGAACGACGACTCATTATGGCTCTTTCCATATCTGCATCATTCCAACAGTTGACGCTGCTGACTACGGTCAAGGTGAAGCCGCAAGGGCCTCTACCCACACCGAGCATGTTCGTCGAATCTTCTGCATATCCACGATAGGCCTTGATACTCGTGCCCCATAGCTGCTGCAGGGTACTCGTACTCGTCCCCATTGTGCCAGTCCTATGTTCTGCCACGGCCACTTGCGCGCGTCGCTTCTCCTCCGGCCTCCTGCAAGTGGCCGTTGTTCTGCTTACCGCATAGTCCCTACTCAAGCAGCACAATGTACTGAAAGTAGAGTGCAATAGGGGTGGACGGGTAGGAGGAAAGCCTTGAACATACTCGTTAAACTAAAGAACATGGATAAGACACATACCAGCCACGCCTATTGCACTCGACTTTCAGTACATTGTGCTGCTTGGGTACTTTCTTGTTTATGCACACATAACGATAATCTCGGCAAGTCAACAGTGACAACTCGTGACGCTTATCACAATGCAATAACAACACGTTGCTACCGTATGTGCCGCAGTTTGTGCCCAAGTGCTTACGTGCGGTTCGCCAATAGACCACACTCGCGGGAGGTCACGTCACATCAAGATATCATGTGATTGGGAAAGAGTGGATCGTTGGCAAAACAAGCGCACGTTGGTGTTGCCATCGTGTACCCTCGTGATTTTCGCGTTTGGTGAGGTCAGGTGAGGTCAAGGTGGTATCTGCCCCCGCACGTGAAGTTTTCCTCCTTCGCGCATTGGCATCCATAATCGGAAACAACCTCAAAACAATGCACGTGATCGCGGGCTGCCAACGCACGTGGCCTTCTTGTGTCAACGACGGGTAGCGACACCTGGCGTTGTGACCTGGGGGCGTGACGTTTGTGACGCTCTCAGAAAGCAACCCCTAGCGAGAAAAAGGAAAAGCCTGACGAAGTCCTGACAGAGGAGAACTCAGGTGTGCCCATGGTGGCCTGCTTTTCTACGAATGTTCCAGGCAAGCTAAAGGCTTGTGCGCGTGGAGCGCACGTCGCGAGAATGATACAGGGAACATTGTGTGCTTCTGCTCGACTGTGAAACTGAGCCTATTAAATTTTGGATACAAAAACAGCGTCGCTTACATGGAGTCACCGCGATACGCATTTTATCTGCGTGAAACAGTGGCCCGATGGGCATCGCAGGCGAAGTAGATGTCTCCTACTAATGCGACTATACGAGCGGTAGGATATGAAGTGCTCTATACAGGGTGTTCCACCTAAGGTGATAAAAAAAATTATAACTGGCGGCGTACTCGCCGGAGGATTGTCGTACTTTCGGCATTTACCTTCTGAAAACTTTTTGCCATCATTGAGGAAGGCTTTGGACAATTTTTAATTGCGGGAAATTTATTATTATTTTTTCAATTGAACTTTGAAAATTGCCAAGCGAACCTCACTTTTTTTTAAACAGAAATATGATGTCCTCCATGGATAACCGCAGACCCAACAAAAACTATGCACAGTATCGCGACAGAAATAGTCGAAAAAAATTATTAAAAATTACGCTTTACCCCCGCCTGGCTTGATTTTCGCAGAGAAGCGCGCGCGAAATCTGCGTCTAGACGAGAAAGTGTCCCCGCCTTCATTTGTCTTGGCTTCTTTGTGATAAGACGGTTGTTTTGTTTTCTTTGTGATAAGTCGGCTGTCACCAGCATCAAGGTCAACGCGGCGCAAAGAAAGGTAAAACCAAGAGGCGAGAACACTTCCTCCGCTCCCCGCAAATATCGTGCGTTTTTCTTTGCGAAAATCAAGTAGGCGGGGCTAAAGCCGAATTTTTACTAATTTTTTTAGACTATTTCTGTCGCGATACTGTGCATAGTTTTTGTTGGGTCTGCGGTTATCCTTGGAGGTCATCATATTTCTGTTAAAAAAAAAGTGAGGTTCGCTTGGCAATTTTCAAAGTTCAATTGAAAAAAAATAAATTTCGCGCAATTAAAGATTGTCCAAAGCCTTCCTCAATGGTGGCAAACGTTTGCAGAAGGTAACTGCCGAAAGTCCGACAATCCTCCGGCGAGTACGTAGTGAGTTAGAATCTGTTATCACCTTAGGTGAAACACCCTGTATATATCGTGAACACTAGCGTCCTCAGTTACGTCGTGTACTATAATCGTATTTCTCGACAGTCATTTTCCCGCGAAATGATTTTAACAGCAATATTTTTAATGATAACAGGAAAGTACCCAATGAGTGCAATTGATTGTAGCACAATTTTAGTACATATGTAACACACTTTGGCAGCCTTTACCTTACTGGACATGGATTCCATACTCATACGAACGTAATTTAGCCATTCCACCACTCGTTCTCAACTCGACAATGTTGGCTTGATGACGTCGAATTCATCAAGAAAGGATTCATTCCCTTTCGATGCACATAGTTGCCTGTACGCGCCATAAAAATTTCAATCATCACCACCTTTCAGTGCTGCACAAGCACCGGCAATACCCCACATCCTGGCAAAACCTCAGACTCCCTGCATTCTGACTCAGATGGACTCCACAGTACAACCTGATACAGCTTCATAGAAAATGCATCGCGAAATTCAAGTCCCGTGAAATATTCGCTGAACGTCCCGCCTCGCGAATTCACCGACTGCAAAAGTAACAACTTTTACGCAGTGCAATTACCGTAATTTCACGCGTATAAGCCGCACCGCAGATAAGCCGCAGGACGCGTTTTTTGGGATGGTTTGAAAATTTTCTTGCAGATAAGCCGCACCCGCAGATAAGCTGCGGGGCAATACGAGACGACTGATTTGTGCGACAAAGGAGACCATAGAGAAATCCATAAACCCTGTGGTCCATACTCCGGGATCGGCACAGTGTACAACGGAGGAGATCAGTTCTGGAGTTGTACCAAGATCGGAATGTGCCCTTGTCGGGTGTTTTTCGTGGACAGATGGGTCAGTGATCTTCCAGAAGACGTGAATCACTGTCACCACTTTCCTTAAAGCTGCTTTGGGGAATGCACCAGGAAGATTAATCTACTCGAATGTGGACCCGTCCCTGTTACGCACTGTTCGTGCATCGGCAGGGCAGTGCTGTTCCAGAGACACTGTCGGCCCTTTCGTTAAAATCGGCGTATGGGGAAAATACCAGGAAAAAGTAGTCATCAGATAAGCCGCACCGGTGGATAAGCCGCAGGGCGCCCGTGAGAAAAAAAAAATCGCGCATAAGCCGCGGCTAATACGCGTGAAAATACGGTACATCTTAGAAGTTGCACCTCTTCTAAATAAGTTTCAATGTACCAATTAGACAAATACGGCTGACTAGTATTGCACATAGCACGCTGCACTCGCAATGCAATTGCAAGAATAGAAGGTCTGTCCTTGTTGAAGTAACCTGATGAAAACTGTTTACGTATTTCAGATGCTGCAGGGTGAACTCCACGAAATCCGGTTTGCCTGGCCTAAACCTGGCGATGAAGAGAAACCCATGGAAGTCACTGGAGAAAATCCCTTGCCGCTCAACTGCGTGGCCTATATTAACGGTGGGTGAGATGGTTAAGCCCGCTTATATCGAACGACGTTATACGCGGGTCATTGTTTAAAATACATCGTACTGCCATAGCCCTCTTTGAAACTGTCCACCAATGAGGTGGTCTGCGTATTCGCTAGGGTATAACGGATCCGTGCTAACCCTTGCATCTCTAGTACCCACGTGGACGTGACTCAGCGTAATGCATGCGCCGTCGTCCTATGCAATGAAGAAAGACGCACGTTTCGTTTCGTGTGAGCGGCTGTAGCAGAATACACTTGTGCAACGGCACGTTCAGACATCAGCATCCCAAGACCGGCGTCTACTTTTCGCCCCTGCACTCTAAATCTTTTCACACCTTTAAAGGTGTAACAACGTGCATGGCGCACGCCTTTTTAGGTGTAATTTCGGTAACATCATAATGGAGCACGGTTTCGCACAAATTTTCTTTACTCGAGTGTTGTCTGTCCTCCAAAAACTCAGTCTTGCAACATCTCAACATTGTTCAACAGTATTGTAGACACTTGCGCGTGCTCGATTATCGATAGCGATGCATATATGCATTAGCTCATACCTACGATATCCAAGACATAATGAAAGCAAGATTTGCACTGACACTTGATCTTTAGTAATGCTTTCCAAATTTTGTAAAATATCATCCTGGAGATGCAATGTTACGCAACCAGGTTGAATGTTCATAGCGCACACCTTTAAAGGTGTGAAAAAGTTTACAGTGTGGGAGTAGATGCAGTTCCCTGTATCTATTATAATCGGGCTATGTGATTTCTTGAAATTAGCCATGGAATAAGGGTAGAAGTCCGCAACATAACCTTGAGGAGCATGCTTCGTCGCTTGTACACACTGATGCGGATGGAAGTGTCGATAGTTCAAACTTCGTGACAAAAGAAAAGACTATGCTAACCCTTGCGATAGATTACTATGTTGCTCCCAAAGTTCACAAAAAGAAGACATATACTCATTATTTCAATTATACCAGTGTTTGTTTCGATATACCACAGTTACCATTCAAGTAGTGTTCCAAGCATCGAATCTTTCGCAGGCCGTGTTTGCTGCGCTGAGCACTGTACTGAGAATGTTGCATGAAGTAGTTCCTTACTTCATGTAGTACTTACATGAAGTAGAGATGTTTTCACCGCACTGGTACCGCTGCAGAAGATCACACATCGCAGAGAACGGACCTTTTCAGTCTTCTACTAAATAGTGCTCTCTTATGGTGTGGAGTTCGTAAGGTATAGACACGGCATAATCAATTCGAAGTCCTCCAGTAGTCCACAACAACAGTTGATGATGACTTCTGTTGTCACATAGTTCAGTTCTTCATTAGCTGACTTCGAAGATTCGGCCATCAATGCCAGTGGTCCTTCCAATGTAGATGAGCAGACGCTTTTGTAACGCGTGTAGATCCGGCGCTCTATATCTCTAAGCTCTATATCTTGAAGCTCCCCTTGTGCGATCTCTCCCATATCTCCGAAAAGGGAAAAGGACCATGTCTATGCAAAAAGTAGAGGTGACACCATCGCTTGACTCTTCTTCGAAACAACTGAATTTTAAGCCCTGCCATGATGGGTGATGGCGTATGCAGTAAGTTTGAGAGAATAGTAACTAAAACATATTTTCGGTGGACCAGCTCGGCCGCCGTAGCGGTTAGGTTAGGATAATAGGAAGTTACCCGGGTTCGAATCCCAGTCCCGGCTGTACTGCCTGAGGTTTTTCCAGGCAGACTTTCCAGACGCATGTCGGCACAGTTCCCCCTGAAGTCGGCCCAGGGCGCATACTAACCCTCCTGTGTCCCCCACTCCTTGCTGTCCTCTCTCCATCTGACCACGTCTGTACGCCGCTCATAACCACAGTTGGTTCGCGGCGCTAACACAGAATTAAAAAAATATATATACGGGGTGCGGCACGTAAGACTGACCAGAATTTTTTTTTCTTTCGAAAGAGCAATTGAATATATCTACTCCCGATGGGGCCTACCCAAAGGCGGTGGTGTATCAGTAATTAGTGCGGCCGTTAGTTCACTTATTAATCTTCTTAATTAGTGAAAATAGGTTGACGGCGTAATTGCAGAGTTGTACAGCGCAACCCTGAGGAGTGTAGTTCGCTAGAATCGAAACCGCAGCGCTTTTCTCTGCCCTAGTAAAAATATGCGGAAATGCACAATTTTCCAGCGTTCCGCGAGGTATGCGGTCGCTTTCTCCTCTCCCCCTCTCGATGTCACCCTGAAACCAGGCTGTTCCTCAAAGCATTGGAGGGAATAGCAGGCTGACCCTCCTTCCCCCAACATCACGCCCCTCCCCTCTTGGGTGGGAAATGGGGGTCTTTCATCTGTTCATGCCGAAGAGAGCGTTGGTCGAACGTAGTGAGGGGACAGAGCAAAGAGGGGCTCGGTGTGCAGCCGCGGACCCAAGGGGGGGGGGGCGATCGCCCCCCAAAACGTCAGTTTATACATTGGATTTCCCTCTTTCCCCCTACCCCACTACGCGCTCCGACAAAGAAATCGCCCCCCCCCCCCAAACCAAGGGTCTGGATCCGCCCCTGTCGGCGTGGCACAGCAGGACCGGGGATGTGCGTCCGCTAGCGGGCAGCGAGACGAGGCATCGGCGCCGGAGTGCTCTCGTCCGGATTTATACTTGATCCCAGCGAGCGAGGCGGGCCGGTAGGGTCTTTTGAGGAATGCAAGCAGCACCGGACGGTGCTTGTCGGTAACGATGGCGAAGGGCCGACCGCAAATATATGGCCTAAAGTGGAGGACGGCCCATAGAATCGCAACGCACTCCTTTTCGGTTGTCGAGTAATTCTGCTCGACTTTCGTGAGCGTACGACTGGCGAAGCCGACGGCATGCTCCGTGGGTGCGTACGGGAGCCGTTGCGCAAGGTCCGCGCCAAGGCCATAGGCACTAGCGTTGGTATGCAGTTCGGTGGGTCCGGAGGGGTCGACGTGCCGTAAGACGGTCGCGGAGGTGAGGATGTCCTTCAACCGACGGAAGGCCGAGGTGTGGGCGGCAGACCAAAGGAAAGCGGTATCTTTGTCGAGTATATCTGTGAACGGGGCAGCAAGATCAGCAAAACCGCGGGTGAATCGGCGAAAGTAAGATCACGGTTAAGATCAAACTGTAAGGCTGTAAGCCAGCGGCGGTTAAACAGTCAAAGACGGCCTTCAGTCGTTGAGCGTGGGCACAGGGTATGTCGAGGAGTAGACGACGACGACGTCGTCGTCAAGGTAGCAGAGGTTTATTATTGGGCATATGTTCCACTGTAATCCCCGGAGCACGGAGTCCATCATCCGCTCAAACGTCGCTGGGGCATTGGTCAGTCCAAAAGACATGACTGTAAACTCCATCGGGACCATCGGGAGTGGTGAATGCGATTTTTTGTATGTCGAACGTGGTCATGGGAATTTGCCAATAGCAGAGCGAAGATCCAGGCAGGAGAAGTACGTGCTTCCATGGAGGGCGTCCAAGGCGTCAATCCGAGACATGAGGTAGACAACGCGTGGAGTGATTTTGTTAAGACGACGGTAGTCTACGCGGAAGCGAATAGAGCCATCCTTCTTAGTGACGACCACAACAGGGGACGCCCATGGACTGGAGGAAGGGCGCACGATGCCCCTGGACAACATATTGTCGACACACGACAGGGTCTATGTCTGAGAGGTCGGGAGTCACAGTGTCGATAGGGTGAGAAACGCCTTTGGCGGCGCCCAGCGTGGGCGTCAGCCCAGCTGAAATCAAATAGACAGACGTACTCCCGCAGCAAGGCGAGCAAGGGAGGTCGGTTCAATGGCTCAAGGTGTGCCCATTGTTAGTTGCATGACATGAATCTCTGTGACAAACTCGGACATAACAAGATATATCGCTGCAAGAACGAGTGCAATTTTCCTTGGTGGTTCAGTGCGCCTCGTTACTTCCTGCAATATATTTCGAGAAAATAAGATGAGCGATGCGGGGATCAAAGGGCGATACCGCATCTAAACTGTTGACTCATTGCAGATTCCATGGGACTGCATCGCGTGGAGAACCGTAGCCACTCTGAGCGCGCCGTAAGCTTGCACCTGTACTGTCCGCCCTTCCAGGCTTGCCAAATGTTTGACCAACGTACAGGTCATCGCTCTAAGAGCAAGGTTACCTTCTGGAGCAAGTATGGAAAACGCACTCCTCTGGTAAGTTTTGGTTGTTGTCCTTTCGGATAAAGATCTTTATTTACATTTTTCAGTGACACCGTTATATGGGTTGCGACATTTGAATGTGGGTCATTATATCATGCACGTATTGTATTGCGCAAAGGTATACGCTCCTCAGGTAGGTTTCTGCGCAGCAGAAGAGGGCGAGGGTGTAAAATCACGTGCGCTCCTAAGCGCACCCATTCGCCAAGGCCGCTGTTGACTCCACCCAAGCAGCACAATGTACTGAAAGTCGAGTGCAATAAGGGTTGGTGGTATGTGTCTTGTCAATGTTCTTTACTTTCACGCGTCTGTTCAGGGCCTTCCATCTACCCGGCCACCCCTATCGCACTCGACTTTCAGTACATTGTGCTGCTTGGGCACGTGCGAACGGTAAGGTAAGTTAAGGTAAACGGTAAGGTGCGAACGGTAGAAAGGTAAACAGTATAGGGAATCCGCAAATAACACTGGAGCCTTACAGTTTACCAGGAACGAGCGTCATCATTGTCCGTTCGGGTGCCTCTGCCACCATATCAGGCTCCTGTTGCCTCACATTGCAAGATGCATGCTCGTACGCGTGCTGAGGCATGGTTGTCTTCGTCCCGTCGTTCACGGAAGAGCATTGTAGCTGCCATGTGACTACATTTGCCACATCTATGAGGGCACTCGCAGTTCGCCCCCTAGATAATTTTACTACCCCGCGAGACCGTAATCTGAACACAATGGGAAAAACGTTTGCAGGATGCTCACACGAACGAACTTATACCAACAGCCGAATAGTTCAAACTTCAGCAAGCATGTTGCGTTGAACTTCCGTTTGTCTTTCGCCGATAAACCAAGATAATCCCCAACGAAAAATGGGACCTTTAATACAGAAACCAGAGCTGTTTTAGCCTTCCCGGAGGCACTCTGTGCATCCAATGCTCCTTTGTTTACCTTTATGAAGCGCACACATGGTTCCTGCGGCTAATCACGAGCGTCCTAGAAACGTCACCGTTACGTCATGAGCATTGACCTCGCGGACTTGCCTAGCGTACTGAAGGGAAAATAACGATTTTTCTACGTGTCGCGGCAACAACGACACGGACTCTTGAATACACACATTCGTCGAGCTCCGTTGATGAGCGCAAGCAACGGCCATTTTGGAAAATCCCAGTGCTCCTTGCGTTCAGCTCAACGCCAACAACATTTCAATATGTAATCGGAATTTCACCGAACTGTAGGCCTAACACGAATGTTCAGAGTTCGTTGGCAATCCACTAAAGCCACGACTGCGTTGCCGGTGCATGCGTACCGCGGTTTCGCGTTTGGCTTGGGCGGACTTTAAAATGGCGGCTGCGCACAACCGCGTACTAGTTTCGGTTTCGGTTACCGAACGTGTAGCGACGGCGGCGCATTCGCAGATGAGCGTACCTCGAAAGCTCCTCGCTTCGCTTTGCAGCTGTTCTATACTATATACATGTTCGTCGCTGTTGCTGCAACATACAAATATTAGCGCGCAGCCCGCAACAGCGTTGAAAAAAGCTGCAATGATATTTTAAAAAAATTGCATATTCGAACTTTGACGAATATTCGAAAACTTCGAATATGAAACTTTCGAATATTCGCACGCCTCTAATAATGACTTGTATTTGTTTCACTAAAATCCCGCGAGCCCTTACGCTCTGAATACAGTCTCTGTTCGAAATATCGGCAGCTGTCATCCTGAGGCACTTTCCCTTTATCATTCATAACGTGTTTTACATGCCTTTCAATTCAGTTTAGTTGTAACTGTGATTGCCCTTTAAGCCTGAACTCAGGACATATCACTAACCTTGCCCACATGAAGCAACAAAGGGCTGCCACGTGTGGTGGTACCTGTGCTTGCAGATCACTATGATGTCATTGTTCATTGTGGTTCAAGAAACCGGTTACATGTATAACAATTCCAACTCTGGGATTAACAAAAGCGAAATGGTGCTGACAAGCTGGTGCACGACTGCAAAGTAAACCCGAGACGTGGGATTGCTGTTTCACATGGATCAAGTATTTGCCTCTGTTCTATTATGTCAGGGGGCAGAATGCTTACCAGAGCATTTGTGTGATGGGCCAGGTCCGCTGGTCTATTCCATGTCACGTTACTGTTTATAAAAATGTGCTGCACATTGTGTTGAACATTGCAACCTACTGTGTTGCACATTGTGACCTACTGTAGCATTGCACTGTACAAGTGCCGTACACGACAGCTCATCTGGAAGTTTCAGATGCTCGCATAATGATACGACGGGCAAGGTTTATCTTTCCTATGCATGATTCATGCCGTGTACCTGACTAAAAGTTGGGTATGAGGCTAGTCACAAAAAAAAAAAAATGATATAGGAAAATGCCTTATGAATAAGCCTTAGAAACACCGAACATTAAAAGAATATAAGACAAGAAGATTGCTCTCATCCCACAATTCTATTAATGCAGCATTTCTTTTTTTCTTTCTTTTTTTGCAGGTTGCTCCATCTGAACCAGTACAATATGAAAATAACTGAGTGGACCACAAAGATGAAGACTCTGGCATATGCAGATGTACATATGCAGTCGATGTGACCAAACACACAGCTGCAGCGGTATTCCAAGCACATGACATTCCTAACCAGGCCAGTAAACACCCGTGTACAAAAATTATTTTTTGCAGTAAAAATCCTTCAGTAAATCCTGCAGTGTCTTCTCTGAATAACCGGATACATACACTCAAGCCATATGTCATGTCATGTCATGTGTTTTCATAACTTATTGTGACCTTTCAGAGCCCAGCCCTTTGTTGCCACAAAAGGGCAGTGCAGGCTTAGTGTTTTGTCCTTCCTCCAGCTCCTATGCTTCATTGCCTGAGCTATAGCTACTAGATGATATCTGCACCTTCTTGAACATGCATTTGGTGTGTGGTCGGCTCCCTGTGAACATTAGCTGCTTTCGCATATAAGTGACCTTGGGGTTCACCAAACTCCTGGTATTTCTTCAATTTGGGCTCTGGTGATTTGACGTAATTCTGTAGTCTCGTCTGGATCAAGTTCATGAAAGATAACTAAGACCCCTGGTTTTTTGCTGCGGAAAATTCAAAATTCTGCGGCACCGATTTTCTGCGGCAAGCAGTGAACGGCTGCTTGGAGTGGGAAACATTTTATTTTCTTGGATAATGTGGGAACAAAAATATGTTATAAAATTACGGATTGAAAGCACTGTTGTGGCTCAGCGTTACATACATGATATCTTGTGTTCTCCTCTGACAAAGACAAAGGTCCGTCACCTACAACCATTTTGTACCTGCTGAAAGGTTTTCCAGCATATACAGAGTTTATAATAGGAACTTTATAGGAAAATTACAGGAAGGATTCCTAGGAAGGATTCGAAGGATAGGAAGGATTCGATGAGTTCTGGATTTTGCGATGATTCGCAGAATCGCGGAAAACCCGGGGACTTAAAGATAACATCCGTGTCAAAATCAAACTGGGAGAAATAGGAATAAATGCTCCAGGGGATCTTTGGCAATGCTGTATTTACAGATGCTCGACATTATTACACCTATTTCCTTCCAAAATACCTATCTAACTACAATTGGAACATGTTCTATGTGGGTGCAAATATCTTGGCTTGCAAGTACGCTGCACGAGAATGGCGGTCTGACAATCTCATTGAATTCCATTCAAAGAAAGGCACCTGCAAAGCAAAAGTGGAAACCATGCTGGAATATGTGACACCACATTAACCATTTACCATAACCTCCAGTACCAAGGGAAGTCATTCATTACATTGACAGTGTTAAAGGTGTATGTCAGAAATGCTAATACAGTCGAAACTCGTTAATATGACCACAGCCGTCACCGCAGATTTTACCAGGCATTGTCATAAAAATGGCCATAAAGCGGGGATGTCATATTAACGAGTGTCATATTAACAAGGTTCGATTTTATAAGCATTCCATGTGATTGCCCTTGCCACATTTGAACAATAAAAACTACCCACAAAATTAGAAGAAAGTTGGGGTAGTTTGAAATTGAACACTTTTGTGATGACAGCATGTTGATCTGTGCATGACTAGTGGAAGTTTCTCATGCCATCCTTATTACAACTAGCAATGTGTTGCAGATAGGTAATTAAAAATTGGACCGAATGTTTTAAACGCCAAGCAGACATGAAAAGGAGTGGATCTCACATTAAACAAGTTTCATGAACGTAACTTATGTGCTTGTGACCATTAATACTTTCACCTGAACGAGCTTGTAGCCCAAGATTTCCAAGTGGCGGTTTTTCAGAAGTTGGTACCCAGCCATATGAGGGACATTATCACAGAAACTGGGTTCCCTGAGGACATCAATGGCAACCCTGCAACAGAAAATACAGAGTGGCCTATCTTTCAGATAATCAGCAAGGAAGATACATAATTCACTGCTACTACACACAGCTAATTTCGACCAAACAAAATTAGGGAAATGCCAATCGTGAAATGTGCTGTGCTTTGATGTGATCCAGCAATATATTTTTTTTCTAACCGTTTGTTAATATCCATGTTAACCTTGAAATTTACACATTTGTACCTCGTTTATTTCATCAAACTCTTAATTCATCACTAACAATGTGGTTCATGCAGTATGGCTTTGGTTGCCCATGTGCCAATTAACATCAGACATCGTCACCACAACATATTTTCGCTTCGTATCGCTGAACAATTAAATTTGCGCACACGTTCTGAAACATTGAATTGCCCAACTTGATGGTATGGGCTACACCTGCTGCTGCTGCCTATCCTGTTACAAGATAAGTTCTCGTTTGACATGCTCTGCTCATGCTGCGATTGTAACCACCAACGTCCTCACAAAGTGACAAGAAACAGAAAATGTACGATGAAAGATTGTTCCATTAAGCTCCAAAATCTATTTGCGTATCTTTTTCTTGACATATGTCTCATACATTTTCTAACCCTGTGTGTTGTGGGGTTTTCTCCTACAGGTTAAAAAATTTACAATGTGAATATAGTCGCCGTCCAATTTTTCGGACGCGGCGGGGATCGCGCAAAAGTCCGAATAATCGAGCTGTCCGAAAATACGAATTTCGCTTCGAAAGTCAACTTTATTTAGCGCTAGTAGGCCTGAAAAAGTTTTTCGAATGCTTTCTCGATAGGCAGTCTTCCATTTTCCGCCTGATAACATCGGCTTCTTTTTCCCGAAGTGACATTTCGTCACTGTATACGGACTAAAGCTCCGCAACGGAATTCATTAGTTCCGAGTTTGACGGCTGCGCTGAGAGACTGCAAGGCGTCGATGTCCCGAACACGGTCAGGGAACTTTTGGCAACACTAGGTTTCACCATTACGCAAGTCGGCTTCACCTAACGCCTGCGTGCTTTAGGTGAAGCTCTCTTTACGACACTGTCGCCCGACTTGCAGGTGGACAGCACGTGCTGGGCCTTCACCAATTTCGGCACCGTTTCGGCAGTCCTGCTTCACTCAGAGTAATGGAAAATGAACAGTCACTGCCCATTTTCTTGCCTGAGTTTTTATATGCGGACTAGTTCTTGTCACACGAATTTCGGATGATAGGACTATTTTCCGGCGTCCCGAGAGATTCGTACGATCGAGATTCTACTGATGACGACAATTCGGCGTGATGACAGTTCCTGCATCTGGGATGAAGTGAACGGCCGACACGAGCGAAACTTGCGGACACGATCGCTACTGGTGCAGCGATTTCCAGCTTCCCGATGTGGAAAGGGGGAGATGGTCCCTCTTTGACCTATTTCACTCCTTATTCCAGGTCCAGTTAAAGTGGGTCATAACTCATAAGGAAGAAATATAAGTAATGCGCAGTTCCTTGACCTCCGCATTGCGCCATACGCACGTAGTGAGCTGGCGACCGTTTGGGACGCTCGCTTGCTGGGCATACAGACTCCGAAATATCGAGCGACGGAGCTGTACGCGCGTCCCAAATTTTTTGGACGTTGTTATACATTAACTGTATGGGGACCGTTCCGCGAACTCGTCCAAATAATCGAGCAGGTCCAAATAATCGGTCGCCGACTGTACATTGCAAATTACAGTATAAACATGTGCATTCATAATTCACACGCTTTTTCACTGTTGCTCTTTGAACGCTTATGCGGCGGTGAAACACCCCAGCCACCACCAAAATAAAGTACAGCTTTTTTGAAAACTTGTGATGCACGCACTTTCTGTAGACGCATACAGGCAGTGATGGCCACTAACTACTTCTACAGTAGTTTAATTATAACTACTAACTACTTCGTGATGGAGTAGTTTAATTACTTTTCAGGGGAGGTAGTTAAGACTACTTCTTTAACTACTGCAATGGATTTTAACTGCATCTATAACTACTTAAAGTTGTCCATCAACACCAATCCCATTCTATATAATGTTCTTGGACACTTAAAATATGTATCACAAGCAGTGATAAAAGTGAAGATTTAGTACACGTGCACACTGCACCTCCGTTCTCATCAAACAAGTAGCTCAAGGTAAAAGTCGGAAGCACAGTAGTCCCGTAAGGCTTGCGGCAAAATCGGAAGTAGTTCGCGCCTGCAGTAACCTAACTACCGTAGTTAACTACTCGAACTAGTAGTTGCACACTACAGTTCTGCAAGTAGCTGATAACTACTTTTTAACTACAATCAGGTAGTTTAACTACATGCACTGCATACAGGGTCATACTCTTGCCAGACCATACATGGAGGTGTACCAGCAGAACAACTTGCAAACTTGGCAGAACTTTGTAAAATCTACCTTTGATATTCTGGAGGCAGGCTGCTAGAGATCTTTGCGTGACGCTCATCCAGGGCTGGATCGCAGCCCCAGAGAACACTTCCATAATCTGAGCAAGGTACGGGTCGACCATTGTTGTCCAGGACACATTCGAAACCTACGCGCAGATTTTAAAAAAAAATTTACAAAGTTTTGACCAACAGCCCCTGGCAGACAATGAAGATGATATACCTACTTATGTGGTAGTAATATGGCGTGTAGACATGACAACGAACATGGTCCATGCCGGAAAGCAGATGTACGAGCACTTCTAGCACTTCTCTTTGTATGGGCTGCAACCTGTGAGACACTGTTTCACACCTTCATCACATTCAAAATTCCTTCTAGGCAATTTTTTTTTGTGTAAATATGGCACACTGGAATATATGAATAAGAATCTGAATTGTTGAAGGATGTGAAAGAAAAAAAGTACAAATACAGTAACAAAATTTGTCTGGACGTTTCGACGTCTATGCAGACGTCGTCATCAGCTGATGATGACGTCTGCATAGACGTCGAAACGTCCAGACAAATTTTGTTATGTAAGCCAGTGCTATCCTTCTATTAAATCTGAATTGTTGAAGGAGGTGAAAGAAAAAAGAACACAGAAAGTTCATAAGAATGAAACTTGGAAAAAAAAAAGTGTGAAGATGGAGTCTCTTGCAGTGTCACATACACCATAAGCCTTATGGCAGTTGCAAAATGATTCTGGACACATTTAGGAGCCGTAGTTGCTAGCTAGGTGCAGCAAGCAAGATTAGTTGTTATCAATATCGTTTATCTGTTATCTGTAAACTGTGTCTTGCATAGTTCTGAAGTTTCCATGTAAGCATATAGACTTTTTTTTTTGTAAATGTGGCACACTGGAATATATGAATAAGAATCTGAATTGTTGAAGCTAGACCAGAAGCCAGGAGTCATGTTTAATAGAAGGATAGCACTGGCTTACATAACAAATAAAGTAACAAAATTTGTCTGGATGTTTCGACGTCTATGCAGACGTCGTCATCAGCTGATGATGACGTCTGCATAGACGTCGAAACGTCCAGACAAATTGTGTTACTTTATTTGTTATGTAAGCCAGTGCTATCCTTCTATTAAATCTGAATTGTTGAAGGAGGTGAAAGAAAAAAGAACACACAGTTCATAAGAATGAAACTGGAAAAAAAAAAGTGTGAAGATGGAGTCTCTTGCAGTGTCACATACACCATAAGCCTTGTGGCAGTTGCAAAATGATTCTAGACACATCTAGGAGCCGTAGGTGCTCAAGTTAGGTGCAGTGAGCAAGATTAGTTGTTATCAATATCGTTTATCTGTTATCTGTAAACTGTGTCTTGCACAGTTCTGAAGTTCCCATGTAAGCATAGACTTTTTTTTTTTGTAAATGTGGCACACTGGAATATATGAATAAGAATCTGAATTGTTGAAGCTAGACCAGAAGCCAGGAGTCATGTTTAATAGAAGGATAGCACTGGCTTACATAACAAATAAAGTAACAAAATTTGTCTGGACGTTTCGACGTCTATGCAGACGTCGTCTATGCAGACGTCGTCATCAGCTGATGATGACGTCTGCATAGACGTCGAAACGTCCAGACAAATTTTGTTACTTTATTTGTTATGTAAGCCAGTGCTATCCTTCTATTAAATCTGAATTGTTGAAGGAGGTGAAAGAAAAAAGAACACAGAAAGTTCATAAGAATGAAACTGGGAAAAAAAAAAGTGTGAAGTCTCTTGCAGTGTCACATACACCATAAGCCTTATGGCAGTTGCAAAATAATTCTGGACACATTTAGGAGCCGTAGCTGCTCAAGCTAGGTGCAGCGAGCAAGATTAGTTGTTATCAATATCGTTTATCTGTTATCTCGAAACTGTGTCTTGCGTAGTTTGAAGTTTGCATGTAAGCGTAGACTTGGCTGAAAGTGATTTCAACATGGTGTGTAAAATTAATTGTCAGTAGTTGCTTACCAGTTGCAATGTGGTTTTGGTAGTAATGCTGGTGGAACCACGGGACACCTTCCTCTGGAAAGTCTAGGCACACAATGCGGTTCAACGTAGACAGCAACTCTCGTAGCTGATGCCTGGACAATGCACTGAGCCCTGTTACGATCAAAGATCAAAGTTTTTACACTTGTAACGAAATACCGCAGCAGACACGGTTGCCAACAGATCTTTAGGAGCTCCAGTAGCCATCAGATTGGTCCAAATTAGCAAGCAACTGTGAAACTTTTTCAAACACTTTTTTCAAAAGCCTATTTATTCAACATAGCTAAACGAATTTGAAAAGCTGTCAATGTATGTATGCCCTGCCACAAACAAACGTAAGAAAATGCGCGAGATAAATTTGTGTCAGTGTAGCTTGATGAAGTGCCTAATGCCCAGTAGCTCAATGTCCTGCTGTGCAATCGTCGTTTTGCAAGTTCATCGTGTTAGTCAGACAACTGAAGGTTCTGCTGATGCAGTTGTACGTATTGTTGGCTCACCCAAGGACATTGTTGACGTGATTGCCTATGCCACAGATGTGTCAACTATAAACACGGTGATAGTGTTGAGTTAATATCGCACCCACACCCACATCCTGCATGACAAATGCAGTAGCATCCTCCTCGCTTGATGCTGACGAGGATATGTCAACCTACACTGCCAGTATTTTGAGACCAATTGGCACTACATGTCTGAAATGGGACATTTGAGCAGACATGTGCAAGTTCATCCTCTGCCTAAACGAAAGCATCTGTGCATTGCACTGCATATGCAAACTCTAGCAGTCCGTAAAAAAAAAAATTGTAATTGTAAAAAAATCGACTCAACGGAGGGTTTGGTGGTGCCAACAGTGCAGTCAGAAAAATCGAAAGTTCAGATTTTTGTAGTCAATAAAAATCAACAGACAACTATACTTTCGCTGTTTGTTGAAGGTGGCATGGACAACTTAACATTTTGTGATGCAAATATTGGTTGAGAGACGTTTTTTTTCAAATCACATTTCTGTTATGTCATCCCTAAAAATAATTGTGAAACATTCTACGTGAAAATACATTGATTCAACAGAGGGTTTGGTGGTGCCAACAGTGCAGCCAGAAGAATCAAGAGTTCAGATTCTTGTAGTCAACAAAAATCAACAGACAACTATACTTTCGCTGTTTGTTGTAGGTGGCATGGCCAACTAAACATTTTGTCATGCAAATATTGGTTGAGAGACGTTTTTTTTTTTTTTTTTCAAATCGCACGTCTGTTATTTGATATTATTCTTGTGCTTCTCACCCGCAAGCTGCTTGTCCAACCGATCCATGAATGCTACTGAGAAGATGTGCTTGATGAGGGCACTGCCTAAACTTTGGAAAAACCCTAGAGCAATCGCAGCTTGCAGCAGCACAGTTTCCTGCATGTCATCAAAATTCCTGCAAGTTTAAAGAGATTTCAGCGTATCATTCCTCCAAAACAGCAAATCATTAGGGCTGTGCAAATATTGCAATTTTTGGAATACCAGCACAAATAATGCAATATTTAATTTGAATTCTGAACCATATTTCGAATTCTATGCTTGAATTTTGAATCTAAGCAAAGTATTTTCCGAACTAAATACTACACCTGAACAGTAGGCTGCGGGTCTGAAAACTTCACAACAGAAGGAATACAGCAAAGTGCGTGCTGCTTCATGCGAAGATCAGTGTGCATGTATCACATGCATATATTCTCTATATGCTCTACATTCACTTCGTTTTCACTTCGGCTATATAATACTCACGTAAGTTTTCAAATAACTATTCGCACAGCCCTACGAATCATTTGAAAATCTCGTTGAGCCGACATTCCATATGCCGTTACCTAAGCAGCTGTTCATTGGCAGTCGATGCTACAGCATCCAGCCTGTGTGGGGCATAGCCACTTTGGAAGCAGGCAAATAACAGATTAGAGATTCCTACAGGTCCCAGGAGGTTTTCCTCTTCCAGCACACGCAGCACAAGTGCATCGTAAACATCAGGCAGCCAAAATCGCTCTGCAGCCATCAGCTTACAGAAAATGCCTACACTGTTTGGAGGTGCCTGGTTGACCTGAGCTCTGTAGCTAAAAAAAAGAAAAAAAAAGAAAGGTGCATCCTCCGTCAGTATTTTGTCTAAAGGTTTGTATTCTGACACTAACTACGTACAGTGTGTCCAACGAGAGGACGTCATTTAATTCTTAAAAATAGATTTCACTACATAAAAATTTTAATGAAAAAAAGGTTTTGCCACATATTAATTAAGCTAATTTTGTCAACTGGACCTACAAATTAGACAAGCTAAGGTGGTTTTTTGTTTTTTTTCACGAATGCGGAAGCCTATGGCCATAACACACTTCCAATCAAAATCACTGCGTTTTTCGCAAGATTTCACCAATAATTTGGCAGTCATAAAATCAGTCAGCGCGGAGCGTGCTCACTGAATTTTTCATGTTTGCTCCGTCCAGATACCCTCCTTGCTATGCAAGAAAACAAACCACACCACAGTCACACTATTCACCCTTATGAACGTGTCTGTTGTCAGTCGCCAGCCACTGATAATGATGGGTTGCACAATGATCTGTATAAAACATACAACTGTGTCGCTCTTTCCACTTCGCCTCCACAAAGGCAGAGCCAACAGATCTGCAAACGCAAACTTCACCGAGCATGCTTCATCAAGCGATGGATTTTCCACTGTCAAATTTTTGTAAAAATCTTGCGAAAAACCCCTCGATTTTGACTGGAGCAGTGTGTTATGGCATAGGTTTCCAAATCCACGAATAAAAATGATTTTTTTGTTCGGCCAATTTCGAAGTTCAATTAACAAAATTAGCTTAATTAATGTGTTGCAAAAACGTTTGAGTGCATTCCAAGTAGTAGTTTCATATCTGTCTGTAGCAAAAAAACTATTCTTAAGGATTAAATAACATCCTCTCACTGGACACCCTGTATAGAAAGCAATCAGATCATGGTCACAGATAAGTTCTACATTAAAAAGTTTTTGAAACTGTTTCAATCAAACCAAACTCTGAGGAGGTGTCTTACAGTTAGTCACTAAATGACCTGCTGGAAGTTACAACCATAGGTGCTCAAATAATCAGCGAGACGTTACAAATAAAACGTAGTCCCGAAAGGCTATTCAGAATGTTCTGTGACCTTCCAAGAAATACTAATCTCCTTTCCTATGTAATGTAATTATTTTTTGATGCATTTTCAATAGTTTTGCAGACACCACTGTTACATCAAAAGGTAACTGTATCTTGAGGTTATTTACAGCTTAGTCACTATACTGGCAAGGAGCTTCATAACTTAACACCACACATGTCACCTGACAAAAATAGAAAGAAAGAAAGAAAGAACGAAAGAAGGAAGGAAAGAAAGAGAGAAAGAAGAAAAGAATGAATGAAAGAGTGAAAGAATGAAAGATTACCTATTTATTATGCCTTCCTTCAACCCTCCAGTAGCAGAAAGCAGTTTTTCTGTCATCATTAGAATATTAATTTCCTTCCACGATTCTGTGGTAGACACTCTCCTCCTAAACTCCTTGTGCAGTGACTCCTCGAGCGTCCCGCACGTCCTTTGCTTCGACAAGTAGATTCCGCGTGCAACGTCCCGAAGTAGGAGGGGCGTCAGCTGCGGAAGCATCGACACCACGTGTGCCGCGTGTTCCGAGCTTAGACGTCCGAAAGCCGAAACGAATAGCGTTGCCAGAGATACCGTCCTCGGATAAAAGCAACGAGAGTCTAACTGCGACAAACTCCACTTCAGACCTTCTTCCTCGAACCTTTTGTGTCGAAACCCGGTCTTTGCGAAACAGACGACGTAGCCTCGAATGATAGTCTGAGCGCTCCGTGACGAAGCTAGTACTGCTGCCACCTTTTCCCAGAACAGGGTCAAAACTGCCTTGTCTTCCACCGGTAACAGTAAAACGACGTCCAGGAGCTTGGTCAAATCCCACTCGTCCGCAGCGTTTTCTAGCAGTGGTAGCAGGCATTCCTCCACTTGTTTTACGGCGGAGTAGGAACTTATGGCGAGGCATCTCGCCAGCGAAGCCGACGGTTCCTCGAAAAACAACGTTTTCGCGCGCTCGCGGATGAGACTCAGCGTGTCGGGCACGTCGTCCCCTCGTAAGATGAAATTGCTTGCCAGCGAACTCAGGTCCTGGCTGTCGAACCTCGAAATCGCGGGGTTGATCAACGAAAGTAACCTGCACATGTACGAGCGACTCTTGCTGCTGCTTTGCCTCTTGGCGAGCACTGGAAGACAGCGCAGAACGGTGTGAAAATCTGAGACCGGCGTTAGAACGTCTAACGTTTTCTTGCCGAATGCGTCGACGAAATCGGGCGAGGCAAGCCGAGAGACCCTCAGCAGGGAGATGGCTGCGCACTTAACATCTTCATCCGTGTAGCATCGTGGAAGAAGCGCTTGGAGACGCTCCATCGCTTTACATTGATACGAAAGGCTGACGTTGCTGGACTGGTCCAGGCTGACTAGGAACCGTGACAGACTCTGCAAGTCAAAGTTTCTGCAACGTTGCGATGCTTCCTGTATTAGTGCGTTGTACGCTGCAGTATGTGATGTGACACACAACCGTTTCAGAGCCACCAGAACAGCAGTTAAAGCAGTGTCGGCGAGCACTCGTCGGTTGTGCGCTACTTGTGACACGATGCTCTCGAAGCCTACGAGGGCAGCAGGGTCGAACACTGTGCGGCTTGGAGATATCTTTTTGACGTCCCAGAGACAGATGATGGCTTGAGCTGCATGCTGGGGTGACAGGTTCTGTTCCGTGCTGCACTGGAGTATCTCCTATAACATTTTTGGGGCATTTCTGTGATGTCTTTGATGTTGCGCGTATTGTTAAAAACAGGAACTAAATGCAAATAGTGAAACGTCAGAGCATACACCTATACAGGGTGTCGCACGAGAGAGCGACCCCTAATTATTAAAAAAAAGCTATGTGAGATAAAAATTAGAAACCTGTTGCACGACACTCGTGAAGGTTTTTGCCGTCCAAACAGGTGGTTTGCATGAGTGTACCTCATTAACTATGCTAGTTATCTTAATTGAACTCAAAATTTTGTCAAGGAAAGGTAACGTTTTCTTGTGTTAATTAGAAAGTCTGTGGCCGCCACATGCTATTCCAATCGTAATTTAAAGTTTCTTCAACTATTCACCAATTATTTGACAACCGAAAACTTGCCACCTCTGCAAGCGCGTGCCAGGTCTATCGACACTCCCACTGCACATAGAAACTGCATGAGAAAAACAGAGCAAAAAAATAAAAATAAAAATAAGGGAGGGCAGGTACTGGGTGCAATCTAGTAAACCGAATTCAACTCAACAGATAAAAGGAACCGAACAAAAATGGAGGCAGCAAAAAGGGGATGGACCTGACTTCTTGCTGTTTTCTGTGTGTTGTCCTTTCCTCCTCTCCATACTTTAGGCGGGGCAACTTGGCCGTGCACACGCCTTGACGAACGACGGTTTTTCTGGCGGTTGTTACGTGTTTTCGGGTGTCAAATTTTTGTGCAAACATTGTGAAAGATGCTATATTTGTGACTGAAATGGTGTGTTGTGGCCATGGGCTTTCTAATTAATGCAAAAAAAAGTTACCTCTCCTTGGCAAATTTTTGAGTTCAATTAAGCTGATTAGACTAATTAATGAGGTACACTCATAGAAAACACCTGTTTGGGTAGCAAAAGCTTCACACGTGTCGTCCAGAAGGTTGCGAATTTTTATCTCACGTAGTTTTTTTTTAATTAAAAATAAATTTCTAAAAAATTAAAAATATTTTTAAAATAATTAGATTTTTAAAATAATTTTAAATAGTTTTTAAAATAATTAAAAATAAATAAAAATAATTAGGGGCCACTCTCTTGTGCAACACCCCGTACTATATGACAAGTTATAGAACTAGCTTTGTAACTCGCTGATTATCCATACACCGGAAGGCATACAATATACCACAATGCAGAAACATGTTAGGTGTAAGCCCCTGTGTGTTCAAATCTCTGTCACATTTGCAATTACGATGCAAACTGAAGTTGCGGCCACATTCTTTGCCTCATTTTCCACGTTGTGAAATTGTTTATTCCAAGATGAAGGATTACCATTTGACATTTGAAGACCACTGGTAGAATTTAGAAACTTATGGCTAATCTCGCAAATATTCTTCATAACTGTACACATCCTGTACGTGAGGCAGCTGAGCAAAACACAAGTCAACTGGCAGGTCCATATCGTGTGCTTTTTACCCTGCCTAGGCAGAGGTGCTTCAACTGGAGAGGCTTTCGAGTGTATGATTTTATGCATGGGACCATGCTGGCAAGGATGATGCGCTCACCCTTTGTAGACATTCTATGTGTGCTACAGATTCTTGGTTATACAGGGTTACGTTACAACAGCTTTATGTATCATCGTCATCACCATCATCACCACACACAGGCACCCCTGTGTGCGGTGCAGAGAAAAAAAGGGAGGGGGGTGCCGCAAAACAATGGGGGCGTGGGGTGGGTCTGGATCTGGTTACCTGTTTCAAGGCTGACTATCAAGTGCTACTTGACTCACAAACACGAATCCGTAAGATTCGTGTTTGTGAACCCGGGAATTTCCGCTAGATGTACTTGTTCAGGCGCTCCTAATCAGGGACCATGCTGGCAAGGATGATGCGCTCACCCTTTGTAGACATTCTATGTGTGCTACAGATTCTTGGTTATACAGGGTTACGTTACAACAGCTTTATGTATCATCGTCATCACCATCATCACCACACACAGGCACCCCTGTGTGCGGTGCAGAGAAAAAAAGGGAGGGGGGTGCCGCAAAACAATGGGGGCGTGGGGTGGGTCTGGATCTGGTTACCTGTTTCAAGGCTGACTATCAAGTGCTACTTGACTCACAAACACGAATCCGTAAGATTCGTGTTTGTGAACCCGGGAATTTCCGCTAGATGTACTTGTTCAGGCGCTCCTAATCAGTTACCCTAACAATTCAAGCTTACAATCGATTCCCTCGTCTAGTTCGTGAATTGCCCGCACAGACACTTCTAGCAGGAAACACAAAACTGTATCTTATATCAGAGGCAATTGCCAATGAACGAGAGCTCACCAAAGGTGATGTTGCAGACAGTAATTGGTTAAGAATAGGATCAGCGTGGTCTGGGATGACGACAGTCTGATAAGGGGCCCATTTGCTTTCAGCTGGCTCATTGTCTTCACTGTCCGTGGGCACTTCATAGTCACAACGACGAGACCAAGTGGTGCTCCTAAACAGCTTGCACCAAATCGCGGAGAAACCACCGGATAACAGTCTGTGTCTTGTCTTCACTAAACTTCTACCTATGTGCTTCGGTGTGATCATCACAAATGATCTTCCATGACGCTTATAAGATGGGGAATATCGCACACGGAATACGTGAAGCAGTGCAAAAATCAGTGCAACCGCACATCACAGAGAGCCATGTGCTACGATTGAATTTGGATTGTATTGACTACAAGCTTTACTTTCACTGGATTCTTTGTTGACTATGCTTGGCTCGAGGAAGCTAATTAATCTGTTTGCTGTGCGCAGATAGTTTCGCAATAATTTAATCACTACCTACTACTAATAAAGACCGATATTGACCGTATATTTAATTCACGTATACAGCTTGGCTTAATTTTGTTACGTCGCCTGCGTAGTATTTTTAATTTTTTCGACACATAATTATACCAGCTTCCGGCTCTGTGTCATCTGCTGGATCTACTGGACGCCGCTCCGAGCTCGGAAGGACGCTAGAATCCGGGAAACACTTGTTCCAGCTTGAACGCAATAATATCCTTGAATTTCACTGCTGTACAGCTAACCCTGAGATACAACTCTAATGCGTCCATCGATTCATTGGTTGCCAGCAACACGGCTATGTGGTTTTAGTTGAGCGATATGATCGAGCAGGAGACCCGGGTCTGGTACTTGTGTTGTCACTACGTTTCCTAGGCACCTGCAGCGTAATGTGGGCCTTCTTAAATCGCGTCGTTGTTTTCTTGTACATGCAAATTCGTCCAACAATCAAGTGGATAATGCGAAGTGTTACACACTTGTGTGAACTACAGCGTATCTGCTACGGCACGGAACCGGGATACCGACGGACCCGAGACTTGGAATGGAGCATGCAGATGTCCCGCACAACGGCCATTCGTGCAATCTGCGAAAGACTCAAACAAATGGCAGACGAAGGACGCTTTTCCAAAGAGCAGAGCAACAACGCCGTTGAGTGCGCCGTGATGGGAATCGCTTACATCAAGAAGGTCAACCCGCAAATCCACAGCGAGTTCATCCGATCTCTCCGAAGGAGCATACTCCAGATGTTCGGTTACAGGCACCTCATGGTTCAAGTGGAACGCCTGCGTAAGGTGCAGTTCATGGCGCAAGACCCCGACCACCTCAACAAACTCCTGAGGTTGTGGAAGCTTCTTCGTCCGGACGAGCATCTTATGGGACCGGTGTCGAAGCAGTGGACGACGATCGGTTTTCAAGGGGACGATCCGCGCACCGATTTTCGAGGCATGGGCATGTTAGGTTTGGACAACTTGGTTTTCTTCGCCACGGAGTACACGGACGTAGCGCGACACGTGCTCTCCCATTCTCAGCATCCCGAGTACGGGTATTCCTTCGCCATCGTGGGAATCAACCTGACGAGCCTGCTGTACCACCTGCTCATGAAAGGCCAGCTCAAGTCGCACCTGTACAATGCGGCCAGCGAACGGGCTCAGGTGACGGACTTCCACAGGACTTACTGTTACGTCTTCTTCGAGTTCGACAGGTTGTGGCTGGCGGAGAAACCCACGGACATTATGGAGTTCAACCGCATCCGGGACAAATTTGAGGACTACCTGTCTCAGATGCTCGAGAAGGACAGCTGTCTGCTTAGGTTGAACGAACGCGTCAAAATTGTTTGAGGCTATTTTCAGCGAGACTGTGTTTCACGTACATTGTCAGACAGTGCAGTGATTTTCTTTTTAGGTGGTGGTTTTTGTTTGGAAGGCATGACAATGCAGAATCTCACAAATGTAAACCCAACTTCCACTAACATTCCTCCCGGTGATCAGAGACTTCCTTTCCTTTCTCCCTTTTGTCTTGTGTGTAGTCGTAATTCCGACGGGGTGGCAACAAAAAAAGAAAAAGTCGAGTAAAAATTGTAGCACTGTAGTTAGATAGCAACATGTACACGCATCTTCCACTGCACATATCACAAAACGATTTTGAGAAGAATATTCAGGCCCGAGTAGTTTCATTACCGCTGATAAGTGCTTTGACAGTCAAACAAAGTGTACGTACTATGTGAAATCTCTTAAACTTCTGATCTTTACTTGTAATTAACGTGCAAGCATTAAGGAAGAGAAATTATGCCATGTGAGTTT
The DNA here is from genome assembly GCF_037126465.1 of Ornithodoros turicata. Classification (NCBI taxonomy): domain Eukaryota; kingdom Metazoa; phylum Arthropoda; class Arachnida; order Ixodida; family Argasidae; genus Ornithodoros; species Ornithodoros turicata. Next base: position 26,172 of record NW_026999408.1, read on the forward strand.
TGTGGTCTTATGGTGAGCATCGCGTTTTTGTGTGTGTGGCAACATGCCTCATACCATCAGTATTACTCCCTCTAGGGCAAGTGCACATGTACAAGCATGTACTCAGTGATGCAATAATCATTCCATCTCAGTATGCAGAGCACTTTTGTGCAGCGTTATGACTTTGCTTTTTGCAAGTCAGTGCGTGTTGTGAGCAGCACAGCCAGATATACTCTATTGTCAGGCAGAAATTTTCCTATAAAAACCTCATTGAGGTCAACACATCATACAGGACTGGGGAAGAGATCGGCATGCCAAGCCCAAATGACAATTTTTTTTTGTCAATGATTTCGAAGGTTATCTTTTGTGTGGAAAAGGCTACTGGAGATTAAGAATTTTGATTTTTCTAGTTTATAATTCGCCATTTCCCCGATTGTTTCGAATCATCTGTGCGGCGATTTTCTTGTCAAAAGATGTTTTTTATTGGGCACAGCATGCATTGTGTTATAAGAGGCTGTTCCATGAGAAAGAATGCGGAAGAAGAAAAAAAAAATAGAAAAGAGAAGAAATGTTCTCTGCATATGCACTCATAGAGCTTGGAATCAAAGCTTCTCTGTACTTACTTTCTGCAAATCAAAACATTTGCTTTGTTACTTGTTAGAAAAGACAATAGGAAATGAAGGTGTACATGGCAGAAGCACGGCACTATATTTATTTTGCACCACATGCACTTCACTCATGCACATTGTTATTCATCGTGTTTTTAGAATAAATTGCTCTCATTTATCCTTGTTCCCAAATTTGCGTGTTTGGAATTCACCAAGGTCCATTCATGTACTGCCAAATAAAGTGGGGTGCATGATATACATAGTAACACGACACATCCACAACATGCATGTAGGGCCTGACTTTCCCCCCGAGTTAGTTGATCGTTGGAAACTTTGGGTGTAAAAGGTTTTAAATTTTTAATTTGAGGTGAAATTTATTGTTGCACGTACATTATGAGCTTTAGTGGTACATAATAAAAAGGAACTTTTGGGTCAAGATTGCATCAGACCACATCTACATCTCGTGCGTAAAACCGGTCATGTGGTGTCGACGACACAAATCGGATTCAAATCGCCCTTATTCTGCTAGTTACAGTAACTTTGATTCGAAAGAAGTATGGATTTAAACTGAAGTCCGGACTTGTAAATGACTTCAAAATGGAAAAATTACTCACCAAAATGAATCCAAATCCCCCTGCAGAAATCTGATTCAATCCCAATCCAAAGTCCTACCTATTAACTAGCCACCAATCAAATCCACACACACTATCACCTGAATTCGAATCCAGATTGAAATCAAATCTGTGATATCAAACCCACAACACCAGCTGTTTTTGATTAGGCTGCACTTTGTGAACTAGTGCAAACTGCGAAAGTCCATGCATTCGATTCAAAAGGGGTCAGCCGTTGCACTTGACTTTGACCATTTCATTGGACTTGCACTTTTTAACGAATCCAAGACAGCTACTGATGCCTGTCTGGAAAATAGCATACCATGTCGGCGGTGTATTCGGCCAAAAATGACACTTGAAAGCTTTGTGTACAGTTTTGCGAATTGTAGCATTACAGCAAGATTTGTTGTGAACATGTTAGGTGCATGTACATTGGAGGAGCTGCAAGCAATAGTCTTTCCTTGCCCTCTTTCTGCACTGCACTGCGTAAAAATGAAAGGTAATTCAGCGAAAAATTTGATTTCGTCTGGCCCAGACAAAAATCTAATTTGGTGTTAGCGTACCTGGTGAAAGTAGGTCGCAGACAGAAAAGTGGCACTCCAGTTAAATATAGACAACATTTGTAAATTTTACTCACTGAAACCACACAGTTCTTGAGACAAGCAATGGAAATGAACCACATTTGCACACCTTGGTTTTATGTGGAAGGAAGTATAGGTGGTAGATCCACAGGTTAAGTGAGGTAGACAGGGAAGGTGTTTCTACGACCGAGTCAGCATGTTGCATGGCGGGGACAGGACATGTTTTGTATGATGACATGATAGGGACAGGAGGTGACAAGGTGCTGGTAAACTGGTTTGTCAAGCAAAAAGAGAGGGAGTGTCTTCTGTGTGTCTTCACTCTGATGCTTTTACACTAGTCATAAGCAAGAATTGAAGAAGGAGAATTCACACCGAGGATTGGATATCAGTGAAACTTGGCAGTTTAGTGCATTTTTCTTTGGCAACAAAGGTTTTGGTTCAGCCTAACTATTGTTGAGAGAAACCACATCAAACCAGCCTCTTCCTGGCAACAATGTGCAAGTGACACGCTTAATATCACAGACAAATTCCAATTGCAACATGTTCATGTAAGAGTGGGATACAAAATTTATGGCACAACTTGAGATTTCTGTAGGTGTTCGTGAAAGCACAAGTTTCTAGTGGAATTTCATGAGGCTTCATAGGAGCCGGACATGTAAAGCACCTTCTGCAGAAAACTGCAAGCACGTGCACGTAAACCTTTCACCAACACTTCATGACATTCACACTGTAACACACTTCTCAAGCGTTCACCACATGAACCTCTGCGGACTCGAAACATCCTCCCAGTAAAACGTCCTGCCTAGGAACAAGTAAAAAGCAGCTACATTGATCACGGTGTAGATCCCCAATTCCAAGAGGAGCTGCTTGTAGCTTGGACACCTTATGTTGAGCCTGAAGAAGAGGTAAGGGACTATGAAGTAGCGGAACTCCAGCAGCTTCTGCGGCACGGTCGACGCAAGCACGGCAAAGCAGTAAAGAACGCGCCACGAGGTACTCTTATGTCGAAGCTGCCACAAAATCGCGTACCCAGCGTATATATAAAACGGAACGAGGGAACATCGCAATGCCGCTCCTCTGCCGAGGAATCGCCTCCACAAGTAAAACGTGAAATGACGGTTATCCGCGAGCAGGTACGGGTGGACGTAGCTCAGTTTTTGGACCCCAGCTATCGAGAGCGCAGCCAGCAAAACGTAACACCAGGTATGTTGCACCACACTTTTGCAGAAATCCTTCACGGCACTGGGATGAAGTAGGTATGGCGAAGCGTGCACGAGTGTGAACAGCAAAAAGTAACCCAACTGCGCCAAGTGAAAGCAAGCTTGGTGTGCACTTTTATCACCGAGTACGATACTACCGTTGTAGAAAATGAACGACAGAAAGAGTACCCCCACTACCATGTACCCGAAACAGTCCCGAAATATTTTCTTAATCGTGACAATCCACTTGGTAACCACTGCCTTGATGACTTCGCACGGTTTGACATCTTGGAAACACTCTTTTTCCACTATTTCGAGCAGTCTGCAACCTGCAAGCATCGCAACCCACACGATGGACGTTTGCCGAAACATGACACTCGCCGCTCCGAACGCAGATGCCAGCCAGTACCACTCATAGAGATGATAAAGGTACATGAGCTGAAGGAAGAATACGGTTCCTGGGTCTGTGTAGTACAAGAACGCGAAGAAATAAAGCACCGGCAATGTCGTCAAGACAGCACTTGAGCAAATCAGCTTCACTCGCACTTTCACCGTCGCGTACACGTACGCAAGCTTGATGGAGATAAGACTAGAAAGCCACAGGTTCAAGATGGTAAGGAAGACATTTGTAAAACGCAAACCCTCTGCTGTGCATAAATTGCTCGATGTGAAGATGTTTCTCACACCATTTAATGCAAGAGATATGAGGTAGAGTCCCGGTGGTGTTGTTATCTTCGAGTCCCAATGAGTGAAGTTGTGCTCGCAGTAAGCTTGCGCTTGTGGAACGTGAAACTCTTCGTCCATGTAAGCTGTCTCCTGCACTTTGTTCACGATGATATGAAGGACAGACGTAACTGTCGCCACAATGAAAAATACTAGCACGAACACGTAAAAATGCATCCTTTTACCTCTCGCACACGCTTGCACCGTGTTTTGTTATGGATTGGATTGGACTGAGGACGACGACACGTCGGATTGGATTGTGTCGACTTTCGTGAGTCCGACGTAGCCCGTAGCTAGCAGCAGCCAGCAGGACAACCCCAACCCCCGCGGGTGGCCTAGACTAGACCGGCGACTCGAGCTTACAACCATATTTCAACGGTGTAAGTCGGTGCAAGCAAGTTGGTGCACTGTAGAAAGAGGTAATATTTCCTCAAATTTGAGAAACCGATGCACAAAATGCGCGCCGGCATGCTTTGAGGCTCTGAAAACGCGGGAAATTTAAATTTGAGTTTGTGCTTCTCTCGTGAACTACGCCTATGGGTTGGTTATGACATCGGAAACGTGGTCTCCGTTTCTGAAAAGAGTGTCACCGTTTTTTGTTGATAAAAATTCATAAAGAACGAGCGAAGTATGGTGTCATTTTGTCACTGTGGTTCAACAAGGCGGTGGCACGCAAGATCGCGTCCGATTTCTGCGAGGAGTGCCCGGGAGTGCCCAATGCATGTCAAAGGAGAAAGATGGGGAAGAATCCTTCGAAAACTGAGTTTTCTGTTTGCGCATGACGTCATTAAACAGAACAAGGGGCACGACACAAAAGACGAGTAACTCTGTATATCTGGTAGAGAGTATCGACTCTCGTTCACGCATCAATATCGCTTGAATTAAGTGTAGGATGATTTATGTTCTTGCAGACAAACGATCTATCATCCAATCCTTCCTACCCAGGTGCCACTAAACGGTACTTTTGAATTTGCAGAAGCATTTGAATGGCTGTCATCAGATGGACCTCGAGCGAAGAAAAGCAGGGAAGGCAAGCAGCGAGTTCGGGGGAGATTTCCCCTGGCTACCTTACAGGTATCACTACCACAGTGCTGGTGAAACGTAGCAGCTTTCACAGATGACGGCATGTTTGACTTGTGGATATTCCATAGCACGCGACAAATGCAACAGTTCCCCGTGCTTCGCTATGAGCTCCCGCGTGGAGGCCAATCGCAACAGTTTTCATGTGCTGTTGCGTGCCGTTTGGAGCGCGCTATCTTGAAAAATATGGATAATGCTTCTGGGAGAGCCGAAGGAAGGCTGTCTGCCGAGGACCTTCCCGACCTCAACACTCATTCGAAAGGTGCTCTGCTGACCACATATTCCCTTGTACCCATATCCATAAGTAAGTCCCCATAAGTAACCCATATAAAGTACCCATAAGTAACCCATATCCATAAGTCCACCATATAAAGCAGGGGCCAAGGCTCATGACGACGCCCTGTAGGCAGACAACCATAGCAGACAAAGCTACATTACTCTCACATGCCACTTCATCTATGGTAATTCACTTTCTTGTTCTTCTGTAGATAGCGGGAAATGAGATTCCACATAAGATCACACTTCCTTTGGTTCATTTACAAGGAACTCTGAGCAGCAATATATCACTCTCACCACAGGAAACAAGACATGAACCAAGGAACACAGACACAGTGGCGACGCCATCACTGATGAACTTTTCAAGTGCGTCGATGACTTTGAAAAGAGAGGAAAGGTGGTGCATTCTGTCACTGGCACTGGATCAAATGTAAGGTGGGCCGCCTCAGTGGACAGCACAGGTGCGTCAGTCATAGTCTTCATAATCACACTCTTGTGGACGGTTTTGCTAAAGATCCGGAGCCACAGTCACTTCTTATTAGCCATATACTGGCACGCAGTTCGTTGTAAAGCCGACATACTAGGAGACTGGGTCGAGGTGGAAACGAGAAGAAGATGGCGTCATGCTCGGTTGATAACGACAAACGTTAACCGGTGACGTCAATGGCAACTGACCATGACTACATATACGCGATAGGGTCAGCACAATCAAGGAGCTTTTGTACATCGAAAGCACTCAGTTTTATGGTGACAAACCTTGGCGAACGTCACGAGGATGTGTGGCTGAGATAAACGTTATTGGGTTCTGGTTTGAGAAATGAAAACACATTTAGCAAGTTTTGTCTCCAATTGGTGACTTGACTGCTTGTCAGACCAGAAAGCAGAAGTTACTGACAGCGATGTGACATCAGTAAACCCAGTGCCTGTAGAATTCAGCTATAGAAATTGGCTGCAAATTTAATTGAAATATATGTCACTGGCACTGAGCATCATAAAAGAGCATATATAACCGTGTTTCTGTCATTTGGGTGTGGACTGTCGCTTTAAGTCAGCGTGTAGTGGTGAAACAAAAAAGTAAAATACAAGATGATACGTACATGTAACATTCTTGTTAACTCTCTCATGCACAATCATACGGGCACCGTACTGACCAAAAGAGTCCACCACCCTCATGACACCACTCTGAAGAAAGGAAACCTAACACATGATCACCGTGCATTTACTTCCATAACGAGGTCAATGGAGAAGAATTACAATGCCGTATGTGCATACTTTTGTCCAAGCATCTTCTCCTGCTGAAGATTTTCCTATTTTTTTTGTTTTTTTTTTTACATTTCCCAGCATAGCAATAAAAATATGTACACTCAAAGATGTTACGGTCAGGTCTCCACCACAGTATAATATGAAATTACGGTAATAATAAATTGAGGGTTTATGCCATGAGACAAGTATGATCATGTTCCTATGATTGGGACGTACTCAATCTCGGGACTTGTTTTATGTTGACCTACCTCTCGTTTACAAGGTCTGTATAGCGCGCATGCCAGAGAGCATGATATTTTTTGTAATTTGCGGAGACGGTGATGTTGTGTCTGACATATATGTTATGTAACAAAAAAAAGCTTTAGAGATTTTATTGTGTTTGCATGTACATATTGTGTACCGCTATTTAGGACATGGCTGTTGGTGGGCACACTTAAATAAAACCCAATCAACCCAATCAATCACGTGGCATGGGCATCACACTGTGTTTATACACGCGAACTAGATGAATTAACGTAACAGTGACGACTCAGATGAACCAATATCTCCGAATATAGCAAAGTAAAGTACAGGACCAATATTCCTGTACTATACGTTGTATTTACATTCCGTTGGTGCAGTTGACATCAACCTTTGGCTCACCATTTCTCATTAAGTGTGAATAGAAGGCGATATAATCGGTTGAAATTGCTGTACGATATTCATAGCGGAAACACTGGTCTAAATAAGGATGAATTTCTTCTACCACCTGTGTATGCATCGTCCAGGATGGATCACTCTAAAAAAAATTGAACCACTGCGTTTTTCAACGAGTGTTTTACGGCAATCCTTCTTTTGTTCCACCATCCCAGAGTGGAATTCTCTGCCCCAAGAAGAAGCTGTTAATGCTGCCAATAACTCATTATTTATGGTTAAGATTAGGTGTCTTATGCACTGATTCTTAGTTTTTGTTGTTACTCTTGTTTTTTTTTTCTTTTTTTTTGTGCAATATTGTGTGTTTGATCTGCTGAGAATGATGCAAGTAGCATCACCATTGCACTACCTCACTCCTCTGCTGTAATGCCTCACGGCGCTGCAGAGCTCTCCGAATAAATAAAATAAATAAATTACATAAAAGGGTTGCATAGGCTCAGCTGAGATGTGATGGTGCCGTGATGTTGTGGGCTGTTGGCACGGCCGGGCATGATGTGGTGTTGAACGAATTTTTGGAAAAATGCCGGCCCTACGCACTTGACAGCTCCTCTGGGAAAAACTAATGCAGCCAGTTGCCCGACACCTGCTACATCCGTGGGAACTACGCTTTTTATCATCGCATTTAAGGGCACGTCGTAAAATGCAGTGACGTGCGCCGCTTCTGGTGACAATGATGACGCTTTCGTCATGCAAGATAGAGCGCGCGCCTGTTGCAATGCACTGTTGACAACAAAACTGAATCCCTATGTAAAGTTACATTCTCATTTATACCAACGTTGCTAATGGGAAGCACGTTAATTACGTGCATGCACAAAGTGTGAGAAAGCACTTTTTTGTGTACCCAGATGCAAATATTCCCATCTAAGGTAGCGGGACCAATACAATCTGGAACGTGGGTGTATAATGGGGGGGGGGGGGTGCTTAGGGGAGCTTCAACCTGGGGGACAGTTTCGATTTCTAAAACTTAACAGAAATTACATTCAAGAGCAGTACGGATACACAACAGTGAAGGCTGCTTCACTAAGCAGACGACGAAAGACGAGAAATTTGCAAAAAATATACCATAACAGCAGATGCAGGATGGGGAGAGCAGTGAACATCTCACGAAAACTGTGACATTGACACTTAACCGAATATACCAATGTGTGAAGGGGACAGGCAAAACAGCTGTTTCTGGTAAGGTTCTCGCACCCCACTTTGAGCATGATGTATGTGTTGGTTCCTCATCCTCCAAGGTTTCCATCAAGTTCAACGAAACAGCCGTCTTTGTTTAGATCCAGTCATTTTTTCCCCTTTGGAGTGACGATGCTAAAGCATTACAGTAACTTTGTTTTCTATGTTTTGAAGGTTATCTCCTTTAGACAGCCCAAGAGGTTTTGAAACATTCTTTTCTTTTCCTTTTGTCGACCCGTGCGATTATTCGGGGAGATGCACAGTGGATGCCGTTGTCGTCGGCACAGCTCTTATTAATTCAATTTATTTACGTGATGACAATGACCTTTTGCGGCAAGAGAATTTGCCGTTCTTCATTACCAACGGCGAAGATTAGAATGGCATGCATTCCGAGTAGGTCTTGTCCCTATGTGTCTGCCCATCTGTGTTCTGTAATGAGACTGTCCCTTTAACTCGAAACATGTGGCCTCGATTAAGAGGTGCCCTCGACCCCATGGTCCCCTCATACAATTAGAGGTATGAGAAAAAGGTTCACAACCATACAACCCCACATTTCCCTCCACTCCATCTATACATCCTTGCTTACAATATTTGAGATGTGCTACTGAATGTTATAACTGCCTATGCATGTTTGTATCCACATCTATGGCACACTCCTGGACAAAAGTTTATGGAACACCCTTACAGACATGTGCCTAGGTAACCCAGTCACCTGTTCGCAAGTGTGTACGATCCAATTCACTGTTAGCATGTCACTCTGAGGGGAAAAATGCACCGGAGCGTGTACTGTAAACTTTTGTCCAGCACAGTGCATTATAGTAACGTATGACACTGGAAACATTAGACATAGCTTGCAAGCTGTATCAAAAGCCATGTTTTGCCCTTCTTCCACATTCACAGTAAGACTATGTATAGAGCCTGAAGTTTTTGGGAAATATTTTTTTCTAAATTCGGGGGGTAAAAATCGGGTAAATAAACGTGTGCACTAAATTCGTGCAAATTCGGGTGAAAAAAACTTCCAGTATGCTAAATCCGGGGTGAAATCGGGCTCAGTTACTCAACTAACTGTAGTCGTTTGGTACAAATGGTGATGTAACTGAATTTTTCTGCCAAACAAGTAAATTAATGCATTCCTACAGACATCCCAGTGAGGGCAATTTGCCAGGTAAAAATCGGGTTTCACCCTAAAGAGGCAACCTTCAATTCGGGGTGCAAATTCGGGGAAGAATCGGGTAAAACCCTAAAACTTCAGGCTCTAACTATGTATAGTGCCTTGGACATCAAAGACAAACGTTTCCCATCCCTCACGGAACTGCCGGCAATGTTACGACGTCATGAAGATAGGATCCTATTTCTAATTTTGCCGTTATAGCTCATAACGTTTGGTTCGGAGGCAAGAGCTCGTCTGCGTAATGCAACATACAACGTCACTGCACATTCCAGTACTGAAGCGTAAGACCGTCACAAGGCACATTATCCGTCGCCAAGGCGACAGTGTTTCCCAGCTGCGAGAGAGAGCCAGAGAAACGTCCAGTACAGCGTCCCGTATCGGACCATTTCGGAGTCTGGTTATAAAAGCTTCGATTGCACGTCCTTCCCACGCACATCTTTGTAGGAGGATCCGGGATTTCTAATCTGTCGGCTTAAGCTTATCTCTCTTTACGGCTCCTCTAACGACGATGGTATAAAAACGTTTATCGAGAAACAAGGGGCCTCTACAGCCAGAGTTGGACCGAAGCGACCACAACCAGGAATTGCAGAAACGTGAGTACAGGTGTTTTTTCTGTTGTTTTCCATAAGTCAGGTTCAGGAGTACCGTACTACATTGGTAACCGCACTGCCTGTAACAACGCTGCCTTTGCAATGTCTACAGGGAATGCAGAATGTATTTCAAATATTTTTAGGTGTCTTAATAGAGCAATACTTCAGACTATCTTCATCTGACAATTATGGTTTAGGACAGTAGCTGCTTGTGCTGCAGCGTTATAAGAAGCATTAGGACCTTCCAATGGGCTCGGAACGCAGTGTAAATTAGTACTGGAAAAAATTCGAAACTGGAATGATCCCCCCCCCCCCCCCCCCCTAATTTTAGCACGACAACATCATCTGTGGCAACTACCCACTCTGTCTGTCCACTTTACACATCGTAACTATAACTGACGCATTAGTATTGCAAGGAAGGTTCCTGCAATAACATGAGAGGTGTATGACATATAATGAAGAAAGGCTGTTACTTTTGTAAGTGGCTCATGCTAGAGAAAAAGTCTGGCGAAAGTACTGAAGCGGAAGCCTTACACCAGGGGTGAGCGATGGTTTGGGACAGACTTTGTTCTACTACTAGGCAGCTGAAATATGCCTGCTGTTAGTTAGGCTCACTTGACTGTCAAAAATTACTAAACAGCTTCTGTTACTTTGTATTTAGCTTATATTTCCTTTTTTTTTTTTAATGATGCAAGGCAAGCTGAAAATTTTAGGGCATATGTGACGAGGGCGCTCAAAACTGACTCTCTAAAAAGGACACTACCCACTAGTATAGCAACCTCTGTGGTGGAAGTGCCAGTTTCAGCAAGAATTAGAGAATTAATATGCTGGTCTGCCACCATAAGTCTCAAGAAACAAAGGAGGGTTGTAGCTTGAATTCTGCCTGTTCATTAATTCATAGCACAGCAAAGCACGATAGGTCTACTCATGTAATGTTCCGGAGACAACAGTGTGGTTCCACCCAAAAGTGTGAATGTGCAACTCTCGTAACTGCGCAGTTCTGAGGCATTCTCATTATCTCAAACTGATAAACCCATGCACAATATGCAGTTGTCTTGGTTCACAGTAGATTTTTGAATTTTGACGTTGCAATAGAGAGTGACACAGCAGCCACCTCTTTCGGTCCGAAGGATATTGTAGATATTCATTCATTCACTTTTTTTTTTTCACTTTTCTTTTCACTTTTTTCATTCATTCATGTTCATTTCACCTTTTTCGGTCCGAAGGATATTTTGGACATTCATTCATTCACTTACGAGCATTTAGAAAACTGGTTCATTAGCATTGGGATCAGCAATGGGATATTAACCATCGAGGAATACAGTGGGACGCCTTATAAAATAGGACATAGCGTCTTATTCTCATCTAAAGCATTCTTTCTTCTGAAATGGAAATTTCCTGTGCAGCTTCCAATTACATTCTGTGCTCTTTTAACCCTGTTCAAGGTACTTGCTATACTTTGTTTCTACCTCTAGAACCACACAGGAAATAACACACAAACTTTCCTAAGGTCCTTAACAAGAACATGTTGGGAAGATGTATCCATTATTTCCTGGCATAATATTAAAAAAATGTATTGAAACTAAAAATGACTCCTTTCTTTTATGCAGGCCAAGAACATGAAGTGCATAACGACAATCTTGATGCTGGTGGTGGCACAGGCCTACGCAGACCTCGGCGTACTTGAGTGCCCTATCGTGGAAGACGAAAACGCCACAGTGACCCTTCTGCCCAACCCATACAACTGCTCCACTTTCTACTACTGCGCCCAGGGACAGCCCACGCTGTTCCTGTGCCCTCTCGGCCTCGAATTCAACGCGGAAGAGCAGGTCTGCGACTACAAGGGCCGTGCCAACTGCGTTGAAGTAGAGCAAACCGCACCTCCTACAACAGCAACAAACGGGACGCCTGCATCTGACGAAGCGGCTCCAGCAAGCGAAGAGGGGGCAAGCGTGGTGGAAGTAACGGCTGACGTGGAGGCAAAGGACGCGCCGTTAACCAAGGTGGTGACGGAGACCGTACCGGTGACCAAGCTGGTGACCGTGGCTGTACCCGTAACCGAAGCGGTGACCAAAGTGGTACCGGTGACCGAAGCGGCAGCGGATGCCAAGGTTGAAGTCGCAAATGAAGACCCCGCCGCTGGACTGGGCGACACCGATTATCTCACGGCATAGCTAGAACTTTCGCGTAAAACTGCACCGTCAAAATATGGCTCGCTCTGGAAACCCGTGAAATGAGACGCCCCGGTGAAGAATGGCTGGAACCGGCTGCTAATGGTCAAAGGCAGCTTATAACTTGTTTGTGAGAGAATTTTCTGTACAACAGCTCACACCAAATCAGATGTCCAGTTCTTTTTCATTAGGCAATGCACAGTTGGAGCTAAAATATTATACCCAACCTTGAATATTAATCTTCTCGGCAAAAGTATGTGACGAGTTCTGCTCAGTATTGTCTCGCTTGCTGCATTTATTAATTTGTACTATATTAGAGGTGACTCCTTAAGGCTTAAATTTTTACAAAATATAACTGTCCATCTACCACTACTCCATCGCTACAACACTATTTCACTTTCCTGGATAAATGACATACGTAAAAGAACATACGTGAATTTACTGCTACGTTAGATGCACGTAAATCTTGGAAAAAGTGTGAAAACATATACTACTATATAGAAATATTTCATTTGATTGTATTATATGATAAAACTTGTTTCTTTAGCATTTGGTTATTAGTATATAATTTATTGCACATAAACAATCTTGCCAATCTGTCGCAATAGAAACTGTTCTCATTTATTTGCACATCTGTACAATAAATAGGCCTCTGCAAATTCAAAGTAACAGAGGAGTACCACTGACTTTTTCCAGAGTTACACCGGAAGACCTCAGCCCATATTTTTCCTATTGCCATCTCCTCTCCTGTTTTCTGAAAGGCATAAAACACTGTTATTAGTACGTGGCACACTGTACACACCTTTGTCTCCTATCATAAACCTTGTAGGTAATACTAGCCGTCTTAACCAGGCATGAACCATTTTGTATGGCAAGACTCATCCTTACTTTGCCCCCATGTCATGGCTTATTGGATTCGCGATTAATGGTCTCTCACTCTTCTTCGAATAATTTGCAAAGAGCAAGAACGTAACGTGTTTAAAATATGTTCATGTCCCGCTCATCCGGGTCCCTCTGTTCCCACTTCCTATCATCCAGATAGCAAATTTTCGATTAAGCAGATAGACCTAATGCAGTTCTGCAGGTCTTGGCCTTTTTTTACGTGCGTGTTTCACTTGGGAATCACAAGCGGTCGCTGGAAAGCTGCTTATCTCTCAGAATGTCGTAAATGGTAGATTGCTGGTATCAACGCTCAGCACTTCTTTGGCTCAGTTCCCGCTTCTTGGGAACCGTCGAGACACAGTCTCTCCGCACGAGCATGTGTCGACTAACCTTGGTGCAAGGTGTGTGTGTGTGTGGGGGGGGGGGGGGGGATCAAAAAGTGAACGGAAGGCTTCCGTGGGAGATGATATTACTCTTGGTCAATGCAAAGGCCACCAAATCCCAAGGGTGATACCCTGGCACATTTCTGGATAAGCAGATTAGGATGACACTGTTTCTGGAAAAGTGTCACCAGCAAATCATGTCTGGATAGTATAAGTAGCGAATTCCAGATAACCAAATAAAAAATTGACGTCACCAAGTCCGTTCTCGGTAACGCAGAGCGGATAACGAGCTTTCTGATAACGTGTTACGGATAGTCGGTACATGGTTGTACTACAGTGAGCGATACTTCGTCCGTGCTTTCACGGTTCCAAGTCACGGTCTTGTCTGCACTTTCAGCTACGACATTGTACACCTATAATAAAAGCGAGCTGGTGGCAGCACCAATCAGGTGGTCTACCATTGCACTGTTGACATGACTGAGCGACATCCTCTGGTGCGAGCTGGTACCCCGAGCAATGATGACAGAGGCATGTCAGCCTCGGTGACTCCCGTTTGTTCTCAGCGGATGCCGTTTCCCGTTTCTCTCAGCGGATCCCGTTTCTCTCAAAGAATGAGACTTAAACGGGGCGGCACTGAGTAGGTCACTTTCTTTGCATCTGCGTCATATACGGTAGTATACGGTGGAATCCCGTTAATTCAAAAATCCCTTAATTCGAACGGGTGTTCTAGACGCGTTTAAAGTTGGTATTTCAATGGGGGAGAACGCCCGGTAAATCGGACACCACAGGAACGCGTAGGCGCTGACTGTGGGGTGGTGGAAGATTTTTGTGCATTAAAGGAGTACAGAGGGCCATCCAAAAAAAAATTCAGATTAAGACATCTGATGAAAGTGTGTGTGTCATTATACCGAATAGCGCGAAAGGTTTTGATGTGTGCAATTTGTTTCCCAGAAAAAAACTTGCATAAACAGAGCTCCGCGCGTTCACCCTTAACTCGCCACTCCAGCTATAACGAGGATGAGGAGGTATGATGCCACGTCACCGATGACGGCATAAGGAGACTTGTTCTGGTCAGTGGGGGTCAGTGCCTTGATCCTTTGCCGCCGTAAACCTGTTTTGCCAGTTCTCCCGGGGAATTGGGGATAGGAGGAGCGGCCGAAGCATTACCGAGCGAGGAGAAAGGCTCTATCAAAACCCCGAATAGACGAGTAGCAGACGACAGCGGAGTAGCGGACAACATTTCCCTAGGCCAATCAGTGAGCGTTCTCCTTATAGCGTCAGCGTGAGGTTCCAGGCAGATCACAGGCTGGTACTGCTCTTCACCACCGTTGCGCACGGTCGCCTTTTGCAGCGTATTTTGAATTCAGTTTCTGCGATTTATGACTCTGTGGTGTAAATTACTTCGCATTGTGCATCTTACTGGCCTACTTAACAGTTTTATAGGAAGAAAACTGGGTGTTAAAAATGACTTCTGTGATACTTTAAGTCCTTATTATTTGCAAGACCCCTACTTATGAAGGTAATACCTGTGCCAGAGGAAAGGGGAACACGGAACGAATCACTGTAATGGTGTGTGCAAATATACAGAATGATGCTGCTAACTCGTGCGTAGCAGAGCAAGAAACTTCGCCATCTTAAGAGGATCAAGACGTGGACAACAGAGCCAACAAAAAGGTGTGGGCGACAGGTGATATTTTCTCGAATCGGGTACGCAGTATTGGTTAGGCGATGTGGTTGGATTCAATATTGTAAACTGTGTTGACAGAGCTGCAAATGCGAACGCGTACATATAATGCACTATTTTCTACTCTCGGGTGTTTTGATGCTTGCCCGTAATTACAGTAAAACGTCGATAATTTGACCTCCGTTAATTTGGAAATTCGGATAATTTGGACTACTCGCGCGGTCCTGACAGATGCATATATAAATCTATTGTTAAGAAAGACTCGTTAGTGTGGAAGCAGTCTGCGCCCACCGCATAATTTGAACAGCACAACATCGTGGCGAACTTCCGTAAGTAGCGTGCGCGCAAACCCTGAAAGATCACATGGACAAAGTGTGGCGCCACTCTACAACTAAGAATAACAGGCACAGTCGCATCGCTATAGTTATCAGCGCCGTGATGTGGGACACATGCTTCCTCCCTCCGAGCAACCATGTGCCACACTACGGCACTATTGATGCTGCTGCTGCTGGTTTGACCGAAGATGACATTGTGGACGATTTTTGCTTGAATGCTTCTGGTGGTGCAACTGCGGTAGAGCACCTAACTGCACTCCGAAAAGTTCAAATGGTCCAAAAGAACTTGCAAAAGCAAACTACCATACTCTGAGAGTTTTTCTTAAATAAAAGCATCTTCATAATTGCAAGTACACCCTTTGTTATGTGGTCCATTTCAGTAATTTGACATTCAGATAAGTTGGGACATTTTTATTAAGACCCGTGAGATGCGAGTTAAAGGGGCTCTACTGTAAATGTCGAACGGAATGAGAGCCTCTTGTATTACCGGCATCGTGTGACAGCGAACATGCGGCAAGGCCCAGCTAGCCATGATGTGTCTCTGATGCAGCTAGTACAGTGAACCCTCGTTATTATGACCATGGTCGTTTCCGAAAATTTTGGTCATAATGCGGAATTGTCATATTAACGGGGGGGGGGGGGGGGGGGGGGGGGATTTGCAGAGGTTTTACCGCATTGTTCCCCAGAAGTATGCTCGTAAAGCGCGTATGTCAGATTATCGGGGGTTATATTAACGAGGACTCACTGTATGTGCTTTATCCATCCCCTTCGAGTTCAAATTAACGGGACTGCACTGTAGTTATCCGGGAAGTACATCAACACGAAGTTACACGTTTAACATGAAGTTACACGTTTAACATGAAGTTACACACGGAAGTACATACATTAACCTTCTATGTTGTTCCAGCCTCAGAACATCAGTTCTCTCATGTTCTACATTAACATCCCTGCCTGTGGACCTTGGTTCAACTGACCGACTCTTCTTAAGCACGGTGAAACTATGAAAACAATAAAATGGTAAAAATACAATACTCACCATCTTTCCAGTCGTCCTTGGAGCGCAGGTAAGACAACGCCTCTGCGTCGTCTGCTTCGACAAGTGCCTCTCTCTGGGCATCTTCCTCTTCCTGCTCACGACGAGCCTTCTCAGGGTCTGCCGACCAGTCCTGCATGCTCCAGCTGTTGCGAAGTAAATATTGCGTAAGCAATCGCAGACGTCTTCCATTATCGAAGTCGGCTTACGGTTTCGGTGCATTGTCCTGCTCGGCATGCTCAGGGTAGCGCTTCGCGTAGAACTCATCGACCGTTACTGTTGGAAGGCTCGGATATCCTGCTCCATAGACGGCCTTCTGAACCTTATCTCTGGTGATTATAATGGGACGTAAGGGCTACAGAAAAAAAAGATCGACACATATTATCAGAGTTTTGAAAGCTGCATCTAAATGTCAGCTGCGTAACATTAGGAATGATGCTCATCGGCAGCCATTCCGTACTAAGTTACAGACAGTGACTAGAGCCTGAAGTTTTCGGGAAATATTTTTTTCTAAATTCGGGGGGTAAAAATCGGGTAAATAAACGTGTGCACTAAATTCATGCGAATTCGGGTGGAAAAACTGCCGGTATGCTAAATTCGCGAGAAGTCGGGCTCAGTTACTCAAACTAACTGTAGTGGTCTGGTACAAACGGTGATGCAACAGCATTTGCTGCCAAAAAAGCAAGTTAATGCATTCCTACAGACATCCCAGTGAGGGGAATTTGCCGGGTAAAAATAGGGTTTCACCCTAAAGGGTGAACCTTCAATTCGGGGTGCCAAAACTTCAGGCTCTAACAGTGACCAATTATTTTTGAGACTTGACAGGGATCGCACAATAGTCCGAACGATCAAGCAGTCAAAAAAAGAAAAAAAAACCTTGACAAAAAAAAAACACTTTAGTGAGTTAAGCGGACGGAAAAATTTGTCGGTGTTTTGCTGACGCACGCATTTCCGTTTCTGTGCAACCAGATCCGCTTGTATTGCATCAAAGGACATTTTGTCGCAGTACACTGACAAAAGTACCGCAAGATTTTGATGGATGCACCATGTCCTGCACATCATCCTCGGAGTCGGTCCCACTATCCTATGAGTAGGGCTCCGAGTTTTCGGAGTTTTCATTTTTGGAAAATTCGGAGGGCGTTTATCGGAGTTCTCAACTTTTCCGAAATTTTGAGTTTCTCGGAGGATTAAAAAGTCAGAAAAATGAACGGCGCCGATTTCAGAGTATTTCGGAGCAGTCGTCACAGAGACAATGAAAGGAAAGAAGTGCAAAAGTGGCTGAAATCGCACGATGTATAGCGCACGGATGTTTTACTATGCAGAGCTACTGAAGTACAAACAGGTGTACTTGCACAAGTTTTTGTCCCAGAAAAAGTCATTGAGTTATAATAAAAAAAACTACGCCACCTAGAATCATGCGGTCAACGGCATTTGTTCTTACTAGGTTTTCGCCAACTCCTGATGTGAATGTCATGTAACGTAAGTTTAATTATGTAAATTTTTGCGAACTGAACTTGGAAATTTGCCAAGTAAATGTCACTTTTTTTTACACCACCAATTTTTACACCTCGGAAAAGTATGATGTTCGGCTTTTTTTTTTTCGAGGCGACAGCTTCTCAATATTCCTGTCAGTTATCACTAATTTGAGTAAATTCGGTATGCTCTTCACGTTGGTAGAGTAAAAAAGTGACATTTACTTTGCAAATTTCCGAGTTCAGTTCGCAAAAATTTACGTAATTAATTTTACGTTACATGACATTCACATCAGGAGTTGGCGAAAACTTAGTAAGAACAAATGCTGTTGACCGCATGATCCTAGGTGGCGTAGTTTTTTTATTATAATTCAATTACACGTTTTCTGGGACACCCTGTACAACATACAACAGATGCTAAGAAGGCTACCTTTTGTGAAGTAGATGGAGCACGTGGCTTGCCCTTCATTTTTGTCATGTGTTCCAGAATGGGCTTCTCCTCTACAAGGAGTGAGGCGTTAAACACATAAGCACCACAGGCAGAGGAAATTGAAACCCCTCTGACAAAACAGCACGCAGGTTTGGACATGAATTAACAGAGCCTCTTCACCTTCAATACTTCTTAGTTCCTCGATGGCAATGTTAACCCAGTAGCGGAGAAGAACCATGTAGTACTCCCTCTATGTAAATATAAAGCAATGAGAATGCAATTATGGCATATCAGTAGCAATGTCACTGGTACTGTAACAAAGTCAATAATTCAATCTCTGTGACGGTAGTACACCAATAACATCCGCTAATAAATATGCGCAGCAAGCAATTCTTGCAGAGTTTTTAGCAACATGACAACAACGGTGAAAATTAAAGGGAAATCCCCTTCATTATTTCCAAACGTATCTTTTTTGCATAATTAAAGGTGTAACAGTACATTTGTGAGTAGTTCGTAGTACATAAAAACAAGGTTTACACATTGCCACGTGACAAAATAGGTTTCGGAGTTTAACTATTAGGCAAAACAAGCATGCACCTTTTCAAACATGTGCCTCACATATACAAAAGCATCGTACACCAATTATACGAGAAAAAGAAGCAAAAAAACTTTATAGGGTTTTATAACCCTATAGGGAAAACCCTATAGGGGAAAACCCTATAGGGTTTTATAGGGAAAACAATCTTTATAGGGTTTACAAAATTCATACTGAAAGGGCGAAATGCAAAGCTCGTGGACTCTTCTGAACAAGCATGATTCCTTTTCCGCCTTACAAGCGTGGCCGTAGCTTACAAGCGTGGCCGTTACTTGACCAGATGGGTTCGATACTCACCACAACTTCAGCATCAACCCTACTTTGTTTAATCAGTTCTTTAAGCTGCTTCTGTCTCTCCAGCATTTCCTTCTGTTGCTGGTACCTCTGAATCTTCTGCTGGCGTTGCCTAGCCGCACAGAGCAGCTGCTGCAGCTCTCCCTCACTAGGATTTTCGCGTTTATCACCGTTCTCCAGTTCTGTAACACCGTACTGTCGACATCGGGTCAAGAAGTCTCGAAAATACACCTAGGGAAACACAAAAAGATCATCAGCTGACACCTATCCTTTTTCTCTTTCTTCATATATTAATACCTCAGCGACTTGTATGACTTCTGCCCTGTCACGGCCCACAGTTTTGGAAGTGGCATAGCCAAGAAAGGCTGGAAGTAGCAAGTACCTAGAACATGTTGGCAACCCCAGAGGAGCTGTGTGAAATTTACCTGAATCTACAGGCAATATGTGCAAGGGGGCTATGCCCATCATCAACAACACTTTATTTTCATGATGATGAATGGGGTGTTTCATCACCATGGGCAATGCTCTACCACATAATCCGCAGTGATTCGGTAAAAAATATAACGATGAGCGTCACAGTGGCCAGGAAGCTGAGCCATGCTCTTAGGGCATTACGTTGGTCAGTCGGACTTGACCATGGACCGAGCAATTTTGTCATAGTGAAAGACCAAGAGTTTAGGTGGTTTAAAGACGCTGTAAGTGTCGTGCTGAAAAGTTGGTAGTGTGGGCAGTGGAGAAGAATGTGTTTTAGATTTTCCAAATCTGTCAAGGACAGTGAGACAGCAGCTTGGAGAATTCACTTGTCACAAGCTGTAATTCAACTGAGCACTAAAAGCAACATCAAGTTGCATCCAATAAGTTAGCTCAACATCCCGATGAGAGATCTTTCATGGCATCTAGAGAGAAAGCAGAGAACCAACTCTTGTGAGCACGTTGCTTACTGGTGCGACGCCACTAGCTCTGACGGAATTGAACGACAGTCACCTCTCAACCCCTTAAAGTAGCACAGAAGTCATTTTTAACACCCTGTTTTCTTCCTATAAAACAGTTAAGTAGGCTAGTAAGATACACCACGTGAACTAATTCGCACCACAGAGTCAGAATTATCGCAAAAATTGAATTTAAAGTATGTCGCACAAAGTGACCGTGCGCAACGGCGGTGACCAGCCTGTGATCTGCCTCGAACCTCGCGCCGACGCTATAAGGAGAACGCTCGCTGATTGGTCTAGAGCAGTGTTTCCCAAAGTGTGGTCCGCGGACCCCTGGGGGTCCGCGAGTGTGTACGTGGGGGTCCGCGACCCTCTCTGACATTTCAGTGAGGATTTTCGTCCCCACAAACACGCGCTCGTACATGCTGCCCGATTTCCAAACACCCAGAACTTCCAAAATTGCTACAAGCATGCTTCAACGGCTAGCTTCTAATTTCTGATAGAAAAGTCCTGCAATGCACGTTTGTCCGCGTCATACACATACAAACAAGAAGAAAAAACCAGTCCGGAATCGTTTCTGAAGCTGTATCGAAAGCACGCAGCAGCTGACGAAGTTGCTGGTTATGCACTGGCTAGCATGGGAAATACAGTGCGTCATATCGTTTTGCTTCGAGTTCGAACTGACTAAGAGTGTTCCTGTGTTTAGCGCATTTTAGATTTGGCAGCCTGCGGACCTCTTGCAGCGATGGTGGCACTACAAATGATACCTCTGTTCGGTATTATCAATCTTGAGAGTTGACAAGCAGTGCACCATCGAAGAAAAAGTACGGAATGGCATAGCAGTGTGTTACCTTGGCTCGAAACGGAGCAGACAAACATGCAATTGCGTACCCTGTAATATACCCTGTCGCGCATATTAAACGCAGTCTGCAATGCAGTGTACACAGCGCGTATCCTGGTATATTTGTGTGTGTGTGTGTGGGGGTCCGTGAATTGGTTCTTATCGCTTCCGGGGGTCCGTCACCGCCAAAAGTTTGGGAAACGCTAGTCTAGAGAAATGTCGTCTGCTACTCGGCTGTTCGGGGTTCCGAAAAAGCCTTTCTCCTGGCTCGGTAATGATTCGGCCGCTCCTTCTATCCCCAATTCCCCGGGAGAACTGGCAAAACTGGTTTGAGGCGTCAAAGGGACAAGGCGCTGACCCCCACTGAACGGCGAACCAGAACAAGTTGTCCTTATAACGTCATCGGTGACGTGGCATCATACCTCCTCATCAGTTTTTTTCTGGGAAACAAATTGTACACATCAAAACCTTTAGTGCCATTCGGTAAAATGAGACACACACTTTCACCAGACGTCTTGATCTGAAAATTTTTTGGACAGCCCTCGGTACTCCTTTAGGGCTAAGCGGAAGTTGCAGTAAATTAAAGATAAACTACTCACTTCAAGTCAGCTGTTGTAACTTCTTCTATTTCCTCGTTGTCGCTGAATAAGCACATCTGATTCACCAAGTGTGTTGCACCTTCGAAGTTTTTAATGGCAGATTCGACGAGGCTCTGCAATGTCAATTTAGTCTTTTAACAAGTAAGCGTTAAGCCAATGGAAAGGATGAGGCAGCAAAAAATGCAGATTTCTGCAATACGCGAACAGGTGTTGCAGTTGGAGACAGTGCACTCCGGTAGTTTGCAGCGAAACTACTATCGTTGACAGAATGGCGAAGATGCGGGTTAGCTGGTGGATAAACTCAATGTCAGGCGAGCCTGAGCGATGGGCAAAGACGCGTAAACCACTACTCTCGTTGCATGTCGTGCTACTCAGGTTGAAACAGATTACTGTAAGCACAAAAACTGAGTAGTTTGTCACGAGATACGAGATGTACTAAAATCAATTCAAAAGCCCGGTGCAGCAGGTGACGGCGAGAACAAGGGATTATATAATGAGACGAGGACGACGAGGCACTGTACTAGCAACCAAAAGTTTATTTTACAGAAGGCAACGTCTATTTATACATGATACCTTTC
The DNA here is from genome assembly GCF_037126465.1 of Ornithodoros turicata. Taxonomy (NCBI): domain Eukaryota; kingdom Metazoa; phylum Arthropoda; class Arachnida; order Ixodida; family Argasidae; genus Ornithodoros; species Ornithodoros turicata. The sequence continues at coordinate 48,345 of NW_026999408.1, forward strand.
TTCTCCCCTTTTTGAACCGGTGTTTTAACAAGGGACTTTTCCATTTTATTAGTCAAACCCATGGACGACTTTTTTTAATGAGATGTACGGAGCAGCACTTTCCCATGTCTACAAATGGTCCTTAATGTTTTTCCTGATCTGCTGTGTAGTTTGTTGTCAAAGCGCTACTGAGTTTGAGTTTCCGTACACACAACTTGTCGGCTGCTCACAAGCTAAAGCAACTCACAACGACAACTCGCAAGAATGCTGGTACCTGGAAGGTCTTGCCGTTTGCACTCTCATTTGAAGATTCGATTTCTGCGATTGCATCGAAGCCTTTCTCAAAAAGCTCGCCCAAGCTATCGAGCTTGTTATGATCACCGCGATCGTCAGCCATTGCGCGATTCCTTGTCAGAATCGGATAGGGATTTCACTGTGGCTAGCTGCGACGGTGGCTGCGGCTGCGGCTTCGTAACCACGTGACTTTTAAACGCGTCGTCTGCTGCATTTGCTACGTTTCTTTTCTGTCTGCTGTTCCAAAATTGATAATATGAAGAAGTGCGAGTGGAAAGCGAACTACCGGAGCGAACTTTGTGTTCACTCGACCAAAATTTCAGGAACATTAAAAAAAGTAAATATAAGTCCGTTTCAAGACACCTGAAAAGGTGCAGTTTTTCATGATAACCAGTTGCTGTGAATTTCACATTCAAGCAAAAAGAAACATCTTGCTAGACAATAAATTATGCATTCGTCTGCAACCTACTTTCACATACGCCTTGCTGTGCGCATCTTGCAAGGAAAACAAGAAGCACCTGCGCGGTCTTATCAGCCCACGAAATCAGTTCTCCACCCCATCAACGTGCTCACCACAGCGTCACAGACAGGGAGTTTTCGCGCGTCGCCATATTCAATCTCGTGTTTTAACGCTGGAAAGTGGAAACCTAGTTACACGCCAACCGGTCGTTCACTCACTGGATCATCTTTTGCATTTGTCGGGAGCCTAATACAAGACGGTCATGCTATTGTAATTCTCGACGGTTGCATAATTTCTTCTGCGGCACCCCGTCAGCAATTTGTAAACTTGCCCCCCCCCCCCTTCCAGGCATAGGGCGACGCGCTTTTTGGAAGATCCAACGACAAAGAAGATCCACTGAGGTCACGTGGCTGGAGGAAAGGGATCCAACCGGAAAGATGCGAGAAAACTGAGAACTATGCGTCAGAAACATGCAATCTCCCGTCTAGACACAGCACAGCGCTCTACCCTCTGCATACCCTCTGGATTCCGAAGATGGACCATATCATATCTTTCATTATTTGTTATTTTTTTATTGTTGTGTTATATTATTATTAAACAAAATATTAGAAAGGTGTATTCAAAACGCACGTTGCAGGCACATCCTGCAGGCACTTCTTGCATGTGTCGGATAAGATACACAGGGTTCCGCTTGTCACTGTTGTCCACAAGAAAAAGAAGAGAGAAAGTACGGACAGATACAGAAGCGCAAAAACACCAGGCAGAGAGCTTTTCTTTTTGTTTTTGCTTCTTGTATTCTTACTTTAGTTCAACACTTCCTGCATGACAGACTCAATTCCGACAACAATAAAGCGTAAAAAAAAAAAAAAAAAAAAAATTATTTCCGTTCACACCGCATATTTCATTTCCGTCTTCGATTGCCGAGCCATTCGAGACTGTAAACACGACGATATTAATAGCGACCACAATTAATTACTTTCCCAACCAACATCACCACCATCAGCATTTTCTTTCGTTTTTATTTCTGTCTCTCCAGTTCACTTCTCCCCACGATCCATACTTCGCAGACGATTCAGCCCGCATTCCGGAAGCCAGGGAGGTATCTCTCTCTTTCCCTTAGGATGAAATGCACGTGAAATCCAAAACCGATGGCCCGCTACAAGCAGCCGAAGTAGCCGTCACCGATCATCACGCCGGCCGCCGTTCCCTCTGGCGCCAATGGACTCGCCCTTACGCTCGGCTCTCCTGCCTTCAACTTGACGCGAGCTTCACGGCGGGGCCCGATTCTGCCGGATGTCTGCTGCTGACGTTTTTGCGGCTTGTGCACTGGATGCTGCATGTTCAACAAGTGGTGGCATCAGCCAGGATAGGTCACACGTATCCCTTCAGGCTGTAGTCGAGGAACGGGTGAGTGTGACATTTATTGCTCCATGTTTTCTAGGTTATGATGAGAAAAATGTCCATCGCGGAGAACAACGTCGTTGTGTTGTCAGTTTGTCACGCGGCGGGTCGCGCGCGCGGTTTTTGGGTATAGTTTTGGGCGACTTTTTACAAAGATGAGTTTGGAGAGTTTGTTCGGGGGGTTTTCAGTTTCGTGTCAGATGTCTTGGATCTTCATGCGCTTTAGCTGTTGGTGTTGCTTGGTTGAAGGGGGTTGGAGAAAGGGGATCTAATTTGTCTCTGCCAAGATGAAGAAAGCGTTTTGCGCGTTGTCAGTGATTTCTACGAAAAACTTAGGGGCCCCTTGAAACACATCTATCGCCACTTTTCCTTTTCTTTATTTCTGCGTGGTGTGCGGGCTTTTAAGATTACATTTGTTGCCATCTCACATTCTAATTAAATGACTCTGCTTCGAATGAATACTGTTCAGGCAACGCAATGGAGGGCTGACTGTTGCCTTTCGCGACCAAGACGTAATTATTAAAATAAAGCGCTACTGATGTTCGTCATCATCAGGTAACTTAAAAATATACGATGCAGAATTAAATTTTTAGTATGAGTGTTTGTGCCTCACCAGGCATTTTCATATCGTTTCGTTTCTCGTTTCTCAGTCTTTTATTGTTTAAGTAGTTGACAATTTTGGAAAAGCGGCATTTTTTCCTTTTGTTTCTTAGCATGTCAGCCTCCTAATTGTAGTGCAGTTGTAGTGTGGTGGGCATTTTGCCTTGATAACACCGGAAACTTTCCGTTTGTTTGAGCGCACCCAAAAAATACGGAAATCTTCCTATAGTGCATAATTGACAATGAATGAATGAAACCAACCAATAAGCTGATACGGTTGAGATATCCGCTCTGTGGCACTCGTACACGTTGTCGAGTGTCGTTTGACAATGTCGTTTGAATACGTTTGCTATTTCGAAGCAAATATTTTGAATGGGCGACTGAATAGTGTATTGTCGAATGCTGTATGTGCAAACCGAATCAACGACACGCAGGGATTTGCCCAGCACTCGATTCCCCCGCACCCCCCTAACGCTCCCCTCCTCAAATCTTGTAACACCCCCAAAATACCGGCCAGAAAGGCCAAAAACATGCCACGAAAGCAGCATACATGGGCATCACACATCCCCTATATATACGGGACACCAACACCCTCCCGACATGAAAATCCTGGGAATATCCCCGACGACACGTATGTTCGAGGACTATGTCTGGCGAAATTCCCTCTCTGGCTTGTTTGTCTTCTCACTAATTCATTAGGAATTGGTTTATATTTAACGTGACTACGACAGTACTAGGAGGGAGCCTGCAAGAGGTACTTTTATGAGGGAAACGGTAGAGGGGCAAGATGTCCCGCGTACTCGCGCGCCAATGATGATGATGATGATGATGATGACGACCACGATGATGAGCGTGGTAATTCTGTCTCACAGCGTATTTTATTTTATTTTTTATTAGCGCCGACGACAATGGTTTTGTGCTTTCGACATGTACACACTCTTAAAAAAAGGGTGTACTTTAACTCCTTTTTTTGCCACATATATAATATAACACCCTTTTGGAGAGTACAATTACGCTCAAAAGGGTGTCTCCTCACTCCCTCAAGGGAGTAGCGTAACACCTTTCTCCCTACTGGAGAGTAATATTACTCCCCGGCAGGGAGAAGGTGTTATGCTACTCCCTTGAGGGAGTGAGGAGACACCCTTTTGAGCGTAATTGTACTCTCCAAAAGGGTGTTATATTATATATGTGGCAAAAAAAGGAGTTAAAGTACACCCTTTTTTTAAGAGTGTAGCTGTTCCCTCTTCTCGCACACATCTCTCTCTCTCTGTCTCTCTCTCTCTCTCTCTTTTTTACCGCCCAATATGTGTAAAAATTACAAGTACAATATGTACAGAAGTCGGGCGAGTAAAGTCATGGATATCGAAGCCCCTTTTGCAAATAAAGAAGAAAAAAAAAAAGAAAAACATTATGCCAGAAAGGAACGGTATAATTGTTACAGTCTGTACGGCACGCACGATGTCAAATTTCTGGGCAGTCCAAATAAAAGCAGGATATAAGCTCCATACAAGAAACGAAATCCGACCACAACACACGAAATATATGTAACACGGAATCATGTTGTTCCTGCAGCTATACTTTCGTCTCGCTACTAAATACTTGCCATATGGCCCGCATAAGCTCCCCATCAAAACTCCAGCTCATATACAAGAGCCATGCGCACCCGGGGAGGAAGCAATAACATATCCCGAATTGTATAACTGGTGTATAGTACGTATATATGTTTTCGCACGATGTCCCTCCGCCCACCCGAAAAGAAGCCGTTAATGTGGATACGGTTATCGCATTCTAACAGTGATAGCGTTATATCGCGAGAGACCTCCCCCTCCTCCGTTCCTCAGCTACAAATACGACGTTAAAATCTACAAATAAAAAAAGTATCCGCGAAAAGAACAGGACGTATATAGACGATGAAAAACGTGCAGCTTAACAGGCGTCGTCGTCGTCGTCGTTACATTTGATGTTGATAGTTTTATGCGGTGCGGAGCCATATGCCTTCATCTCCCCCGCAGATCCGCCCCTCTCTGTACGCCCCCACGTATATATGCTTGACAAGGCACGGCGATACCCGGTCTCTTCCGCTGTTCCCCGACAAATGGCCGGAGAAAATGTAGTCGCGAGATATAAAGTGTGTGTGCTGTCGCTGCCGACATGGTTTTCGTCCCTTTTCTCCTTCATTTTAAAGAGACTCACTTCGAATGCCGCGCGGCTGAAGACTCGATAATAACAGGTGATTGGTCGCAATATGATATTTTGTGCACTCTAAGAAATAAGGAGTACTTTTACTCCTTTTGGGGACTAAATGCATTGCCACAAAAAATAGTCCCTTTCGGGAGTAAATGCATGGGAGTAAATGAATGTCACAGAGTGAAGACTGCATTTCACGCGCTGTTTTAAGAGTCCCAGGTACATAATTCGTGTGCATGCATGAAAATATGTTGAAGCAAACCGTCAACCGTGATATATCGAGTTATATAAAATCTTGCGCCATACATAGGGCGCAGTTTGCGAAGAAAGATGCGCTAAGTGTTTCTTACTCTATGTGGCTGGAAAATTGCTGTGTTGGCTGAGTTATACAGCCTTATGCCATCAGACTGACCAAGGGCACATATTTACGTAGACTGTTGCATTCAGAAGACAATTCGCGAAGTTCAGTGGCAATTTGCAGTCCTGGGGAGTAAATGTCGGGACTAAATGCCGGGTTTGGGGAGTAAAATGGGGAGTAATTGCAGTCCAGGGGGAGTATAAGCTGCAATTACTCCCCGTTTTACTCCTTTTTTTCTTAGAGTGTGGTTATAAATTATCATTTCTTCGAGATTTACTCCACATTGTCCCGAAGGTGTACAGCAGGTGGGTTACAGAGATGACAATAAGTAAATAAATAAATAGTATGTAATAGATTTGACGAGCACACGTCAGGCAGCTCATTTCACTGTTCGATGCTTTCAATAAAAAGGAAAAAAGCACGTTTGAGAACATTCCTGTCTCGGCAAAGTACTCTGTAATTTTGCACACGTACGCACTCTTAAAAAAAGGGGGTACTTTAACTCCTTTTTTTTTTGCCACATATATAACACCCTTTTGGAGAGTACAATTACGCACAAAAGGGTGTCTCCTCACTCCCTCAAGGGAGTAGCGTAACACCTTTCTCCCTACTGGAGAGTAATGTTACTCCCCGGTAGGGAGAAGGTGTTATGCTGCTCCCTTGAGGGAGTAAGGAGACACCCTTTTGAGCGTCATTGTACTCTCCAAAAGGGTGTTATATGTATGTGGCAAGGAAAGGAGTTAAAGTACACCCTTTTTTTTTAAGAGTGTGGTCGTGCCGTCTGCACTCTTAAGAAAAAAGGGTGTGCTTTAATTCCTTTTCCTATATAACACCCCTTTGGAGAGTACAATTACTCTCAAAAGGGTGTCTCCTCATTCCCTTCAGACCCTTGAACTCCCTACTGGGGAGTAACTGTACACTCCAAAGGGAATGATTTATATGTGGTAAAGGTGCACTCCCCAAAAAGGAGTTATACTGTACACCCTTTTTTTTAAGAGTGATGGAAAGACAAATATGGTCGTTTTCCGTACATTTCTTTCCCTATTATCGTTTTTCGATTGAATATGAAGTATAAAAATTTCAGTCGGAGTTCTCTTCGGCGAGAAGCAAGTCTCGTTTTAATTCCTGTTTCATTTCAGTACAGTACTGTATGTGTTCCCGGCTATATACCGGCTTATGATATAGGTTATTTGAACGGGATAGACATTTTTTTTTTTACTTTTGTATTCATTTCCAAAGGAAAAGGGAGGTACAGCAAAAAAGCTGCAGAGGCAACATGGCAGGCATATTCCAAAATAGCGTGGACACACGTTATATCTGCGGTTTTCTTCAAATTACACCGATCAGTTAGGTTTCCTCGCATAAAGTTTATTGCTCCGCTAGCCTTTAAAACCAACCCCATCCACGGGAGAAATCCATGAGCGCTTCCGGTCAAGAGATCCAACGAGTCAAGAGATCCATCGAGCCAGGAGATCCAACCGATCACATGGCAGGCGAGTCAAAAGGTCTAAAGCGTCAAGAGTTCCAACCCGGTCAAAAGATCCAACGAGTCAAGAGATCCATCGAGCAGTCGACAGATAACGTGACACCTAAATATTTACGCGAATATTCTTTACTGGACCACCCTGTTTACGACTGGCGGTCGGTTTCCGCAGTGTCTTGATTCTAGTGACGTATTTTATGTATATTGTATGTGCTGCCAGGGGTCGTGCGTTGTGCGCCGACATTTGTGAGAAAGCTTCTGGGGGAAAAAAAATCCAGAAAAACTCCGTGCCATCAACGGGTCTCTAATCGTCTCGATTATACCATGGTCCCTTAATAGCTATTAAGGGACCGTGATTATACTGATCGCTTTGGTGGCAGCGATAGCTGCAGCATATAGCTATTTTTGTACATATTTTCAGCATACTTTTTACATATTTTTAAGATATATTTTTGGGATAGCCATTTTTCTCTCTCATTACACACTCACTGCACTTTCTACGTGTCCTGTTATTTTTTTTTATTTCGTGTTAGCGCCGCGAAGCATATGTGGCTATGAGCGACGTACAGACGAGGACAGATGGAGAGAGGACAGCAGGAAGGAGTGGGAGACCGGGGGGGGGGGGGGGGTTACTGTCCTGTTAGTGTATGGTCTGAGTGTTATTGATATGGTTGATAGTTCCTATAAGACGAGGCTATATAACTATCGATTACTATCCTACTTCCACGATACTTACTCTGCCAGACGTGTTTTCATCTTCCAGTGTTGGAGTAAAATAAGGCCCCAAACATTACATTACGCTACATTACATCTGTGAAAGGATAACGATATGCAACCGTATAGTTACAGGCTCTATATGATGGATGCTGTGGCTGTCCCGAGAAGAAGTTGACGATGTGGAGTGGGGAGTAATTTACTGGCGGAATACGCCCTGCCAAGCTGCATGAGAGCCGAGCAAGGGAGTTCCCAGGGGTTCGGTTCAGAGTCTGTTACTCAGTGCTTGTTCCTGTTACACCCAGCTGTACCAAAAGAGAGAGTGAGAGAAAAAAAAAAGGCTGCATCTTTGTTTGTTTGTTTATTTGTTGCATCTTTGTCCAATGTGCCAAACGCGTTCAAAAGGGCCGACGTAGAAGTTTCACGATAATGTTTCCGAAGACATGATAAGCCTAGGCTCATTCTTTTGAAGTGACCGACATCACGTTGCTGATATCTGATTGACTGACAGCGATACGGAGTCGTAATCGGAGGGGGCTTACGATTTCCTAAAAATTCCTATTGTTACTGTGGGGGTTACGCAATTCCAATGTACCACAAACACAGTTTGGCGGTGGCACAGGACATGACGACCTACGATCTACGACGACGAACCCACGCAATGGCTGACTCTGTAGTGCTATTGCGTTAAAGCTGAAAAGAACAGACTGTCAACTCCGAAATTATTTGTACTGTTCAAAAATAAGAAGTCGCTCCAGATGAAGAAAGTTGGCGATTTTAACCGTGTATTCACACGAGCGATGTTTTCCCAGAAGCGGAAGATGCGAAAAACGTCATAGCTTTCTGCTGTTACGTTAGCGCGAGCGGTCAGCGCCGTGTCTTCACGTACACTGCTAACCATGGGGAATATCCTGCGCCACAGCCACAAGATATTCCGTAGCAGACGACAGGAAAAGGCGCTGAGGGCGTCGTCTGCTGAGTGTCGTCTGCTAAATGCGCAACTCCCGGGTGTCCGCACCGTGTGAATGCTCAACACAACACGGGATGGAACTTCCCAGTGTTCCAGCTTTTTTCTTCCGCTAGAATCTTCCGTGAATATGTCGCTCGTGTGAATACACGGTAACAAGCCCGCGAAATTCGGTCGTCGGGTACTCGAATGCGCGCGAAAGAGCGCTGGAGCACTGAGATGTTTCCACTGTGTTCCTCTTGTGTTCCACTGGAGCTAACTCAGTAGTAACTAGTAACTCAGCCGAGACTAAACTCGAAAATAGACTGTTCGCAGTTCATTCGCGGAAAGTTCCCGCAACCAACAGATCTCTGGCACCCAGCATGTACCCAACACAAAAAATGACTGACAAAAAATGAGTCAAAATTTAAAATCCAAAGTTTCAAATAAAAAAAGATATTCGCCTTTTAAATTCCGAAATTGTGCAACTCGTGCACATTCATTGCGACTATTCACGCAGCGTCGTGCAGGAACACTACGACGCGTGATCTTTTCAGATCACGATTCATTATCGCGCACGATAGCTCTGTTTCATAAATGCCCTTGCCAGTCCTTTCCTCTTACTATATATCCTCTGCTCTGCAGAAACCAAATAAGAAAGTCCTCGATATAAAGCGTGATGAATTGCTCTTTGTTTCAGCTCCGACACCCGCTCTCTTTTCAGCAGCGTTCAGCCACGCGTGTTTTTTTGTTTGCACCTGCGCTATTGTCTTTGTCGGTAATTTATGCGGGGTATATAGAGATGTTGATGCGGGCGGGGGTACTGATTAAAATTCTGGTCTTTGTGCGCTGTTATTGGATGCAGAACCGTAGAATGTGTGCGGGAGCCATCCGACGTCGATAATCGCGAAATTGACAACATCTGCATATACCTCCAACAATTTGTAGGGCTGGTATTTGTTTCACGATATGAGAACAAACTTGAGTGGGGGGCATTACTGTAAGATTGTTTATTGTTGTATCTGTTTCCTGCACCGAACTGCTTGCTCGGGCACGGTTATATATGTCGGCAGACTGTTGTGAACCAAATCAATAGTGTTTGACAAAAAGAAACAAATGGCGATAATAGACACAATGCAAAATAAGAAGGCAAAAATGAATTAGCCACCCATGGTATACGCAAAAAGTAAACAGTTGGTGTAATTCGCGTACAAATATATGACAGTTTATTACAAATTTACTACAAATATATTTCAAATTGATTACAAATCGGCAAGTTAATACAGCTATAATAGACGAGGGCTGATCATTAGTGATGCAAAACTGTCGATAAATTGACTATTGATACTATAGATAGTTTTTTTTTTTTCAATACAGTCGATAGTGTTAAAAAACTGTTGACTATCGACAGTACTACCGATAGTGTTTAAAAACTAGCGATAGTTTTACTATAATTGACTATCGATAGTACTATTCTTTTGTTTGTCTGTTTTCTTTACTATCGATAGCTAGATTGGTTCTCACTATCAAAGCTTATCCCCCCCCCCCCCCCCGGTTCGAAATTGCAAAATTCCCATATCGGACCCCCCTCCTGGGAACAAGGCTAACCGGAAGTCGCGCGTCGCTAGTAATACATTGCGCTGTAATTTGCAAATTCCCTAGTGAGGTTAGGTTAGGTTAGGTAAGCACATTTTACACGCGCGGGGGGGGGGTTCGGGGGGTCCCCCCCCCCCTGGAGTTGTTCGAGACTGTGCCCACTTCCGTCTAAGCCTCGTTCCCAGGGTTAGATCGGAGGGTGTCCAATGTGGGATTTCTGGCTCACTCCCCCCCGTTTGCGTCTTCATTTTCTCGCTGGCGCAGTGGCAACGGAAGCACAATCACGTAGCGACACAATTTCTCTCCGTTTAACTGTAAAGTATGAATGATCAAGAAAAGATCTTCCCGGAACAGCACCGCAAGCGGTACTGCCCCGACGACCTTGTTATCGGCCGCGCGTTCAAAGACACGGCCCACCCATGCAGGGGCGGACCGCGTTATCGCGTATGAATGATGCACTGCAATCAGCGAAAGAAGAATTGCTCATCATAAAATCGCACGCACTCATGAGACTGCAATGGCAGTCAATTCAGTGCACTGCCAGTGCAGAGAGTGTCAGGCGCCCTTTGCGGTTGCTTTGAAGGGCACGAGAAGCCAAGGTCAGCGTCGGAGGGAAAGCTGCCCAAGCAGCAAAATGTACTGAAAGTCGAGTGCATTAGGGGTGGTCGGTATGTGTTTTATCAAAATACTTCAGTTTCACGAGTCTGTTCAAGGCCTTCTACCTGCCCGTCCACCCCTATTGCACTCGACTTTCAGTACATTTTGCTGCTTGGGAAAGCTGGCTTGAGTTGCATGAAGCGTCTTCTTTTTCTGTTTTTATCTGCTCCCCGGTAGTTTTCAGATTGCCGACTATCGATATTACACTCAATAGTACTATCGTACTATCGATAGTTGGACTCTCATAGACTATCGATAGTATTGATAGTACTCTTGGTAGTTTTGCATCACTACTGATCATTTAAGCCAGTGCCATGACCGGCTGGATATAAAAGCATCCGCTCTTTGGTCGTGCTGTAGACTGGGAGGTTGTGGGTTCGAATCCTACTACTGGCTGTTCTGTCTCGGGTTTTCCCCCGACAGGCCTTCTAGACGGATGTCGTCCCAAGAACCCCCTGTTTCTCCACTACCTTCCTGCTGTCCTCTCTCCCCATCTGATTACATTTGCACGGTACTATCTGATTATATTATTATTATATGATTATATTATCTGATTACATAGCCACAGTTGCTTCGCGGCTCTATAAAGCGGAATAAAAAAAAGATAAGTTAATTTATAATTATTCATTCGATGAATGACTATAGGCGTACTGGGTGGTACACTCTACGCAAAAAAGGTAGAATTTCCTACCCAAGCTAGTAGAACGTCAGTTTCTACTCTGTAGTTTCTTTCTACTCTGCGGTTATATCGACAAGGTAAAATTGGTTTGAGTAGAAATGTTGTTGCAATAGAGCTCTACCGACATGGGTAGAAAATTCCACCTTTTTTTCTTAGAGTGTACATCGCGTACCTTTCGAAATGATGTGCCGGTGTTTGTAAACACTTATTCCGACGTCTTCACGTGCGGGGAGGTGCCAGTTTGCCAGGCTTTGTACGTATACACTCTTAAAACTGAGTTTCACCGCATAGCACGCTCCTAGCCAACCATTATTTCGAATGATATTGTTATCTGCCCGGATTTGTTGAAAACGGGAGGCGTACGCCTTTTTTGTGACACTTATGCTGTTCATAATTGTCACAAAAAAGGCGTACGCCTCCCGTTTTCAACAAATCAGGGCAGATAACGATATCATTCGAGATTATGGTTGGCTAGGAGCGTGCTATGCGGTGAAGTTCATTTTTAAGAGTGTACCTGCACTTGCGCGGGTTTCCCTGTGTCATGTCTTGTTGCCACCTCGCTGCTGATTAGACGTGGCTTCAGAACAAGAAAAAGAAAAAAGAAGACAGAAAAGAAAAAAAAAAAAGAAAGAAAGAGCGATCAGTGGTGGTGGTGGTGATGAGTTAATATGCGGTTTTGGTACACATGAACCAATACGAGACATGTGTCACTGAGCGCCGACATTTTTTTGAAGTAATATATGGGTCCCGCAGACTTGTCCGGAGGGCCCGCAGTTTCAGTGACATAACAAACAAACAGGAATAAACATATAGTGTCCTCCCCCCTCCCACACAAACACAGGTCTCTCCACAGAACGCTGTGTATAGGAGGTCTGTGAGTCTTGTGGGTATAGGCTGTATCGGAGCTCACAGAACCTGCAAATTCACCATGTTCCCACGAGGTGAAAGAAAAGTGTTTCTAAGTTGTTCGTTATGTAAATAAACAAAAATACATAAACGCCGTCAAGTCCACGGAGGAGGTATATAGTCGGAATAAAATTCGAACGGTTTTAGGAGCATCTAGGTTTATTGACGGGCAGATGAAGTGCAGATTCTGCACGAAAGCTCGTCAATAAAACTAGATATTAATGATACTAATAATCATTATTATTATTATTATTAAGTGAAAATATAAAACGTAAAACAGACCCGTCTACTAGCCATCAGGGGATGATGGGCAGAGTCAGGTGGACAACGGGCACAAATAAGCATTAGATCCAGCAGTAATATAAAACATAAAAAAAACATACAGAGTAGCACAGCAATGTTGGACTTCAGCGATAGTAAAGTAGTAGCAAAAAGTAGTAAAAAATTCAAATAGATAGTAAAGTCAGGGCATCATCAAGGACGGTACATAGTAGTCTCGTTTACCTTTTCCGTGGTTTGAAAAAATCCTTGGGATTAAAGTATATGTATAATATATTATAAATAAATTTTAATAACAATATTTTTTTGTCATGGTGGTGCCCAAAGGATGCTCCTAACCTTTTAAATTTTATTGTTTTGATGATAAAATTATAATTATGAAGTAATTGCTTACTTGTTTATAATTTAAATTGACTTTTTCGGCAACGTGTACGGAATTTTCTCTACGTTCAACCCTTTTTCGTGTCCCTGAGGGGTCATAAACAAGACGAATAAACACAAAGAACGAATGATCGACTTGGCAAGCGCGTCTTGTCTGCTCATACATTACCTTATACACAACACCAGTGACGAGTGACAAGTATACTTAGCTGCGAAACGTCGACGTGCTGGACGTTTAGACCGAGCTGCTGTCCGGACCTGCACTTATTTCGGGAAGCAGTTCGGCAAGCGATGGGTGGGAGAGAGCTTGACGTTTCGGACCCTCTAATTAACCTAGCAGCTGTCACGAGGGATCGTGCAAGAAGGATCACAATAAGCGTTTTCAGATGCTTGTGTACAAGACATCCTATAAATAGAACAAGAAATATCACTGTCTCTAAACATCCGGGCTTCCTATGCCACACCTATGCCACACTGATGGTGACTGTTAGGTTTTTATAGTCCTATGGTGCTTTATGGTTTTAGGGCTACGCCAAGACTGCGATGATGCGTGTCTCTAGGTAAAACTAGAACGATTAGGTTAAGAGTAGCACGTCATAGAAATTCAGACATAAAACCTGGTATGATAAGGTAAAAAAAAAAAAAAGAAGAACGGGATAAATCTACATAGCACTTAAGTATCCAATATCTCTAAAAAAGCTAAAAATTTTGACGAAGGGTAAAAGGGGCTTATCGCCCAACAACAAGGCTGGGTGAAGTGGCCAATGGTATCGGTAGAAAAATATATCGAAAGTGACGTGGACTCACTGTGTACGGATATGCGTAAATATTAGTTTACAACAATAAAATTTGTATAATTACTTTTCAGCAGTGATTGAAGGATAAACGGACAGCTGCGTCACCCCAGTGAACGCATCTTTTAATTTTCTTATTCTTTACTCGTAAGTATCTGCTTGAGTGAAAGTTCGCGTATATCACGCGAAAACCCTCTTCAGAAGTTGCAATACATTGCGTATATTGCGAGCGAACAGGATACCAAGTATACCGAACCAAGCACAGCCCCTGATGAGTTGACTTCAACTGTCCGTTTCGTACACGGAGTCGTCAGTGCGGTTTCGTGAGACCGTAATAGTAAAAAAATACAAAAATAAATACAAAATAAAAAAAGCCATGTTGACTATCAACCAAAAGATCTTAAGTGCGTATTTATTACTTCAACGATTGCCTTTTTATTCCCGCACAAATAACATGGGTGTACGCTGACGTTTCTCTATTCGGGCAACAGCGGGAATGTATATGTACGACGACGGCGTTTTTCGCTTGCTGCATGCAGGAGCATCTTCGCTGGCGTCAGCGACGGAGTTGGTTGCGCGTTGCATTTTCTGGTGCGAGGACCGCTTCATGCGGATTACTTTTCCCGACGCTTCAATCCCCACTGTGAGGCTAATCAGCAAACAAATTAATTCTGTTTACCGTGTATTCACACGAGCGACATTCTCCCAGAAGCGGAAGATGCGAAAAGCGTCAAAGCTGTCACGTGAGCGCTAGCGCTCACCGTTGTGTCTTCACCACGACCTATACTAGATTATAACGACCATGTCGTGGGCGCCCCTTCCCAGCGCCGCATTTTTGGAAGGTAGCGGTGGCGCTTCTCATCGTCCCAGTTATTGCTTCCTTAACTTCTACAATACTTTGTACTTCAGCTTGCCTTAGTATTTCTGTACAAGCGGTGGACGTTCCACAGATGTTTCATTCTGAGGTTGATTATCATCATCATTCTACGCGTTTTCATAGGAGCTATCGCTGTCGTCTGCTACGGTAGTCGTACATACGCTTCTGCGCGTTCAGAATTCAAATTTCCATCGTCCAATCGTGGTGTGCCGATGAGTAGCGCCCCTAGCGGATCGTGCGGACGGGCTCCTCATAGGGGTTGCTGATTGTGACGTGGTCGTTATAATCTAGTAGGCCGTGGTCTTCACGTACACTGCTAACCGTGGGGAATATCTTGCTACGCAGCCACAAAATATTCCGTAGCAGACGACAGGAAAACACGCTGACGGTGCCGTCTGCTAAGTGTCGTCTGCTAAATGCTCAGTACGACACTCCTCGTATTCCGCATCGTGCAGTGCTCAACATCACACGGGACCGAACTTCGGCTCTGTGAGCAGTGTTTTCGCTTTTTCTTCCACTAGAATATTCCGTCAAGATGTCGCTCGTGTGAATACACGGTTACTGAAATGAAAGAGACTTTATCATTTCATGCTGACAGCAGGCGAATGGTTTATATACACCCACCCCACCGTTCGAATACAGCAGGACCGGCTTAACCCGCCCTTAGATCACCGAGATGCTCAGTTTTGATACCGATCACACTTCGAACACAGAACGTTCCCCCGTGTCTGTTCACTCTTAGAATGAGCTAGAAAGCGTAAACAACGAGAATTAGGCAGGCCACAAACATGGACGACACAAGCCTTCAACGATTTTCGCCAATACGATCTCATAGAGCTAGCAAAACTTCTTCACCCGCTCTGATTCATAACCGCAATCAGTTATGCGTTTTTGGAGGGCACGCTAATAAATGCGTACCTGTAGTTACCGCGCCTCGTGAATTATACGCGAATTTTTAATTTGATTCTCTCATTGCGTATTCATGTATGCGACTCTTGCCTCTAATACTTGACTTTGACCAAACTGCTTAACTTCCTTCCATGCATCTCCTCCTGCATAAAATGCGCTTGCATATGTTATTCATTATCGGGAGGTTTTCCATCGTATCGTGCTGCTCGATCGAGAACTGCCGCTGAAGTGTAAGCGCGGGCATAGCACGGCGGGGGAGCTTTATTGCGGTAATAATTCTCGCCCCTCGTGGTTATTACGGTGGAAGTGGCAATGACACCACAGCCGATTTGCCGGGGGTTCTGTCTCTCTTTCCTTATAGAGTGTCGTTAAGCTATGGGAGATGGAGCGGTAGAAGGGAAAAAGAAACGCAAACAGTAAATAGGGTACAAATGAGCTAAGGGCTGTTATGGCGACCTCTATACGTGCTGCAGCTCAGCTTCATTTTGCGGGAGATTAAACATATGTAGAGAGAGAGAGAGAGAGACAATGGGGGAGGGGGGGCAAACTTCAACACACACACGAGAGCAAGCGTCGGAGGTTTTGAATAATATAAATATATTATAAATACATTGTAATAATAATAATTTTATTCTTGCTATGGTGCCCAAAGCATGCTCCTATATAACCTTTTGAATTTTATTGTTGTTTACGATAACTTGTAATTATGGAGTAATTGTTTACTCGCTTTTATCATTAACTTGCATACCTGCAACGCTTGAATATGTAAGGTCACGCATTCGGAACTCCAGTTGTTGTCAATAACTGTATATGCACAGTACAAAAGTTGCACATTAATATGCCCTGCTCTCGAGCATGAACCTGGGCGAGGGCAGAATTACTTTTGAAAGGCGATGTGGTCGAGCGCTGCGCATTGTCCAATACTCCGGTCTACAATGTAATTTTTAAAGTATCATTAAGCGTGTAAAATGAATGTTCTTGTAAGTAAACAACCCTTTTTATTCCGCGTGCTCAACAATGTGTAATAACAGTGGTCACAAAGGTGTTTCTAAACAATGTTTTGAATGACACGGCTCTAAATGGTGCATTCTAGAAAAAGCACAGTTTTGAAGGGCATTAGATAACACCATTTCAGGGGGGTACTCTATTTAAACCATTGTTTAAGATGGGTGCTTTGTTTTAAATTTGATTTAAAAATTCGTGATTTGTCAAAAACAATTGAAAAAGAAATGGAAACACCTTTTCAACACGGCTGTATATTATGGTGTGCGAGTTACACCACCAAGACGTGTGCCATAGTACAAGACATTTACACCCGTAATGTGCGAAACGATTTCTGTCTATAGGTGCTTTACTTTTCTTCTTCTTTCCTGGTTGATAACTCCTATGGTCGCAGAGGACCGTGTGACACCGCTTTTTAAATTTGATTCGACAACGTACCTGTACCTGCCTTTGGATAAAGCCACCAATAGACTGGGGACCCGGAGGTACCCGGGAGGTACCTCCCCGAGACTGGGAGGTACCCGGGTTCGAATCCCGGTGCCGGCTGTGCTGTCTGGGGTTTTTCCTGGGTTTTCCTCAGACGCTTTCAGACATATGTCGGCACAGTTCCCTTAGAAGTCGGCCCAGGACGCACATTCCCCCAGGGCGTCAGTCGTGACGTTGCCCACCTACGTGAGGCCGACAACGGCAAGCCCTTTCACCACCCACCACCACCACCAGCCACCAATATTGGTGGACGAATCAAAGCGACGAAGACGAAGATCTGCCTCGTGCTCTCGTCCCTCGCACCGTCCGTCGAAGTCCTGGTGAACGGCTGGCCCGGTGTCGCGGAAAGCACCCTCCGAAAGTCCAACCACCTGTTGAGTGGACGACGGAAATGTTCGAAGGTACGTTCGCAATGTGAGCAATAACACGTGGTGGGGAAACTTTGAAGCACCGCATTGACGGGACTTGAGACGCATGGGAACCGCGGTGGAACGAGGGTGTCTCACAATCCCGCTTTGTCGGTGCTGAACGTGTGGGAAAACGGTGGGAGACGTGTCTGGCGTAAAACCGTGGTGTGCTACGAGGCATTTGGTATTCCTCGTGGACCTGTAGAAGAATGTCAGTGTCGCCTAATGTCCATCATTGCATCCGGCATGCATAGGCATGCTTTACAACGCGACGTATCGTAAGCCCACGCAGCCGTAGGGGTCTTTGCCAATCCATAGCCATAACCATTGAAAAAGCAGCTTCTAGCCGGAAAGGCAGCCACTTGCAGTCGAATGATTTCTGCCTTACTCCACTGGTCGATCTGGACGCAACCTTCTTGGGCTCCCCGGCGGAGAGAACATGTTTCATTGGTCGATTCGTGCGGACTCGAGGGTTCTGTGCTGGTGCTTTGATATCGGATTGGGCTACTGTCGGTTTCGTTTGGCATCATAAAACCGATGTTGGCTACTTGGCTGTTTTTTGGCTACTTTTCCGAGTTACTATTGAGCAGTGCATAGCAACAGAGAGAAAAAAAAAAAAAAAAAAGACGTCCACTCCACGTTCAGCTCTATACCTTGGTATGCCGGCGGCCTCCCGGCAAGTTCAGCAGTGATGTACGTTGCGGGAACGGAGAGCGCAGTGTGCAACTGATAGCTCACGTCATTTACATATTGTAAACAACATCACGTGACATATACTACGTATACAATAAATTCCATAATTCTACATGTAGCGCACATTCCCTGTCTAGAGCTGGAGAAGCGTTGCTTGGTTGAAGCTGAAGAAGAGTTGGCTAGCAATGAGCAGCACTCGGAAACATTTCAGGCACACTCTTAAAAATGAACTTCACCGCATAGCACGCTCCTAGCCAACCATCATCTCGAATAATATCGTTATCTGCCCTGATTTGTTGGAAACGGGAGGCGTACGCCGTTTTTGTGACAATTATGAACAGCATAAGTGTCACAGAAAAGGCGTACACCTCCCGTTTTCAACAAATCAGGGCAGATAACGATATCATTCGAGATGATGGTTGGCTAGGAGCGTGCTATGCGGTGAAGTTCATTTTTAAGAGTGCAGTTGATCAGTCAAACCATAGCCTCGAGAGGCAAGGTGAAAATGCAAAGGTAAACGTCGTGTACCGTTGGCTACTTTTTGGCTACAAAAAATATGTCTGGTTGGCTATATTTTGGCTACCTGAGCTAAAAAAAATTGGCTACGTGCAGCTTTTGCTCTCTGGCAACCCTGATGTCGACTCTCTTCACTATGTAGAGCTCTTTCTATAGCTCCAGCGAGAAAGCGTGATTTCGAGCGGAACTCCATGAAAGTATATACTGTCGCCTCTTCCGCATCTTCTGAGGC
Source organism: Ornithodoros turicata (assembly GCF_037126465.1). Taxonomy (NCBI): domain Eukaryota; kingdom Metazoa; phylum Arthropoda; class Arachnida; order Ixodida; family Argasidae; genus Ornithodoros; species Ornithodoros turicata. The sequence goes on from NW_026999408.1 coordinate 67,181, forward strand.
GAGCAACAGCAAACTTTCCGAATTTGCCGGATGTACGTAACGACCTCCGCAAAGCTCTCAGCTGGAGCATGTGAATTTCATATTGGATTTCATATATTCGTATTCGGTCCCTCCGTGTCGGATTTTCTTGCTCTGTAGCCGATTCAACCGTTCGCTCCGGATCGACCAGTGGAACTCGCCATTGGAAATCGTCTGCGGGGCTGCGGCGGTTCGACGAGGGAAATAACCACTGTATTTTGTGTTTCCACCGAAAAAAGGGGGAGAGGGCGAAGGACCCGTGGGCGAAATGTTTTTAAGGCTGTAAACGGTTAATTCGCTCTCCAAGCATCAATTTGTAGGTTATTGTTGTTATGGCTAGTGCATCTCCTAATTTTCGCCTACAAGAGCCGCAGAATTATAAGCGGTATTAATTGAATTACATGTTCTAGGAAGGAATCCACACGGTTTGAAATTCCCGCTCAGAGAGACGTGTGCGCAGCGTCATTGTGACGACGTGAGGACGTTCCTATATGGGTGCGTTTTCTTATTGAACCCGAGTAGCCAGGAGTTGGGTAACGACGTCAGAGCCTTTATCATCACGTGACTCCAGAGTAGCCACCTTTGACCGTAATTTTCGAACGGCCAGAGTTACTCTGCGCTCAAAATGGCGGACTGGCCTGACGGGCGAGACGATGTGGAAGTGCTGGCAGACACTCTGTCTAACAACTTAACGCAGATGCGTGCACTCCAGCAGACTTTGGAAATGCTCGACAGTTTTTAATCAGTCCTACATTTCGAAATTGAACACCACCCATATTGTCTGTCAACAGGACGGTCGGTAGCAGACGACGCACTGTCGTCTGCTAGCTTCTGTGTGACGTCAGAATTACGGCTCCCTTTCTTCAAAGCAGAGTAGAGAAGAGTTGTCACTCCCTGGCTACTCTGGCTAATTTTCGCCGCAGAGTTATGACGTCATTTCCACTACTCTGGCTATTCTGGCTATTTTTCGCCAGCTGAGAGTATAGTTGAATAAGAAAACGCACCCTATGACGACATTTCTGGTCAGCTTCACCATTGGCGCCTTTTGCGCGTGGCTTCGACTGTATATCAAATAATTTGCTTCGGTTGCTTCTGCCGCGGAGTTCTACGCGGTCCGCGGGGGAAAATACGTGAGGATATGTAGTAGTGGGCACTCATACGGGAACGTACAACTCGAACTGATTAGGAGATTCTCCTCGTTGCTGCTCTGCGAGCCCACTGACGGAATTGTCACGACAAAATACGTATATGGAAATGTACAGGGTGTTTCACGTAATATACAAAATGTATTTAAAAAATCTACTTGTCGGAACATTATGGGGCTGAAGCTATTGATCTCGGGGGGAGATTTTACCATGACTTCTGAGCACTCTTACGAAATTTAATTCGCGAGAAATTGCGTTTTCCCAATTGAACTCTGAAATTTGCTGAGTCAACCTTATGTGTTGTTTTTATGTGTTTACAGAAACAGAAAGCGCACGTCGGATTTACACCATTGCATTGAAAATACTTTCCCTACTGCTTGGTTAATACCTATTTAAAAAAAAAGGCGAAAACTGTCGTTTTGAAGCGCGCAAATCGGCGGCCGAGCTCAGTTCTCCATCAAGGCACGTGATCGAGGTAATCCAAGATGCGGCGGAAGAGAAACGGTTACCCGCCCCTTCCTGTTTCCCTCTCACTCTTATTGCAGATAACTTTGCGTTGACACCATGCTGTCATTATCAGCAGATTTGCGCGCCTCGAAACAACGTTTTTCGCAATGTTTTCCTGGCTATTACCATTGTAGTAGTGAATATATTTTGTAATAGTACGGAGCAAATCCGGCATTCGCTTTCTATTTCCGCAAAAAAAAGAAAAAGAACGTGAAGTTGACTTGGCCAAATTTCGGAGTTCAATTGGGAAAATTCAATTTCTCGCGAATTAAATTTGACAAAAGTGCTAAGAATTCGTGGCAAAATCTCCCCCGAGATGAATAAGCGTTGATCCCAAGTGTTCAGACAAGTAGATTTTCTTAAACCGATTTTTACTTATTTATTTATTTTATTTTATTTATTTATAATTATTTTTTAAATTATTTTTTTTCGCGTTAGGTGAGACACCCTGTATATGGCGATCTCGAGCGAAAAGGGGGCTCCGCTGGAGAATTGCTTGGAGTCAAATGGCTCCTGCGAGACATTTATTTGAATTGCGGCGGAGACGGCGAATTTTTCTTTTAATGAAATGACAACAGTACGAAAGAATTTAGACCTTTATTGGTATTTGCTGCATGTGGTCGCATTACCGTTGAAACTGTTAATGTCGGACGGTCGTCCCTCTTTTGTGTGATATAATAGTACCGATTTCTTCGGTCAGGATCCCAGGCATCCCTGATGCGGTCTGAAGGTGGCATGCCTCCACCTAGCGGCCGGCGGCCTCTGTTCTCCTCGCACGGCGCCTACCTGTGCACGGCTGTGGGGATTGTGGTTGCCATCGGATTCACAATCGGAATCGGATTTGTCGTCATGCAGCACAAGGTGGCCAGAGCTTTCGGCGTCGTCGCTTGAGTATTAAATATGATAATTCGTGTCTACACCGAGTCTGCTCTTTATGTAACTCGATTGAGCAACGGACGAGTGAAGGGAGTACTGTCCTCCTTCACCGTGGAATGGCCAGTGGATGCTGCTCGATTACCCGGAAAACAGGAAACAGAAACAGGAAACAGATTTCAGAAACAGTATCAGCGGCAGTGATGGCCACTAACTACTTCTACAGTAGTTTAACTATAACTACTAACTACTTTGTGATTGAGTAGTTTAACTAGTAGTTCAACTACTTTTCAGGGGAGTAGTTAAAACTACTTCTTTAACTACTGCAATGTAGTTTAACTACATCTGTAACTATTTAACGTTGTCCACCAACACCAATCCCATGTAGTGTTCTTGGACACCTAAATATGAATCACAAGCAATAATAAACTTTGGCTAAAGCCATTGCTACGGTAGTCAAATACAAAGCTTGCAGCGGGATTCTTTCTGTGCCTACGCGATAAACTAAGTTGCAGAATTATTTCGCAGCAAATGAGGCTTCACTAGACAAGCATTAAAAGAAGATTTAGTACACATGCACGGCACAATTGCTCTGCACCTCCGTTCTCATCAAACAAGTAGCTCAAGGTAAAGGTCGGAAGCACAATCGTGCCGTAAAGCTTGCGGCAACATCGGAAGTAGTTGGCACCTTCAGTAACCTAACTACTGTAGTTAACTACTTAAAATAGTAGTTTAACTAGTAGTTGCCACTACATTTCTGCAAGTAGTTGATAACTACTTTTTAACTAAAATCAGGTAGTTTAACTAGTAGTTTAACTACATGTAGTTAACTACTGGCCATCACTGACAGCGGTGCGCAGGTGCACGTGCAGCACTATAGAAACTCGTATATCCCCCCCTCTGTGGAAGCTCCCCACTGCATGTCTACCTGCAGTGGAGGCTGTGTGCACGAGTTTTCGTCTCGGGGGTGGGGGGCGGGGGATGTCGCAAGGAGGTTTACGGTTTCGATGGAGTACATTTGAGTGGTTTGTAGTATTCCATTCTGTACTGTAGACTGCTGTCGTTTGCTAACGACCCTCCATGGGCAGGCCCTTCCACTTGCCATGCATTGGGGACACCGTAGTGCGTGTGCGAGAGGTCAGTCAGGCTCACCGACATCTACGAGGTTGCGGAAGATGTTAGACAAATATTTGGCACGTACCAGCGAGTCCTAACTGAATTGAGTTTCGGAAATGAGATGCGTGTCAGCGAAATGACCTCGGTCACAAGTGCGTCACGACTGAAAGAGTAAATCAGGGTACGGTTATATTAGTAAATTAGGTAAATTTTAATTTTATTTTTCACAATCAGCAAGCAAATACATAACAGGTCCCCCTAAGCAAAGTGGCTTGTGACACTGGGCTTATTAAATTAGTCAGTACTTAGTAGTAGTTACTAATTAGTAAATAGCAAACTAGTTATTAGGTAAATTATTAATTAGTTAGTAATTAGATAGCAATTAGTAAATTAGGGTACAGTTATGGTTCTACTCCCTTAGATCACAGTTACTCTCCATATTAGTCCCCTATGCTCCCTAAGTCCCTATAGTCCCTAAACCTCGCATTTTATCCAGAAATGGACTATAAAGGTTGCGGGACTAAGGAAGGAGCTAAAGAGCTATTCCTTTCTTTTTCTTTTCTTTTTTAGAATGCCCAAATGTGTATCCGAGGAGACACAACACCTCGTTGCTCCAATACCCTCCATACTGCACTGTCCTTGCTCCATGTGCGGATCTTTTCTTTTTTCTTTTTTTCGCGACTGAAAAAAGCATTGAAATGTTGCGGATTCCACGAAGAGGTTTCGAACAAATGCTGGCCTGCGGATGGCTGTTACAGGACGGGACTACTAAAGTCGATACTTTCGTCAGCAGCGATAAGACAAGATAAATGAGGATGGTAGCGATTTCGGATACTTGCATGGTTGGTCGGCGGTAGTTCTGTGTACTCTGTCTTTCTTTGTGCTTCGCTAATAAACTATATTCACGTCGCACAAGAGTAAGTGTAGTCACAGGGAGTCGGTACGTACTATCCGGTATGTCGGTTCATTCACGCTCAGATAAATAAAGTCCACCAGTTCTTCTCCAACAGGAATTTTCGTCCTTAACGGAACGTCGCGGAGAACGTGTGGCATTGTATATACTGATGGGCCGAAAACACACACAGGCGTCTCTTGTGCAAGCATAACAGAGGCATGTACGTACACGCGGTCACATCGTTTTGCAAACGTCCTGTCGATCTTCAGCGCTGAAATCGGTCATTTACTATACAACTGTAACTTACAAAAACCAAAATAATCTTCTTGTCCAGCGGGCACAGATAATCCTTTTGCTGGATATCCGATCATGTGAGAATACCCACCAATGAACTTGCAGACACCGTTGCTGCCCCTGCACTCGGATCCTGAGCTGCGAAGTGCAACTCTCTCGCTGTGTTGCACATCCCAGATGTCGCTGAGTCATATATGAACCCCGTCACCATCGTCACTTCCGTCAGTTTTAGCTGCCACTTCATCCAGCAGTATTGCTGGATGCTGAACCCTTTTTACTCTATAAAATGATATTGGTAGTGATGGCCAGTAGTTAACTACATGTAGTTAAACTACTAGTTAAACTACCTGATTGTAGTTAAAAAGTAGTTACCAACTACTTGCAGAAATGTAGTGTGCGACTACTAGTTCAACTACTATTTCGAGTAGTTAACTACAGTAGTTAGGTTACCGCAGGCGCCAACTACTTCCGATTTTGCCGCAAGCTTTACGGCACGATTGTACTTCCGACTTTTACCTCGAGCTACTTGTTCGATGAGAACGGAGGTGCAGAGCAATTGTGCCGTGCATGTGTACTAAATCTTCACTTTTATCGCTGCTTGTGATTCATATTTAGGTGTCCAAGAACAGTATAGAATGGGATTGGTGTTGGTGTACAACGTTAAGTAGTTATAGATTTAGTTAAACTAGATTGCAATAGTTAAAGAAGCAGTTTTAACTACCTCCCCTGAAAAGTAGTTGAACTACTAGTTAAACTACTCCATCGCAAGGTAGTTAGTAGTTATAGTTAAACTACTGTAGAAGTAGTTAGTGGCCATCACTGGATATTGGTTACATAACTGCCTTCGAAGTTGTCACGCGCAGGACTTTCACTGTATCACACCGTTTGTCTTTAACCACTCAGTATTCTGTCTTGGCGCATTATTGTATGAGTTGCTAATGCGCCATAAGCATACCAATCGTCATCATCATACGACAAAAAATTGAAATAAAAACGAGTCATTAATTAAAGAATCCCTCCTCATACATTTGGATGGCTACTAATAGAGAACCTCTCTGTGTTCGACGAATATATTCTTTGCCAAATATCGAGGATTGTGTTCATAAAGTGCTACTACCAGATCATGTGCTTATGCACCAATCATGCACCATGCACGATTATAGCCGGACTGGTCTGCCAGTTAAAAGCTCATAGTTAGACCGTATTTCCGTTGTGTCCGCCCCCCCCCCTTTTTTTTTCTTTTTTTTCTGGTTCGGACTTCTCGCCTTATCCCTGCAGCTCCTAGAGGATGTTCTTCTCCGCATAAACGAGAATACATTAACGTCGGAATACCCTGTGATGTTTCTACTTCAATCTCCAGGAAGACCGGAAATCGTGCATAATCTGGGCATGCCGCCGCGGGGGGTCTATGACTGCAGCGATTTCGCGTGCTTATGAAACATAGCGGGTGTGGAGCATCTTTCTGGTCTGCTGGACACAGTGTCGTCGCGTAGTTAAGATATACGTACAGCTCGCATGAGAGTTAACATGAACGCCATTCCGGCCTGCGGGCTCTGGTGGTGTTTAGTGGAAATAACGGCGGAAGGTGTTTTTGGTGATCTATTTACAGTTAGAGAAGTGACCCACGTTATGAAGGCGTTGCTTTTTGACAGGCGCTGCCAGGGTGGCTCTCCTCCCGCCTCGCAGGCTGGAGCGGTGTTCAAGTTAACTTTGACACTAGCCGTACCATTCAACCCCAGCAGATTTGGACAAAGGTTGAGTGATGGTGTACAGAAAGGGAATAAGACGTTCCGATATGCACATTTCACACTGAGCTTACGCGAATTGCTTGGAAATTACCGAGGGTCGACCCTGGAAGGAGCTCCATGCAGACTTGCTGAACTCAAAATTTCCTCCCAACCTCCCCTCTGCAGGCGCCTTTGACCTTTAGCCTCCACGAACCGCGGTCAAATATTTCGTGACCACCGCCTGGCGCCTCCAACGGTAATTATTCGCCTCTTTTGGGAGTGTTACGGATTAATGGATTCGGTAATAGGCGGGCAATTATGTAATAAGTGAAGAGAAACCAGCTCGAAACGCAGGGTCGCCCTTGGTCAACCATTCGTATTGGAAAGCCAAACGGAGCGCAAGTAGACCTGTGCGCCGAGCCGCCGATGGCAGTGGGCCGGCGGCAGCATCATACTGGTCTTGCCTCCGGGGGCGCGGCGAAGACGCGAACAAATAAAAGAACGACAGTGCGTGATCACTACATAACAACGCACATGATGAGAAAGCAAATTGGCAAATAAATGTGTTATCAAGTTGTATGATGCCGAGTGACAATAATGGAACACAATGTTCTTGAAATCCGGAGAGAAGGGCTTATGGGCGATGGCTCTCTCCGGTGCCCTCCCATACCCATGTGCAGATGTCACCCATGGAACTGCATGCAGGGTTTTCGTATTAGGAATTAGGTCACAAACGCAGAATTTAGAAATGGATCCCGCCTTTGCTGTTTAATATGGAGAAAGTTCTACTCGAATAAATACATTCGACATGTGTTATTATTAACGTTACTATTATTTCTTTTTACTGTTTTTTCCCGAAGCTACGTAAGTACATAGAATACTGGTATTAGTACACTCTTAAAAATGAACTTCACCGCATAGCACGCTCCTAGCCAACCATAACCTCGAATGATATCGTTATCTGCCCTGATTTGTCGAAAACGGGAGGCGTACGCCTTTTTTGTGACACTTATGCTGTTCATAATTGTCACAAAAAAGGCGTAAAAAGAGACTCCCGTTTTCGACAAATCAGGGCAGATAACGATATCATTCGAGATTATGGTTGGCTAGGAGCGTGCTATGCGGTGAAGTTCATTTTTAAGAGTGTAGTTACTGCACTCTAAAAACTGAACTTCACCGCATAGCACGCTCTGCGCCAACCATTGCCACGAATGATAGGGTTATCGCTTCTGATTCGAAGAGAGAGGGGGGCGTACGCCTTTTTGTGTCAATTTGGATACATGATAATTGACACAAAAAGGCGTACGCCTCCCTCTCTCCTCGAATCAAAAGCGATAACCCTATCATTCGTGGCAATGGTTGGCGCAAAGCGTGCTATGAGGTGAAGTTCAGTTTTTAGAGTGTGTCTGCCATCTAGCAATGACGGCCCACATGCCAAAAGGCATAGGCCTGCAATCCTGTTTTCTCAATGTGTAAAACTAGTCGAATAAAATAGACGTTGTTGTTGCTGTTATATTATTATTATTATTATTATTAAAAGATAATGTACTTTGGGACCATGTACTGTTTCTGAACAGTGACGAAGTACAATAATTACCGCCAAAAACGTTCTCCAAACATTTTCTGTGCGTGAAGAAACGTTTCAAGAATGACAACTTTCCGCCCTGCTGTATTCGTGTCCCTGTCCTCATCCATCTTTCGACGGCATGCCGACCTGATTTTTGTTTTCTTGACTAACAAGGGTAAAGTATTTGGAATGTACCTAAATAAGTAAAGTAAATAGTTGGTGGTGGAGGAACTGTTCGCCGTAGTCGGCCACCCTCAGGATTGCAACGCCTGAAATATACACTCTTAAAAATGAACTTCACCGCATAGCACGCTCCTAGCCAACCATCATCTCGAATGATATCGTTATCTGCCCTGATTTGTCGAAAACGGGAGCCTTTTTTACGCCTTTTTTGTGACAATTATGAACAGCATATAAGTGTCACAAAAAAGGCGTACGCCTCCCGTTTTCAACAAATCAGGGCAGATAACGATATCATTTGAGATGATGGTTGGCTAGGAGCGTGCTGTGCGGTGAAGTTCATTTTTAAGAGTGTAGGACTCACAGATCACAGTATCGAGAGTTGAACAGTTATAAAAAAGAAAGCTTCCGAATCGGAGTCGTAAGATGTAATGTTAATTACATCCCTTTAATTCGTTAATTAATGAAGAAGGGCCACGGCCTGCTAAATAAATCTCGTGTCTTCAGGATCTTATACCGAATATATGCCGCTACAATCCACGTGCATCACGGTTGTGTTTTCACAAAATATTGCTTCTCTGCGTGACGAAAAGATTTCCTAAAATGGACACACTATTTTTGAGGAATATGACGCCATATAGCGTGCACGATATCTGCCACCTGTCCGACAACATTGCTCCTCCGAGATCGATTCCCGTCTCCTCACCACAGCTGCCTGCAGTCTTCCAGTGTGGGGCGGAGAGCGAAGACGCAGAAGGTATACGCTCGCTGTATAGTATAGACAGACTCCGGGTGTCCCGGCGACGTCGCACTCTTGGAGAATTCGAAAGTGTGAAGTTGTTGTGGGCTCCTTCGAAGCACTTGGAAGCACGTAATATTTACCGGCGGTATTTGTGTTCTGCGTACTGAGTCATTTGAACGAGGCCAGTTTATAATACGAAATAAAGTACCGTAATTTCCAGTGTGTAATGCGCGTGTTATACGGCAAAGTGTGTCCTCTTTCACAAGTCTGTTTTTGTCGTCCATTTGCTTCAAAAGTAGAAGCTAAGGGCACTCGAGCCCCGTAGGTTCCAATGGGTCCGATTTGCCTCCGTTAAAAACAGGGAAGAGAAAAACGTTCGTGTGAAACAAGCCTTACACATGGTATTTTCTATCGCTGCAGCAAGCTTCGATCATAGTTTGCGGGTACAAACCCGGCTGATGACTCCAACAACCTGTTGGCAAGGTACAAGGTACTTGGACAGGGCTCTTCCGCAAAGCACGTTAACTACCTTGTGTCGTCGTATGTTGAGACTTCGGAGCACAAGAAGTTGTGGCGTGGCTTACTCGTTATATACTTATTATATGCTTATACTTATTATATGCTTATACTTATTATATACTTGTGTCGCGGCATAAAGCCACAAATTATCAGTGTATCACGTATCAGAGGTGATAATTGATCTCTTAATTGATCTCGTGATGATTCCTTGTTTTCTGAGCATAAGCACAGACTGGCTGAGCTTGTGCATGTTATACGTCGCTATATATACAGGGTGTCCCAGCTAAATGCGAACGTATCTTTTAAATATATATATATCACTTTTGCCGAGATAGTGCGCTCTTTCACCCTCTCACATTGAGGGTGAAGGAAAGACGCGTCTCCGAAGATGCGCAATGAACAAAATACAGAAAAAAATGGTGTCCCTTCACGATTTTTTTTTTTTGCGGACGATCTATCGAACGGATTTTTGTTCTGAAAGCGGCTCCGGTATCAGGTGACCGAAGGGACCAGATGTTCTCATTGGGACAACTTCGTAGCTAATTAAAAAGTTAATTATTGAAAGTTAATTAAGAAATTGCCTTATAGGAGAATTTGTCCTCCTAAGGAGTGCCCTATAGCATAAGCTATATTGCAATTGATTTCATCTCGGAAAAAGTGATATATATATTTTTTAAAATATGTTCGCATTTATCTGGGACACCCTGTTTACGTGGTACTTTTATTTTAAAAGTCGAATTTTTGGTTAGTGCGCCTTATCAACCGGAAATTGCGGTAAATATAATTTTTCAAGCCCTCATAGTGACAGTTTAAGGTCGTTCCAAAACACGAGAACGGTATACCAGCCACACTTCGCAACGTGAGAAGAAAACATAGTTGACGGGACGTCAAGCACCAACGAGTGTACCGGCCACCGTCTTGTGAAACAACACTTGTGTTGCTTCTGGCTCCCTTTTTACTGGCTTCTGTCCCACTTCCATTCTACGCCTTCGCATGGTTTGGCAATGCTACTGGGCCCAGTTTCTGTAAGGTTTCCTCGAGGCAGTTTGCACCCTGCTTGTCAGCACCAGCACCACGACGTTTGTCTTACTTGGAGAGTTCGACGAGTCTCGCTGTGAGATTGTGCGATGTTTTGGTGAGGCGTTTGTTGATTGAGTTGAAGGAAGTGCGGCCTCTTTGCAATTGAGACGTATACGCTCCGCGTGGTGTTGACGGTGCGACGGAATGGTGTCCCACTCCCTGACCGCCACAAAAGATGATTCAGGTATCTATGCACGCGCGCACTATGTGCTTTTAAAACATGAGTGAAGTTATATTCTCGTTACTCAGGGTGCCGTGCTCCACCAGTTAACTTGAACTAACGTCTTTTAAACTTTTTTACTAACTCAAAACGCTACATAATTTACGAACATTACATACTTCATTACTTTGTAGATGAGGCAGGAAAGCTAAGTACAAAAAAAAAAAAAGCCCAAGGATTCCGGTTTTCCGAATATATAGTATTTAATGAGATTCGGTACATTGGAAAGAATTTGGAATTTGGATTTAATACGCCCGATGATGATGCTGTTTTTGTCTTATATAACGAGAAATGCAAGCCACATGTGCACATACGGTAGATCGGACGTGAGCATGCGCCACTTTTCCGGACTTCACAGAGGACGTGCTACCGAGACAGGGGCGACTGAAGATTGTTTTGCGGCTTGCAAAACCACATCCACAAGTGTCATCTCGAATCAGTGGCTTCGAATTTTCGCAGAGCAAAATGTTTACTGAGAGCCTTAGCGAAATAGTATATAAGAAATCATGTGACGTCGCGTTCTTGGTAAAGTAAATGTACTGCCATCAAAATGGAAGTCTTTTCTCTCCAAAAGCATTTCATGAAGTATAGGGAACATATACCTATATAGAGTGGGAACAGGCCCCTTCACACGTATTCCGACTGGCGCCTGGAGGGGTATTGCTGTGCGTATGTATTGGCGTCAAAGTGAAAGTGCTGACACACGGCCTATAGGTCCCTCCCGCTTCAAAAGGATAAGGCCACAACGGGCTGAATATCAACTCCTTAAAGGAGTTGCGACATGTCATCCCAGGTTATCGGAGATAAACGTAAAAAACGCACCGATGTGAAACTGCATTGAAAGCTTGACTCTGACGTCACAGACCTCACCGCCGCCAGTGAGGCAGCGCACGAGAAGTCACGTGCTTATACGGCTGCCAATGGGAATGAACGCAACTCTTGAGATTCTGTGACGTACCTGCGCTTTGCTCGGGAGTGCGTGCGAGGGCTCGTATCTTGCTAAGTACGACACCTAGAAGAATAATTATTTTTTCCTCCGTATTCTGGGGTGCAATATGCAATGCGTCCATGATGTAATGAACCGCATCTACACTCTTAGAACTGAACTTCACCACATAGCACGCTTCTAGCCAACCATCATCCCGAATGACAACGTTCCCGCCCCTGATTTGTTGAAAACGATAGCGCGGAGCCTATATTCTGTGCCGTGTATAATGGTCACAAAATAGGCTCCGCCTCGGGTTTTCAACAAACCAGGGGCGAGGACGTTGTCATTCGGGATGATGGTTGGCTAGGAGCGTGCTATGTGGTGAAGTTCATTTCTAAGAGTGTATGAAAGTGTCTCAACCACTTTAACAAGGACTGCTTGTCAGGTCAAGAAGTAATGTCCGTCCTAGTCAATACAATACAGCGCCTTTGCTGTCCACAAACCTTATGTATGTGTATTGTCATCAACCGTAGGCGACCACCCTTTACAAAGAGAGAAACTTTATCTTTACATACTGCATAAAAACAGTTCACAAGCACATCACCACCAGCAAAGGGGTAGAGTACCGCCCCCGACGATGAAAATCCCCATTCATCATCACAAAATATAGTTGTTGTTGTTTTTCAGGAAGGAGATTGCCTTTTGTACGTGCCATACCAAGCGCACAGTCCTAAACGTTGGGAAGAGTAAATCTTTGTGTTGGACAGGCATCAAAGTGGAAGACCTGCCACCTTCTATTGAAGACTGTGGGATGGGCCATTTCGGCCATCTATATGTGTGTAGGGTTTATTCACTGACGTCACCTCGCCGCCATACTGTAGGTCCCTCGAAGTTATGTTCCTGCATTAGTTCGCTGCCATATGCTTTTTGGGTGGCTATTAACGTCGAAGACATAGAAATTGCTTGGATATGCTACAAATTACACTGCACACTAACTTTGAAACACCAAATATACGGTGATAGATGGGTAGAAATCCAGCGAACCGGTAGAGATGTAGGAAGGGAGTTGCCTCAGGACAGAAGCCGCCGATATTTCGAACAGAGACTGTTCTTCTTCTGGGCACCGTCCTCATCATTGCCATGGTATTTAAAGGTGTATTTAAATACCATTTAAATACCATGCCAATGATGAGGACGGTGCCCAGAAGAAGAACAGTCTCTGTTCGAAATATCGGCGGCTTCTGTCCTGAGGCAACTCCCTTCCTCCTTCCCAAATATACGGTGAGTGCGATATGAGTGGCGGCTTGGATGGGACCTACAATATGGCGGCCGATACAGCACGTCTGCCTGCAAGCGACAGTGGCGGTCTCCTGCGGATGACGTCATGTGAATAAACCAGTGGAAGTCCGGCCACAAGGGGCCATGTTAGACCAATAGAGAGAGGACGTATAGCCTCCAACAGTGCACATTTACGTGTTTTCGTGGGAGTGATCTCGAACTTTGCGCAGGTGGTGGGCGAGCCATGTGCTACGTGATCGTGACGTCACGCACGCTCCTGTGGACGCTGCTGACGGTGGCGACGACGTTGGCTATGCTGGCGGCTGTCGTGACGCCCACCTGGTTGATAGGCATGCCCAAGAAGCCCCTCATCCGCGGAAGAGTGCCACAGGCACCGCTTTACAGGCCGTCCATAGGTAAGTCACCGTTATAGTAACGAAATTGATTGTAAGTATAACGTTGGCTGCAAACAAACCGCTAACTCTTGTTAGCGCAGTTTCTGTCCCAAAACGTTGTAGCGGAAGATTTCTCGGCGGGTACAGTGCGATGCATAAATACAGGGTGTTCAAAATTAAGCTTTCACGAGCGCTACGCAAACACAGCGATGACAGGAAACCGGATGATAACTTTACGCTACTTGTGTAAGAAACAGGTGCTGCTAATTATGTAGCACCTGTTTCTTACTCAAGGAACGTGAAAAATAGCACCAGTTTTCTTTTGTTCGCCTATTTATAAAGTGCTAGTGAAAGCTTAATTTTGAACACCCTGTATAGGGACACCCCTGAAACTGGTGGTACAGCGTCCCAGTCCCACTGCAGCATCGTTGCTTTGCATCGTTGAGAGCAAGAGAAAAGATTCTTTTCTTTTTTTACGAGCTTGCGTCGTACAATTTTTTTCGCACATTTTTGTAATTTGACCTGGGGCAAAAATATGGGGACACTTGAGCACACACACATAAGCAAAAATAATATTATATCACTTAATACTTCGTAGGGCCGAAACACACGAGCTGCGCCTTCGAATTGCGGACGAATGTATATAACGCCATGGGAGCGCACAGCCTCGGCACCTCCAGGGGCCCGATCTTCAGCTTGTCCCATAGCGTCTTTGGTCCGGGACACCGTGGTCCGGGATTCGCCACGAGCTCTTACGCGATCCTTCCAAAGCGGCTTCGGAAAGCGTGAGCTTTAAATATCACGATAACGATCGATATGTGAGAGTTCAAGATCGGGGCCCAGTGCCATATAGGCTCTTCGCGCATGCGCATCAGTAATCCATAAAAACCTACATTATCCGTGTATTCACACGAGCGACATTCCCCCAGAAGCGGAAGATGCGAAAAGCGTCATAGCTTTCTGCTGTCGCATGAGCGCGATCTTCACGTATACTGCTAACCGTGGGGAATGTCCTGCTACACAGACACAAGATATTGCGTAGCAGACGACAGGAAAACACGCTGAGGGTGTCGTCTGCTAAGCGTCGTCTGCTAAATGCGCAGTACGCCAATCCCGATATTCCGCACCGTGTGAGTACTCAACATCACACGGGACTGAACTTCGGCCCTGTGAGCAGTATTTTCGCTTTTTCTTCCACTAGAATCTTCCGCGTCGCTCGTGTGAATACACGGTATGTGTCATAACTATAGGGATGTGTCAACCGAATCCACAAATCAGGTTGGGATTCGAGATTTAGGGAATCCGAATCCTAGTTCCCAAAACGGCGAATCGAATCTTTCTAATCCACCAACCACGTTTGTTCCTTTCTTTTTGAAATTGGCGCCTCCGGAGTCCTTTGAAAGCCTCATTGACCGACGGGTGTTTTCTTCTTTCTTTGTTTACATTGCTCTGAACTAAAAGAGTTCAGGCAGGAACTGTTACATATACACGTTTAAAAGTGATATGGTTTTGCTTTCGATTGTTGCTTTAGCTTTAGGGAAATAATTCAGGCTAGAGAATTTATGTATTTCTTGTAGTCGATGAACAATATGTTCAATAAGTGAACCATATATGGGTATATTTTCTCGCGAAATTGAACTATTATGTTTTTTTTAACAAATGTATGATATTCTGGTTCAAAACACATTTCAGTAGTAGTTTTTTTTCTAGCTCTTTAACCTGTTTTTAAAGAAATGATTCGAAAAATTCGTTAGATTCGGATTCGTGAAATTCTGGATTTGTCCCCTCTCTAGTCATAATTGTAACATCAACCTCGCTAATCTGAGGAACAACATCCTTTCAATGCATTCGATATCGTCGTGGATATCCCGACGACTCTGTAGATCAGGCTTGTACAAGGTATACACTCAAAAAGTATTTAAGTGAAGTTACTGAGCACCAGGGAAAAACGTAACTGAGTATAGTACTAAATACTTATAAAAGTAACTCGTTGCTTTCAAGATACTATCGAGTTACAATTTGCGAAATTGACTGTCGTGCAAATACGTACAAAGAAAGCGAAGATAGAAACGCATATACTCGTTCGAAACTTCGAACACACTCGTTTTTCCGTGATATGTTCTTGTCGCTATGCTCAGAGGAAGAGCCAACCTAAGTGAGCGTATATTGTTTTAATCAACTGCTCATTTCAATTATTTACATCTATAGCCGTCCTCGCTCGCTATCACGAAACCAGACGTCGAGCCATAACCGACGCTCTCCCGAAAAATATAAATGAAATGGGAGTACAAAGCTACTGCCAGAAAGTATTTAAGTTGCGGTACTAAATACTGAATTTTAAAAGTATTTGTAAGATACTAAGACGCTCCCAAAAGTATTTAAGATAGAGTAACTTGAATAGAGTATCTAAGTTACGTACAAGTCTGCTCTGGAAGTACAGAATAACATCGAAAGTGATGCTTATACAAAGCAATGTCGTGAGTATGTGTGACTAACTCACCCCACGCAATTATATAGACGTACTGGAAAGCCGCCTGAGACATCATTATTTTAACCTCGTACCAGTTCTGCAGGACGCATCAAGTTTATTACAGCGCCCGATTATAGGTAGCGGCCTTCGCGCAGTTAAATGGCACGGGTTAATTAGCACCATCCTCAAGGCGGAGTTTCGCACCGTTATAAGTGTCTGTATATTTAGACAGTTCTTCCCTTTCCTTGTACGCATAGTGCGTTAGTCATGTGTGAACTATTCTGTAAAGGAAGTGTGGGGGTGTGCTCCAAATTATCCTGGAGACACCTGACGGAAGGCCATTTCCGTCAACGTGAACTTGTATAGTCCAAGTTTTACAGCAGGTTAAGGGTATTAATAGTTGTGCAGAAAATCGACACACTGATCACGCTGCAATCGATGCTGCTGTGCCATTGCGACAGGACTGCTTCTGCTGTGTGTAAGCTTGGGAAAGAGCCAATAGGAATCAAAGAAATTCGAGCCCCTCTGACGTAATCGTTGGGGACACCTGTACATACTGTGGATCCGCTACGGGCTAAAAAGAGAGCCTTATTTTATTTCGTATTATAAATCAACATCACTCAAAGACGCAAAGTATAAATAGAAATAGGGAACGAACATTACGCATTTCCACGAATTCTCGAGAAAGGAAGCGCAAAACATAATATTTCGGGTTCTTCAAGGGTCGGTGACGTCACCACGAGCTCTACCGACTTTCTCCTAACAGCGCGCGCAATTTTCCAGGTCTCCGTCTTCCCCATGACGTTGGAAGTAGGGAAAGGTAACAGAAACGGTGACAGAAACGGAAATGCTATTATACGGGAAATATAGCTGGTAACGGTAACAGAGACGGATATCGCGCACTCACCTGAAACAGAAACGGAAACTAAAATAATTTACGGTAATAATTCGGGTACTGCAGGCTTATTAAGTCTTTACCGTATCATGTAGCTAAATTTATTAAGTAAACCTGAATGAAGCGAACCAAAATTAACTGAGGAACTATAGTCAGTGACAACATAAGTCATACACTTGACCCCGCCCCTCACATAAGAATCGCTCCGCACGCGCGAATGTAGTGCGGCGCGGCTAAGTGGGGACTGGGGGAGAGAGAGAGCCGGCACTACATCGCGAAGCGGGGGCGTCGTGCAAAGGCTGGTAGTCAATCGCAGGAGCCTTCCACGGATGAGTGGGCGGTCCCAAATGTAAGACTTAAGTTGTCACTGACTATAACTAAAATGAACTATATCAAACTGGGGCATATAAGTAAACAGTATATAGTAAATAGAATAAGAATAATTCTTGCAAGGAACTTGCTTGGTGACTTGCAAGTTGCGAACGTGAGTAACCTTCGTGAAAACCATGTTCATATTAGCTGTTCAAAGAAACCACGTATGTATATTTTTGAATTAATGTTGTCTCTCGTGTGCATGTATCCGTGAAGTCCTCAAAATAGACTTCAGAATATATATGTAGAGGTATGAGGCTTTGTCACGCTCTCAAAGCTTGCAAAAAAAAAAGGAGGGGAAACAACAGGCGGGGGTGGGGCGGTACCGAAAACCAAAACGCAAACGCAACTGAAACGAAAACAACAATGGCGATATCCGAAACTGAAGCAGAAACAAAGATGGTAACGGATTTCGCAATGGAAACGAAAAAGATTCTGTTACCTTTCCCTGGGCAAGACAGCCAGCAGCTGCAGGGTGTTGGGACGGAAATCGACAATCCATAGGCAATGTTGCCAGACGCGCGTGACAGATTGCGTACCCTACGACGTCATACTACTCAAAATTATAAACTAATTTTATCGTCCTTTCGCGTCACATAGAGAGAGAATACAGTATGAGGAACATGGGTATAGCAATAGCATAAATTAGTCCAACTGGCATAAATTATAGGAGATTTACTGTGGAGTGACACTTTAACTTCTACCGTGGAGCATGCTATTGAATGCATACTTGACCTAATAACAACAGCTTTAGTGCCTTCTACCCTTGGTGACTCTCTTCCTAGGCATCTACAACCGATGCGTGAAGCTCCACCAGATAGACGAGCTCTTCACGGACAACTGCGCCCCATTCGTGACGTCACTCGGCATGCCGGGCGATGAGTTCCCCAGCCTTTGGAAGGCAGCGCTTCTGCTCTTCGGCTGCGGCTTGACGCTCATGGGCTGCACCTGTCTCACAGCTCTCCTCGGATGCTGCTTACGCAGCGTGGGCAAGAAGAGCATCTTTACCGTGTCCGGTACAGTGCAGGCCATTGCCGGTACGTCATGTACGAGACAAACACGATCGTGACCGACACCATGCACAGTGATCGGTTTGTTGAATAATAGGTTAGCATTGCCTTTGCAGTGGGGGGCGTCCTCGCGGTAAAGACATGATGGTGACGTACTTTGGTACGCCAACCATAGGGCAGCGCGCAGCCGACTGGCTTCGCAGACGATTGTTTCTGAGCCCGTTTACTTCGTGCTTTCCAGACATCCGCAAACTCAGGCGGCTCACGTTTGTCAAAGGCGTGCAATCATCGGTCGGTCGCAGTGTGACGTTTTTCCAGAGAGGGAATTCCGCTGTACTCTCAACATCCGGAGTCTGCTCCTGCCGTGTATTTAAGCAACCTAGACAGAAACTGCGTCAAAAAATTCGCATGGGGATTTTCGTACCGTGGTCAGTGATCAACGAGGAATAAAATGCCACCATATAGTTTCGGAATCGATATTAACGAAGGCAACCACGTTGTGGGCGACGAGCGTAGGCAACGTGTACCATGCTACCAAACTGCTGGTGTCCTCGGCCTCGTTAGAATCCGGGCCGTAACTTTGGGATCTTTCAATTGACCTTTTTCACATATGTGTCATATCCTAGCGGCTATCGAGGGAACCACGCTCGGCGCGCGCCAAAGTTAATCCACGTGGGTTGCACAAAGGACCAGAACCGGTGCGGAGTGGGACCGACGAGCTCGCGACGTTCGTGTGGTCTCCCCACTTGTGTCGTACCCATACTGCGCCATCTAGTGAAGACGGAGATAACCCTCTTCGGCGCCTCACGGTCATGCGCATGCGCATAGGCTGTTGTGAAAAAGGTCCAAGGAGCACGATACCAAATAGTGGTGATGCCATAGGCATGGTCAAATCAGTTGTATGCGAGGAACACCGAGAACAAATGCAATATAAATTCTGCAATTGCGATCACGGAGATTTATTCCATATTATAGCCTTTTTTTTGTCGGTCTTGCATCGTTTTAAATGATACACAAAAGAACAGAAACGAACGTGTGGCATTGCAGGGCTGATGTTCCTCTTGGGCCTGTTGCTGTACCCAGCGGGCTGGGGCAGCCGCCGTGTGCACACCATCTGTGGTCCTGATTCGGAGCCTTTCATGCTAGGAGGCTGCTCAGTTGGTAAGCATTTTATATCTCTTCTTGAATCGCTAACTAAGTGACCCCTCTCTGTCACACGCGAGCTCAGCAGTGTCCTATATGTCGTTGGCCGTATAAATCCACGTGCCAGACTGCAGAAGGCAAGTGCTGGTGCTCGAGTTCGATTATTAATGCAGACATATATGTCTCTCTATTGAATTGCTGTTTTATTGGCGTACCACTGAAGCCGTCCGAGACATGTAGCCAACACTCAGAACTTCCATTGTTTTAAAATAGAAACAGCGGTAAAGTGGACGAGGAGCACTTCCCCCTGCGGGTCCCAATGCGGGTATGTACAGACAGCACTGCGGGTGCGGGTGCGGGTCGCCCAGATTAAATTCTTGCGTGTGCGGGTCGCACATGCGCGGGTACTGTGCGGGTGCGGGTCCAAGTTTACCTACCCGCACTCACCTCTAGTTATGTACCGTGCCATATCCTGACAAATGCCTCGACTTGAACATCAGTCTGAATCCCTCTTTGACATTCCATGCAAGTTTCACGGAGCTTTAGATATTGCGAATAAGAGAAAAGTCGGCAATAGACGACAATGTAGGACAGAACAGAATGCTTTAATCTCCATGCACTCTCATGCGGCTCAACGGTTGACGACGGCTCGTGCAGCACGACGGTTGTGGTGGTGGTGATGGTGAAATGGCTCGCCGTTGTCGGCCTCACAAATGTGTGGGCAATGTCACGACTGACGCCCTGGGGAATGCGCGTCCTGGGCCGACTTCTAAGGGAACTGTGCCGACATATGTCTGTGCATAACGACGATATTGGTGGCGGCGGCGATCGAGCCACTACAACGCAATTGCCTTTTCTTTCTTTTCACTTGCATCATGGCGATTGGACGGCCTCTAGCATAGCGCTGACGAGGGCGGAGCAAACGCGAGCTTGCGAAGGATAAGAAGTGGCGAGGAACGTACCCTTGGATGACTTCCTCACGACGGGTTTTCGCATGGCTAGCAGAAAGGAGCGTTGCGCCAAGGCATATCATGCAGTGAGCGGTGACTTTGTAAGTGACGTAGTCGGGCACAACACTGTGAGAGTCAAGTTTCTCCCCACTGCGCTTCGTCACTATAAGGTTCGCGTGTTTGCGGTACCTGGTTTAAATTATCTCGTGCAAAAACCGTTCTCATGCCGTACGTATACCGTTGTGTGTGCAGGAACATCTCTTCTGCTAGACAAAAACGACAAAGAAATCCTTTCATGGTGTCTTTAAAGGGATAGTTCGCTCTCCAAGCATCGACTCGTTGATTTCTGTTGCAAACGGTAGTGTATTTCGAACTTTATCAGACCCGTGCATTCGTTTCCCGCAGCTCGGTATGATTTATAGCAGGCATCTGAAAGCAACGGGATCTATGCAAGTGGGCTTTCCCGCTGAGGAGGATGCTTGCGGGAGAAAAACGTGACGTCAAGAGGGCGGTCCTTTTCCGGGATCTAGCCCCGCCCCCTCCTATCCCCAGCCTCTCGCAAGCCCCGAAGGAACGTCACGAAACGTCACTCCAGCTGACCGCCCCCTCCCGTAATATGCTCCTCCCCCAACGCTCGGTCGGGCTGCCGATGGCCACAGGAAAATACTGAAAACTCGAAAAGTACGTCGAATTCGAACGAAAGGGATTGAAGGGGAGTTGCTCATTGTCTATTGTACACATCCAGCACTGCTTTTTTTTCTCACTTTTTTTAGGGTGCGAACTATCCTTATAACCATAATCAATTACCATTGAAGAGGCCAATTTTGGAGATTTTCTCGATTTCGAGGACGTATCTATCGCGTTCTTCACTTACAACATCACTGTACTTCCTTCTCCTTCTCTATACCGTAGTCAAGGAATGCGTTGTCCCTTACATGATCGAGCAACTAGATATATCTGCCTTCATCTTGCAGGTTGGGCTATGTACCTAGCCATTGGTGGCACAGTGGTGACATTCCTGTGTTCAGTGCTCTCCATCCAAGCTGAGCTATCTACATCGAGCGACAAAGTGCAGGACGAAATCTTACAGGGGAAGAATCTCATCTGCCTTATCTAGAGACGGTTGATAATCTGTGCTTCGAGAGACTGTCGTACTTGTCGACACTGCCCCATCGCCCTGCGAAAGCTCTGGAAAGCTGGACGTGAAAAGGCCAACACCATTAGGGGAACAGTCCAGAATGTGCCCAGTACATCATTATCACGCTACGCTGTGTCATAAGAAATAGCGATCACATTTCATACTGTCCTTTGAAGTGTTGATCCAAGAACGGTTAAAGCCGAAGCTTTCCGTGGATAAGCTTTACAGCGCTGTCTACAACGTTCGAGTACCTTACTATTGTCAGACATGCCAGAACTTCAGATGTCCTCTGCTTTCGTACACGCGCTATAGGAATCCGTAACGTCTTGACCTTCTTATAAAGTTACGGTTACTTGTCTACGCAATACTAAGAAATAGTGCCAACCACAGCAGTATACAGTCGTAGCGTTTTCTTGCAGCTCGGGAAGGATACACATAGCGTAGCTGCCTGCTGCGTCTCAACTGTTTACAAACTTTTTTGTTTTTACTTCTGCAAGTGTTTCCCTGACCTAGAGGTGTAGAAAGTGCTGTAAATGTTTTGTCTGGACTTCCTGTACAAGGCCTCGTCACGTTTGCTGTGACATCACAAATTGTAACCTGGATTGGCCCCTTTCTTTTCTGCTGCTGAGTTGTATGGTTTGGAGTACATATATCACGCTGTATACCTTTATGTTTTCGTTCTTATGTTCGTGAGCGTTCGTATCAGACGACATACGAGGCGTAGATAGAAAGTGCGTTCAGATATTTGTATTATTTCGCAAACGATGTGACTCACACGAATTGTCGCTTGCTACGGTCGCGCATGCACATAAGGAAAAAAAAGAAAAAAGAAGAAAAGAAAGACTAGACAAGAGTCGTGCACAGGGGCGATCTGGCATTTGTATTAGTCTGCCACCGACATGTCATGCAGCAGATCGTCAGTCATGGACACTTTTAGTCGTGTTCAACCTAAGAACTGCACGTTTAATCCTCACCCTATGTACTCTTGTTCCTATTGGCTGCAATAGCTAGCCGAATCACTCTACGTCGGGACAAAGTAGTGCGCTGGTACGGTGGCGCTGCAGTACGATTCCTCCGGCGGAGTAACTCTGTTATATCCTCATAGGGTTGGCGCCGTCAACTTGACGGACTACATTTTGTGCCATTCTTAGGTTGAACACGGGTACAAAGGATCACCGCGGGTGCGATGGTCCTGTAGGAAAAGTCAGTTGACGTCATACGTTAGAGCACTTAATTCGTTTCGACAAACACCTAAACAGGGGTCACTCGGATATTTTGGATCAGAGTGGAAGCGCCTTTCACACATGCTTTGATGACATCAACATTAATCTCTTCTTCAATATCAAAATGGAGATGTTGGAAGCAGGAAGCAAACTCGGCAAAAGATGCGGATGAGATATTTCATTTGGAAAGGCTTCTTTCTTTCTTCTTGAAGGTGCACGAACGTCAGTAAAGTAAGTTATATGAGGCGATGACTAATGTAAAGGGAAGGGGAGCCTGAAGGAGATGACTCTCCAAATTCGCAACCTGACCGCATATGACAGGAAAAACCGTCAGCTTTGTACTCATTCAACACGTGTCGTGTTAAGGAAGCGATGGACCGTCTCTTTAAGGACGAACAGTCTCGCTATCTGGGCTTACAGTGAAGTATCTAGCATGGGTCACCTCAAAACCCACACGCATAGATTTGATCTATGATCGTACAATCAGTGCCAAGATATCAACCCGTGACGCCAGAACATACACGTTTAATACCCCTGTCACACGGGCAGTCTTCAATGAGCATTGAAACCAATCGTCATTGAAAATGCGTGTAGCGCCACCTAGCGTGTAACATGTCAACCTGTCGGGAAACATTGAATTCAATACTCGTTGGGAAGTTGACACGTTACACGCTTGGTGTCACTACACGCATTTTCAATGGTCATTGGTTTCAATGGCCATTGAAAACTGCCCGTGTGACAGGGGTATAAGGTGACGAGTGCCAAAGGACACTTTACGAATCTATTTTTGACATGCTGCTTGTATGGTCCACATAGAGGTAGGGAGATTGAGGAATGTTCTGTCCACTCATGAGTCTCTGTATACGTTCTTTACTTACTGCCACTTGAGTCTTGTGTGTTGCAAGACATGTTTTCTATGTTTATCTCTGTGTGTACAGTTAAAGAATGTTACAACATTCTGCTGGCGTTTGTACTTCGATTTGCTCGCCTACGATCCCTTGCGGAACACTACATCGGGTGTAGTCCGATCTACGTATCCTAAACCGTCGCTCCTTAGACAGATATCCTGTACTTCTAGTAGGAGCAACACTAAAGTATGTTCCACTATAGATACTTGGGAATAATCATTGACATGGGGTTGACACGGTCTCGACATATAAATGTCGTCTGTACTAGCACCAGCACCTCTGTTGGTCCTCCTGGCGTCCGTCTTGTGCTGACCTCTGTCAGGTGCATTATTCCGTGATTTTCGGGGCTATGCGAAATAGTTTAGCTGCATTATATGGGCTAAGCAGCTCAGGAGACCGGGAGCTACTGAACGTCAAAGCCGGTACCCTTCGTCTTTGCTAAAATGTGCCGAAGACCACAGAGATCTGTTTTAGAGGACGCGCGGGAGTCATCGGCATACATCCTACGTGATAAAGCAGTTCATCAAGCTTACACACGCTACGTTACCCGACATCCATCTCGTCCCCTCTGGGATATCGCACAATCTTGCCCATCCTCCGCATTTGGTCGAGTTATTCTTCGCTTTGCAAGGCTACACTTTCCCCTCCCCCAGAGTTCTACCGTGGTCTTATATGCGGCGCGGCGCCAATGTGCACACTTCGTCAGCCGACCGTACACAAGTACATCCCTGGTCTTCCCTCAAAGGAACAACGCACCAACTATTGTGGCCTGTCAACTTACTCTACACCACATACATATACCACAGACGACCCGTTAACATCCACAGGATGACATCTACCTGACACAGAAACGTACAGAGGACATCCCAAAAAGTTCATATGGCATACTGTGGACATCCGGAGGACTGTCATTGCAACATCTTGCAACGTCCATTAGGAAGTACTGAGGGCGTCTGATGGGACCTTTTGGGGACGTTTCTGGAATGTTTTTACTGCACCTCCTGTACCCATTTACTGCATATCTTACTGTGCTTCCGCTGTATTTTTCTTTCTGCCATTTTTTTTCAGCCCCAGGCACCACACATTTCGTCTTCTGTTTCTCCTCTTAGTTTGTCTCTTGTATCTTCCATAACCGAGCATGAGCGCGGAATTTGAAAACTGAAAAGGATAAATATAGAGGATATACAGAATATTGCGATCCCAATGAAGGCTTCTGAGGTATCTTTGAGACTGACGACGACGACAGGCTGCTTGGGTAAGCTTTGATTTCCTTTTGTGTGTTCGCTTTGTATATATTTCGCTCTTTCTTATTCCTTTATTTATTATGGGTTAGATTAGTTAGTGTGCTTGAGATGGCCAGTAGGCCGTTAGATTTTCGCGTCACGTTACCAACAGCGGTGTCTCGCGTTGAGTTTCTTCTTGCCCTGGTGAAGAATGCTCCTCGAGGGTGCATTCGATCCTTTCAGCACCAGGATGAGACTGATTTTGAATTGAGGGCTATATCTCTTGACGGTGCTGCCGTCTTGAAGGGTCTGGGTTCAGTTGATGTAGGGGGTACTAACGTCCCGTTGGTTTCTCTTGAGTCGAACCTGACCGTTGTGACGGTGTCCAAAGCCCCTGTGGGCATAGACGATGCGCACATAATCTCTTTGCTGAACCAATTTGGTGTAGTGAAGGACATTGTGCGGGAGAAGTACGAGCACCCTGATTTGAGCTCCATCGAGACCGGCAATCGCCGTGTGGTGATGGAGATGAAGTCTCCGGTGCCCAACTTCCTGCGTCTTAGGGGTAGAAGAGTTATAATTCGCTATCCCGGAATGCGGCGAGTCTGCTTCAGGTGTGGGCAGTCTGGTCACTTCAAAAGAGCTTGCCCGACACCTGCGTGTGCTAGGTGTGGTGAGGTGGGTCACAGCTCATGCGAACGACCCTGCCGTCGTTGTGGGGGAGATCATCCGTCTGTTTCATGCTCGGTAAGGACATGGGCGAGCCGTGTGGGGGCCATGCATAATGGCTCAGAGACCGGCGGCGCAGTGTCCGAGCGCCAAGGCGTGGTAGAGGGGGAGGGGGAGAAGGGTAGAGGAATGGGGCCCGCGGTGTCTGCTTCGATGGAGCCGAGCGCTACTTGTTCGCGTTCTGCCGTTGTTGCCCCTGTCGAGGTTTCTGGGCCAGTAGCAGCAGGGTGCGCGTCCCAGGTGTGTGTTGTACCTGCTCTGTCGGGCAAAGGGGTCGTCGTTCAGGGAGAGGCCCGGTCAGGGCGTGTGAGAGGTTCAGAGACTCCGTGGTTTCCTAGTGATTCGTCGCTGGAGAGCATGGAAAGCGCGGTTAGTGCGGACAATGCAGCGGTAGAGTCCCGCCACGGTGTTAAGAGGAGGGTGTCCGATTCTGTGGTTGCCCTCGGTTCTGATGCGAAGAGTGGTGTAACGGGCTCAGGGGCTTTGTGTTCGCCCAGTGGCTTGCAACCAGGAAGTGTTGACAATGATGGTCGGGGCGTGAAAATGTCTCGCACCGCAGTCAAGCGCAGGGCGTCTCTCCCTGTGGCATCTGGGGCACTGTTGCCAGTTGCTTCTTTAATGCTACAATGAGTTATTTCTTCTTTTGCCTTTGGTTTTTGATGGCATGCTCTCTGGCAACGCTCAATTGCAGGGGCTTTCGCAGTGGCCGAAAGCAGTTTTCCGTTATTCAGTGGGCAAGTAGTTTAGGTGTTGATGTCCTTTTGCTTCAGGAGACCCGCGTGTTATCGGCATGGACTATTAGGCACTTAGTAACAGACTATGGGGTGCGCCCTTTCTTCAGCCACGGATCTCCGCATCAGTCTGGTGTTGCAATTTTATTATTTCCTTCATTTCGAGGCGACGTACGTTGGTATGATCGTGATAATGATGGGCGTGTCATTTCTGTTGAATTACAACTCGGCGGGTCATCCCTTCGAGTTGTTAATTTGTATGCCCCAGCTCGGCGGGCTGAACGGGCCGAGTTCTTTCGAAGTCTCGACTGCTTCTTTCTTGGCAATTCTAATCTAATTGTTGCGGGAGACTTCAACTGCTGCATTGACGGCCATGGTAGTGGTCGTCGCCCTATAAACGCGGAGTTGTCTCAGTTGGTCCGGGATTTAAGTCTTGTGGACGCTTTCACGCACTTGCAGCCGGGGCAGTACCAGTATACCTGGTCCAACTCTCGTGGTGCACATAGTCGTATTGACCGTTTCTACGTGTCTCCCGCACTTGTGTCGCGCATGAGTGTGTGTGCTGTTGTTCCGTCTGGGGAACTGTCGGATCATGAGGGGGTTTCTCTCGTCCTTAATGGCTTCTGCAATTATCGCGCAGGATCAGGATGTTGGAGGCTGCCTGTCACGCTATTGGAAGACTCTGAAATTCGCAATGATGTGAAATCATGGCTTGAGGCTCGTTGTGTGTCCCCTCCTTTCACGCCAGGCTGGTGGGAGGAGACGAAGATCGGGGCCGCGAGGCTTTTTCGTCAGTGGCGGGCGAGACGTGCGCGTGAGGGTCGGCAGCTGATGCAGCATCTACGGCAGGTGCTATCTATACTGCGCCATCCGGGGTCTAGGAGCCCTGGAAATGACGAGGCCATACAGGAAGTCCTGCGAAGGATTTCTGCCTTGCAAATGCAGGCCTGGGATCGCTTTGCCTCGCTCCAGTCAGTTGAGCGTTGGTCACGGGAATCATGCTGTTCCCGCCTCCTCCTTGGCCGTTACTATCGCCGCCCTCAGAGTGTCATTGGGGAGCTGTCGGCGTCTGACGGGTCTGTCTGTGGGCAGCCCGATGGCATTAGGTCGCTCTTTCGAGAACATTTTGCGACCCTATACGACGCTGCAATCCTGCCTACTGAGGGGGCCCGCTCTTTCTTGCCATGTGCAAAGCACTTTGCTCTCAGCGCCGACCCTTTTACGCGAGCTGAATACTCGGCTGCAGTCAAGGCCCTGCACACTGGGAAGTCTCCCGGCTCTGATGGACTTCCTGCCGAATTTTATAAATGCTTCTGGTCGACTTTGTCCCGTCCTTTGACTATCCTTTTCAATAGCTGCTTGGCGGGCGGTCTCTTGTGTCCTTCCATGCGCGACAGCGTTATTATCTTGCTCTGCAAAGACGAGTCTCGCAGGCTCGATCGGAACGCTTATAGGCCCGTGTCTCTATTGAATACGGACTATAAGATTATTTCTAACGCGCTATTGCAACGAATTTCTCCTGTTTTGGGCCTTGTTATTCCTCCTTGGCAGGCCTGCGCTGTCCCCGGACGGTCCCTCCAGCTCCACGCTTCTGCGTTGCGTGATGCCCTTTATTGGGCTCATAGTCGCATCCAACCTGCAGTTTTGGCCTCTTTTGACCAGGAGAAGGCTTTCGACAGGGTGCACCACGGGTACATGTACCAGGTCCTGCACGCTTTTGGTTTCCCTGTTACGGTTATTGACTGGGTCAGAACTCTGTACGCCGGAGCTTCAGCTACGATTGGGCTAAATGGGGCTCTGTCTGACCGTTTTCCAATAAAGTCCGGTGTGCGGCAAGGTTGCCCTTTGTCTCCTGCTCTCTACGCCATGGTCTTTAGTCCACTTTTGGAGTCTCTTGCAACTTTCCTCCCTTCACGTATGCTCAAACTACCTGGCTCAACAGCTCTTCCGCTTTTTGCGTACGCGGATGACCTATCTCTAATACTTAGAGATGTAGCTTCTGTTGCCGCTGTCCTAGGTGTTCTAGATGCCTATGGCAACGTATCAAATGCGCGCATTAATCGGGCGAAGAGTGTTTTGCTCTTCCTTAATGCTACCCCTTCGTGCCCTGCGCCCTTTGGCATTCCTGTTAAAGACGATGTTCGCATACTAGGATATAACTTTAATAGTTGCGGACTGTCGCCGTCCTCATGGCTGAGGGTGCACCAGCGCAGTGTCCCCGTTCTTGCTGATCTCAGAGGTTTGGTGCTCCCTATCACGTGTCGAGCCCGTCTTGCCGCCTCATGGTTTTTCAGTAAGTACTGGTACCATGGCAGTGTCGTTATTCCCCCTCGTCAGATCTTGGTAGCTGCTACTCGCACAGCTTTTCGTTTCATCTGGGGTGGCAGCGTGGAATGGGTGTCACGCGCCCGCATGTGCTTGCAGCGGGAGTTAGGTGGCCTATGGGTTCCACATATGAAGACCAAGTGTCTCGCCCTTGGTCTTAAAGGTATTTTTGATGCGCTCATGGAGCCGTGCCACCCTGCCCATGATCTGTTACAGTTCCTCCTGGGTCCTGATGTCAGGTTTTTTTCGGCTTTTTCTCTGAGTAGGCCTCGGTCTGAGTTTGTCGCACCCCACCTCAGGGAGTATGCCTCCTCCATGCGGCGCCTGCGCGAGTCCTACCCAGGTGAACGCATTTCTACCTGGACTGTGAAGCGACTATACAAATCTCTCTTGGAGCTTCTTCCCATGCCTCCGCCGGCTGTGGGCCTTGGTGTGCCCCGGCAGGTTGCTTGGCGTCTTGTCACCGCGGGCTGGTTCGACGCACGTCGGGCTAGCCTGCAATGGCGCTTGGCACACGGCGTTTTACCGCTTCGAGACCGTCTGGCTCGGTACGGAGTCACCACTCCTTTCTGTCCATTCTGTGCTTGTCACGAAACTGCGGAACACGCGTTTCATCAGTGCCTTGTGCCCGATACTCTATGGCACAAAGTTGAAGTCCTGTTCGGTGTGTCACGCATTCGGTGGGCTGTCATTCAAACGCTCTTTCAGCCTCCCGTCCCGCATCGCGATAGGAAACAGTTCCTCCTTCTGGCAGTTGAGATTAACTACCAGGTGTGGATTTCTCGCTGCATTGCAGCACAGGGTGGCCGCATCCGTAGTGTAGCAGAAGTGCTAAATCTTGTTCGAGCAGGGGTTCGTCGCGCTCTTCGTAGAGAGAGAGCTGTGCTGGGAGCTGTGCACTTTGCAAGACGGTGGCAGACATCTTCAGTCCTCTTTGAAGATGATAGAGGTACGTATGTGCTTCACTTTTAGGTGGCCAAGTACAGTGTGCCGTTGTCACGTTCGCAGCTTTCCGCGAGTCTTCGTTCGTTGCATGGTGACGTCCAGCACACATATTAATCTAGAGATCATATTGCTCTAGAGTTGGCATCTACGTAGCCTTAGTTTAGTCCGTGTGAAACGTTAGAGGGAGCCAGTCTGTGTGGCTGGTCTTCCGCTCTGATGCCAATACAGAATATAGAGGTTTCCAGGACCACTAAGTCCAAAATTCGTTAGTCCTGCTCGCCTTTGAGTCAAAATGAAGATTGAAGAGCCTATTTAATTCGATTACGTACAGAAAAAAACACTAAAGTGAGCAATTGCTTGGAGTATGATCTCAACATCACGATAGCGTCTGATTTTTGTGTTCTTTTTTTTTTTTTTTTTTACTGCTTTCGGTTTGAAACATTCAGTTGGTCCAACGAAAGTCGAAATTACGCAATGCTACACGATCCCGCGTTTCTCTCTCTCTCTTTCTCTTTGAACGCTCCATATAACGTCCCGTCAGGGGCCTGATTCGGACAACCACCTCCGAATCAGGCCCCTGACGGGACGTCCTTGGTGGGTCACTGTGTATGGTTCTAATGGGTTCCAAGCCATGTAGGCCTAAATGTAAATGTCCGCGCTGACTCTGTGGCAAGACGAGCCCACGGTATAGCGGGCCTAATAATGGCGTCCCTCTTACGCCCTCTGCCTGCTAGCTGAACATCCACCGCTTCTGTACCGAGGATTCTTTCTGCAGGACGCTGTCAGAACTGAGTGGCGCTTGAACGTTGCAAGGACTCCGCTGCTTTTGTTTCAAATGGGCCAACTGGATGCGCCAATCTGCCCGCCTTGCAATGTATCAACTGCGAACGCTATTAAAGACACCGTATCACACCTCGTTCATCCGGGGTATCATGAACTCGCACTATATCGACATTACAGTGACGTGATTGCAGCGGTATTCAAGTTCCTCAGGGAAACTGAGCTTCTTGGCATCAGCAGCGAGCAGTGAGGGAACAGGACAATATGGTTACCCATCTGACTGTTTTCATTCTTTTTAAAGGGACAGTCCGAGAAAACCGGAAGTTGATTTTTTCCAACTGCCACTGAGGCTTACATGCTGGGTGGAAAGTTTCAGCTCACGAAATGGCGTGGTTTTCGAGATATCGTATAAAATATACTCCTCTGAAGACATCCGGTTTCGTTTTTCTCCCTCGCATACTCCTTGCCCCAAGGATCCTCTATGTACGTCAGCCGTCACGTGGGCATGACGTCCCCAATGGACAAAGTGGAGCGGAGGACTGCGCCGTTGCTGGGAATGCAGAGAGGTGTTTTTGTCTATGAGTGTACTGAACAGAAGGCTACGTCGTGATACCTGTGTTTACATTGACGCTACTCTGCATTTTAGTCTACATAACGCGTGATTGCTACTCAAAAACATCATAATGGACAAATGCTAGCACGCAACAATCAACTATCGCACAAGCAGGCATGCGCAAGTCACGTGCGGCATTGCTCTTATGCACGTCACGCGAGAGCTCGCTGCGGCCTTTACTCGGGACCAACTGCGGCATAGAAAAAAGACTATTATAAATCGTGCGATACGATTTCTTGTGAAATATTTTGCACAGTTGTTGTGGGGAGTATTAGAAATCATAAGGCGGTGTTTCCCAGACCTATGTTTTCGACCGGACTGTCACTTTAAGGGAAGCGAGTGCGCAAGGAGCCTGCCGTGGAAGTGGAAGGAGCCATTTCGCACCTATACTGGCTCTGGCGAGAGACATCAGAATCTCACCAACGTGTACACTGCTGGAAGTTTCGCAGTACTTTCGTGACTCAGTGAG
Source organism: Ornithodoros turicata (assembly GCF_037126465.1). NCBI lineage: Eukaryota > Metazoa > Arthropoda > Arachnida > Ixodida > Argasidae > Ornithodoros > Ornithodoros turicata. The sequence continues at coordinate 98,589 of NW_026999408.1, forward strand.
AAATGGACATGTCGCACGAAAAGACAGAGATTTTGTTGTTGTTGTTGTTCTCTAAAAAGAGGAGGAAAGGTCATCAACTACGAACGAGGCGTAACAGATCCAACGTGAACAAGGGGAATTAGCCGAGGCAGGCTATACATCAACCAACCAAAAAGTTATTTGATTTCATTGTAACAGATCCTTTCATTTCTTGGCCAACAGAGGTACAGGCTCGGAAAGGCATCCCTACACTCCCACTGTACAGCTGGGTCCCTGTTGAAAAGAGTACATCTTAGTGTCCTGCAGACAATGTCCTCAGCATCGATACCATCTTCAGACATAAAACACGTCAAGGACAGACACGAACAGTGTTACACTACCAACTGGTTTACTGAATCTGTTCCGCGTTACATGTTTCGAATCAACCAGAAATCAAAACGCTCTACATCTTCGTGCATCTCAGATCTTCTGACGTTTCTCGACGGAATGCGCGTGGTGAAAACTAGGGTATTGAGGCAAAAGGCTCGTGAAAGACATAGTTCACAGCTGGCCCCAAGGACGTTTACATTGTAAGCTCGATCGATATGTAGCCTACCAATATTTTGCGAGAACTATACGAGGGGCGTTCAAGTCAAACCGGGACTTTCTGTCTCCTGAGTGTACAAACCGCTCGCGCTACTTCTTTTTCGTCATTTTCACAAGCGACAGGCCATAGCCTCCTATATACTGATATAGGAGGCTATGTATCAGTATATAGGAGGCTATGGACAGGCCTCCGCATTCACCACGTAGTGGTCCAAAGATTGTGCAAAACAGAAGACACGTGCTAGACAAGATGGTCGACAACGAGGTGAGCGCGCACATCGTATAGCGAATTGGCATGAAGTTTCTCGTGAATGAAGGCGTAAAGTCATCTGAAATTCACAGAAGACTTCAGGTTCAGTATGGCCACGATACACTTAGCCGCAGCAAAGCGTTTGAGTGGTGCAAACAGTCCCGAGACGGCCGTGCATCAGTGCAGGACGATCCCGGCCGGGGCGGCTCAGAGCCTAGTGTCAGAGTTCCTGAGAACATCCAACTTTTGTGGAGCGCCTGATCCTCAAGGACCGACGGATAACATGTCTCGAACTGGCTCGAAAGACGGACCTTTCTGTGGGAACGTTGTACACTATCATTCATGAACACCTCCAGTTTCAGAAAGCCGGGCCTCATCAACAAAGGAGTCCTCCTCCTACAGGACAATGCACGCCCGCATACCGCGCATCTCACGACACGCACTTTACAGGAACTTGGCTGGGAGTTGCTGCCACATCCCCCTTACACTCCAGACCTCGCCCCCAGAGATTTCCATCCCTTCGGGCCACTGAAGGCGTTCCTTGGGGGCCGCCACTTCAGCTGCGACCACGAGGTCAAGAATGCGGTCCGATCATGGCTGCTACGCGTCGGTAAGGATTTCTACGCTGCTGGCATCCAAGTCCTCGTGAAACGCTGGGACAAGTGCATTAGTGCAGCTGGAAGTTACATTGAGAAATAAAACTAATTTCTCGCCTGTAAGTTCATTTTACTTTTGCGAAAAATGAAAAGTCTCAGTTTGACTTGAGCACCCTTCGTATATGCCGTATACATGCCGAAGCGTGCTGTTATCCCAGCGAACCTGCTAGACGTGGAGGGTTCTTCTGGGGTTGATGGCGGTAATGTGTAGTGTAGTAATATGGTCAGGCCACCGTGGGCTACTCGGTTGTCACAAGACGGCTGGGTTCCTAGACTTTGAAGCATGAAGGTTCAGGAAAGAGCCCTGGGGTTATTCTGCCTCCCAGACCATTCTTTGTGCGTGGAGGACATACAAGGAGAAGTTCTTCACTTAGAAGCGAGCCCAGCGAACCCTATTATAGTTATTACTATCAATAATGAATGTTGACGATCTTCATCTGCCACAGTATGTAATCTAAGTAATCTATCGGTCACTTGTCCATGGAAGTCTTCACTGCAGCTTGGCATGTCGAAGTCATTGATTCTGTGCGTCTCGGACGGGTTCCAGCACTCCTTTTGCACCACCACAAAACGTCTGAAGCAGCAAGGATAGCCTGTCAAATCAAATATATTGTACTACATGACAAGGATAAGGACGTAGTGAGTTCTTCGACAACATGTTAAAGAACGCTTCTTGCGAGCTTGGTTTAATCTATATCCAGATAGGCGCCGGGATGTCAAGACTTTCGCTAGACGAAAAAGAGCGGTGTTCCCTGAAGAAAATCCTACAGTAAGTGCAGTGGAAGGACGACGAACAAGGACAAGCTGTTGTGGCTGTCCGTCGTCCCTTGGGGTTGAACTAGGGGTTTCCCTGAAAAACCCTTGAAGAACGACGTGTTAACTGTGTGCACGCCATTTTGAAGGCCTATTATGTAAATAATCTCTTGAGAATAGACATACAAGGGTCGTTCAAGGTTGACTGAGACTTTTGCAAAAACTTTAGCGAGACGTGAGCAAATGTAATTAAATAAAACTTTCGGAGGACAAAGTACAACCCTTCCCCGATAAGCGGGACGTGCAGCAGCTATTATGGCGGCGAACAGTGTGTCTGTAGCTGGGGAAAAGCGATAATCAAGTTCCTTGTGAAGGAGAACGCCAAACCAGCTGATATTTTGCAAATGTTACAGGCACAGTATGGGGAACAAACAATGTCACATGTACGAATGGTGCAGACAGTTTCGCGAAGGACGGGATATGGTAACGAATGAATCACATGGACACGTTCGTCTGACTACGGTCACGCCAGTGAACATCGCAGGCGTTGAGAAAGCCATCCTCGAGAACCGGCGAGTTCAGGGCGTTGCAGCCCAACGCGGTATTATCGTCGGCAGCGTGGACGCAATCATTCACAAGCACTTAACTGTTCCACAAGGTCTATGCAAGATGGTTTCTCCGACACGTCCCAGGTGACCAGAAGGGAGCGCGCATGGCAGTCTCTGAGCAGCTTCTGAACCGGTCTCAAGGTAGAGGGGACGAATTTTTGCAATCAATGCATGCGATGAAACCTGGATGCATCCCTTCAGCCCAACGACAAAAAGAAGCAGCATTGAGACATAAGGCTTCTACGCCGACAAAGAAAAGCAAAGATGCAGCCTTCTGCTTGGAAGTCCATGGCAACTGTCTCCTGGGACATGAGGGGTGTCATCCATGTGGACTTCTAGGAGCAAGGGATCACGATTATCGCCCTCTACTATACAGGGTGTCCACGCTAAGTGTGAACAGATTTAAAAAAATATATATAACACTTTTTCCAAGATGAAATCAATTGCAATATAGCATAAGCTGAAGGGCACTCCCTAGCAGGGCATTAGCAAAGTCCAAAGGCAATGTCTTAATTAACTTTTTAATTATAAAAGCTACAAAGTTGTCCCAATGAGAACATCTGTTCCTTTCGGTCACCTGATATCGTAGCCGTTTTCAGAACAAAAATCCGTTCGATAGATCGCCCGCAAAAAAATCGTGAAGGAACGCCATTTTTTTCTTTATTTTGTTCATTGCGCTTCCTAGAAGACGCGTATTTCCTTCATCCCCAACGGGAGAGGGGGAAGGAACACAGTGCCGCCTCATGCGTCGAAGATGAGCTTTAACTTGCGGAAACAAAACAAAAACAAATGTATCGGGTGACTCTATCGGAACTGGCCTTATCTTGGGTTGCATTTTCTGTTTCCTTTTAATCTTTTTCCAGGACGCGAGAGGCGATAGTGTGCTCTTTCTCCCTCTCACATTGGGGGTGAAAGAAAGACGCGTCTTCTAAAAAGCGCAATGAACAAAATAAAGAAAAAAAAATGGCGTTCCTTCACGAATTTTTTGCGGGCGATCTATCGAACGGATTTTTGTTCTGAAAACGGCTACGATATCAGGTGACCGAAAGGAACAGATGTTCTCATTGGGACAACTTTGTAGCTTTTATAATTAAAAAGTTAATTAATGAAAGTTAATTAAGACATTGCCTTTGGACTTTGCTAATGCCCTGCTAGGGAGTGCCCTTTAGCATATGCTATATTGCAATTGATTTCATCTTGGAAAAAGTGTTATATATATTTTTAAAAAATCTGTTCACACTTAGCGTGGACACCCTGTATACTCCACTTTGATAAAGGGTGCCGTGCGAAACGCAAGCCGCAAGAGAAGACTTGAGATGATGTCCAGAAGGGTTTTTCTTCTTCATGATAATGCCCGGCCTCACACGGAGAATTTGACGGTAGCAACCCTGACCGAAATGCGCTGGGAGGTTGTGCCCACAGCCCCTTACAGCCCAGATTTAGACCTAAGCGATAACCATTTGTTCGGGCCCTTGCGGGAAGACGTTCCACACATGCAGATGAAGCCCTCCAGGAAGATGTCCTGCAGCGGCTACGACAGAAGCCCACTTCTTTCTACACCAAAGGCATTAAAGAGTTGCCGCAGTGATGGCACTGGTCTCTAGATGCGCACGGTGAATACTTTGAAAAACTGACGTAGTTTGGTGCTTCCCAAATTTTCCATCATATTTAAAGAAATAAAAGTCTCAGTCAGCTTTGAACGACCGTTGTACAAATTGTAGAACACCTCTCACAGAGCCCTATACATAAGTACTGTTCACGATATTGGGGTCCGTGTCGTGAGCGTACAAAACCTTACAAGGTGTGTACTTTTCATGAAACACCTATACACTGTCGACGAATTCATCCATGATGGGAAGAAGTTGCACTGTAGTAACAGCTTTATGCCCGTGTCACTACAGTGAACATCTGGACTTCTCATGAAGCGGACTGTACGTTACTTTTACGGGCAAGCCTCTATCTACTGTATATGTCCGTGCAGACTGTGCCGGTTTTTATTGATCTCGAACTTCAACTGGATGGATTCTTAAGTCAAGAGTAATTTTTTGAAGAACGGAGGCTAGAGAACTGACAAAAAAATCAGTTTCTGCCATTTGGTCAACAAATCAGCAAAATCGCGTTTCAAAATCAATCCACCCGCTGCTAAACTTCATCACAAAAGAAACCGTCTGTACTAATCGCAGTAAAATCCTCTCTGCGACAAAAAGCGCTGTGAAATATCCTTGTTTTGTCCGTCGTAAACTTTATGCAACAGCTGGCGGCAATGTTCAAAAAGACCGCCACCAGTAGGTTAGGCGATTGGATGGGAGCCAACACGATTTCTTAACTACCGTAATTTCAGTACTTCAGAAAAATGAAATGTACTACATTTGTTGCAGTTTTTCTTCTTTGATCCACCTTTCCAACTTGCAACAACAAGGTTCGCTTTCACGTTTTTCTGCTGCATTTTGAGGTCACTTTCCCCGCCGAGCCCCGAGTGCACAGCATTTCGCGCAGGCGCTGTGCATCCCCGATCGCAGTTGCTTCCTAGTCGTCGGTACGTTTGGAGGGTAGGTGTCTCCTTTTTATATCTTCCAAAATCTTTGCAATCAATTTGATGTATGACCAATTTTTTGTTGTGTGTTACCCCTAGATTAACCTTCGTTCGCGGTGACGAGTTATTTTATTGCATTTCTCTCTTGCAAAACAGTAACTTTACATCTGTATCAGCGATATTCAGCCGGTGTCTGAAGGTCACCCCGCCATATTACTGGTCGAATATTGTTACTAACGTATCGGAACACTTACAGGAGCAAATATCGTTCTTGTTGCAGTTACTTTCGTGCTTCCCCAAGGACCAAAAATGATCTTCGCTTGCTCCAATCTCGTTGCCCCGGTCTCCAGGACCTTGGTGAGTTCTTTCGACCTCGTCTTAGCTCGGAGGTTGGGCCTACCGGGTAGATAGCACTGCACATCAGAAACGTTAAATTGTGCGTTTGAAAAAAGTATTTGGCTTGCTGTTTATGACGCACTCATGCGAGTTACTGCCGGATAATACGAACCGCACTGGCGCTAGCAACTAAGTCCTGTAATATTACTCGAAGTTAATTAAAATCTGAGGTCATGACCTAGCTGCCCATTTGTTATCTGTTCCAGTGTATCTGACTGGTATTGATGAGGTCTTCATTTTGTACGGTTACGGTGTTGTGAAGGTTACACTGTCGAGTGCTTTATTGATGTGTTCATCATGAGCACAAACGTTTGTTCCGCTGCTCCCAATAATATTCGTGCAACATACGTTCATTATTTATAAATAATACATCCGTTTTCAGGTGTCTGCGGCTTCTCGCAACTGCATGCGGCCACTCTCATCGACGATTAGCGTGAGCAAGCTTTTTGATGAGGTAACTACTGTGCTTTCAATATTGTACAGGTAGTGTGGGTGGGTAATTAAATTGTATTACACTACACACTTGTTTTGCTAGTGGCCCAGTTTTCACAAGAAATTTGAAACTGGGCATGCATTGACTGACCCTTGTAGTGACCTTGCTTGCATGAGAACTGTTCTGAGGTATACACTCTTAAAATACACATTTCCAAGAATATAAAACCGTTCTACTTCAGCGGTAGTTAATTCAACAGGTGAAATATTGATTTCACTGTACAGCCTTTTCTATGTGTGAGATACTTGGTCTTGTCCTGCTTCCACATTTGAGGAATGATTCAGTGTATTTGGGAAAATCTGGCTGTGAGGGTGAGGTCAAGTACACTAGTATTTTTACGGCAACATAGTTTGTGTACTGTTTTTATCTGTGAGGTGCATGTGATGGCAAGTTTTGTGGCACCGAATACATAAATATATCCATAAATGTATAAATACTTCCACATGTGTGTTAGATGCCTCATTACCGGTTCTTGCTCTTAAAATGACCTTCGGTGGCGGCTTTTCTAACTGTTTCACGCTAAACAATTCCAGTGTACCCAGTCTCCTCTCGTGACTGAAACTACTTTAAGGGTATGGTGCTATAAAGACTAAAATACGTAATGTGACATGATGTAGAATGTAGAACATAAGGCACCTCTATCATTCTTGTATCATTCACTTACAAAATTGCAACACTTTTGCTGGCAAGGTGTGTGTTTCACAGGCTATCCGACACATTCTATTTGGAGAAGTGACAAATGCCGGAAATGTAAAGTGCATTTGAGAATAAGCTGGAATTTTGTGTCAGTTTGTTTTCAAGCCGTGCTCAGTGGATATTTTTCGTGCAAAACAAGAAGCTATTTCTGATCCGCTCAAAACTGATCGGAATTCCAGTGAGAAAAGCTAGACATAAGTTAAGAAATCCAATGGGGGGGGGGGGGGGGGGGGGCAGATTAAAATTGGACCTTGGCAGGCACAATGGTTCCCCCCCACTTACTTCTGCCATTGGTACGATTGATTTGTAGAGTTTGTTGTAATGCTTGTCTTGCAGGCTCTTGCAAGATTCAGTACTAACATTGTGTAACAATGATTGTCTAAAACATGAACCCTTCATTTTTTCCAGCAAAACCAGAGTGTGGCACTTTTGGGTCGACAGGAGGTTCGCACCCTCCAGACAAGTGCAGTGCGCAAGGACATTGACTCCGCGGCTAAGTTCATTGGTGCCGGTGCCGCCACAGTAGGAGTGGCCGGCTCCGGAGCTGGTATCGGGAGCGTGTTCGGCAGCCTTATCATCGGCTATGCCCGCAACCCATCCCTGAAGCAGCAGCTCTTCTCTTACGCCATCCTGGGATTTGCCTTGTCCGAGGCCATGGGTCTCTTCTGTCTTATGATGGCCTTCTTGCTGCTGTTTGCTTTCTAAGCATTCATTTTCCACCCATGTTTTCTTGGGGGGAGACAGAGGTACCGCTCTCGTAGGAAGGATCATTTGTAAATGTAACGGGGGACCGAATAAAGTGTTAGCCACATGTCCCATGTGTGTGCACAGGTTCTTTTTTCGTGAGTGATGCGAAAGGTATGTGCAATGCAGCAGTGATGGTGTGGGCAGTCATTTGATGAATGCCAGTGGTTGTCCCAAGACTGTAAGGATAGATGTTTAAAAGTCAATGGGTACCAGGTTATCCAAATTCTTGGGTTTCTAAAACCAAAGTTTTACTTAAAATTTTGCATGGTAGCAGTGGGAAAACTTGGCTATAGTGAACTTTAAAAGCGATAAAACCCCTGTGCCGGGGAACAAGTCAACAGACGACACAACACACAGGCACAGAATCTGTGCCAATACTGTGCCTGTGTGTTGTGCCGTCTGTTGACTTGTACCCGGGCACGGGGGTTTTATCGCTTTTAAAGTATGCTGTACCGAACAGCCCAATTTTTAACCATTTTCATTTTGGCTATAGTGAAATAGCTGAAAAATGTAAATTTTCATTTGTAGAACACTTTTTGTAGACTGTTTATGTATTTATACAGTTCCAAGCTGTGCTAAAGCTTAGGGAGGAACATACCCTGCATCATAATATTTTGGCATATGTGCATGTTTTGGAAGATTTAGAGCCCTGGGCCCTAGTAATCGGTTAACCATCTGGAAATTAAATCGGCGAGCTCTGCCTGGTGGCCTTCACCCGTTTCTAGGTGTTTTGTTGGAGACTTCTTATTGAAGGGGGAGTCGTGTCGTGTCGGGAGATTACATACATCGTCTGAGGAAAACACCAACAGCTGAGCCAGCATTTCTCGCGGTCACGGGCCACCTCCCAGTCTCGGTGGTGACTGCAATAAATACGGCAATCGTTTGAATTACGGGAGCATTTCGATCGAGTGCGGTTTGTAGAAAATTTGCATACCAAGGTCACTTACGACAAATGTCTGAGCGTCTGGATCCTGGGTTTTTATTAACGGAAGCTAATCCATTTTCTGGCGATACACTGTAGGAAAATCCTAAAATCCCAGAGTTCTGTGCATAACGTAAATAGCGTTGAAATATTTTAACATATCTGTTTTGTGGCGCCCTCTAAAGAAATTTAGATATGTCCTTCGTACCAGCGCTGAATGATTTCCCTCTAGTGGGACACGTGTATTTTGTATGCGTGTCGTTTGCGCTTGAAAGTTGCCGTTTATCGTCGCTATATTTGGACAAGTTAGCGTCTATTATGCAGGTAATGCTCTGTTTCTGCTAGACACACTATTGCCATGCTCCACGTCACAATTCAAGCGCAGTGTTTCACTTCAAAGCATGTTAATGGATTCCGAAACCTGAACACACATATTGCAGACGTGTGGGGACCCATGACCGCTGCTTTATCAATGTTCACGTTAGAAGGCAGCTCTAGACAATGCATAAAAGCGCCAAAACAGGCATATTATATGCATTACTGCAATACCAGCAGCGTTACGCTTTACACTATGTTGATTGAGAAATTCAGTTTCACTAGTTGGTATAGTTTCTCATCCTTCCTTTTTTTTTCTTACAAACAAACAACAGTTTCGCTAGAGCTAGTATAGTAATCACTTTTACAAGAAGGCTCGTTGCTCAATAAATGACTATGAATAAAAGTTTAGAATAATGCATCATGTTATGGAACATATTAAAGTAAGGTGTCCAAAACACTGTCCACACACACATAAATATATATATATATGCAGAGGGAAAGTGTAAAGCTCCATTCACGAAAACTTTTGTGACATGTCTTCATACAGTTGATGTGCAGATACTCACGTCTGTGCATGTAAAACGTTGTAAGTATACTTTGTGTGCACACACCCTGCGATTTATAGCTGGGATTGGGGGGGGGGGGCGACGTCTGCGAGCCTTTAGCGAGTCGCTATCCGTTTGGGTGCGAGGGGTGGGGAGGGGTTCTGGACACGGGCTCAACCTTTTCATGCACAAAATCCTATCACTGGTTGAAAAGAAGAAACTGCTGTCCCCTTAAGTTCGATCACCATTGATTCCCAATTGTTTCCGTATGGAAGTTTCTAAAGAAGCTAAACAAATGACCACGAAGAACGGGTTTCTCCGTGCAAACATTTGAGCACAGAAAGGCCATCTTTAGGGGACACGACACTCATCAGTACCACGTGTGCCTTACGCAGAATGCTTGTAGGTGGAAGGGGGACAGCTTCCAACCCCCAAGCTGCAGCTCCCAAATAAAACTAATAGAACCAGCAAATGAATGCCAAATAACATGAAACGAACGGGATAATTTATGGCCTTGTGCCACCCCCACCCAAGATGACTGTTTTTGCTTGTATATTTTTTAATCAGAACTTTAGCCTGCTGAAATATAGCTATGGGGGAGGGGGGAGGATCACCTCCCCCTTAAATCTGCCCCTGCCTGTATATATATATGCAACACAATCTAACCACAATTTGTGGTACTTCTCTTCTCAGCAGGGGGAGACATTGTTGCCAATTGACATTCACACAAACAAGCTGCTTGGTAAGTGGTCTGTTTACAACAGATAGGTTTGCATGTAGCAACAGTGTACTTATTCTATACATAATATTGTCCTTGTCATAGACTGGCTGATTAGTCGAAGGCACTGTAATAAGGATTGGCAGGCAAAGGCACTAACAGTCAGAGAAAAGATCAATGCTGCCATCCAGGACATGCCTGAAGTGGATGAGGTCACCAATCTTCTGTCAGGAACATGTAAGCACCCTTGTACCGGCATGACCCCAGCCCTAAAGTGACTAGGCCATAGCGTCGGTGCTAGAGTTCACCCCTGTTCGAGAACTATGAAAATGAGGGACCTTCTTTTTTAGATGCAGGTTATATGTGGTTCCACATCACTTTTGAGTAGATTTTTCTAAAAAAAAATTACGAATATATGTTTTTTTTTTATTTTCTGGGAATTTTGAACCACCCTCTGTTTGGTTCTTCAGAACGAGTCCACCTTCCAACAGCATTTCGCCCTTCAGCTTTTATATATCTGTAGCAGAAGTAATAATAATAGGATATAGTTATCACAAAAACGGTTTGATGCCAAGAGTAACACCTCTTGCTCCCGCACCATTAGAAGAAAGGACGCATCGTCATTGCAAATCTCGCATATGCCCCCAGTAAAAGATATTAATTTATTTCCTGATAATTAGAGCATTCGTTATAGACATCCTGATTCTCCACCTTGTAAAACTGCCCATGTATCTATGTATTGCCCATTTCCTTGACCGTTCCTTCAAATTCAATTTTGAAGTGAGCTTGCCATTTGGATGTGTGCAGATATCAACTACTTCCATTGCAAGAGAATAGTGGAGATTTTGAAGGACACTGAAGCCAGCAGTAAAAATATATTTGGAAGGTATTCCTCACAGAGGATGAAAGACTGGCAAGAAATTGTGAGGCTGTATGAGAAAGACAACATGTATCTAGGTAAGTGCCACATAAAAACACGTGGAAGCAACACTGGACATCCAACCTGAACATTTTGACTCACTGATGAGAGTTCAAGGTGGCTTCCTATAGCGTTGTTCTTATCCCATGCATTACTAGAGTTGGCCCTGCTTGCATGAAACGCTTTGAGTGCAGCGCAGGTAGTGTTGTACAGTACCCATATAAACCACTCTGGCACAACCAGCAAAGTGAATGTGTTGTATATGTAACAATCTTTCACTGCCAACAGGGGGAGTCCCAGAGATATGTAATGCTCAGATGTAACAGCTTTTCCTGAAACTGAAAGTAACTTTGGAAGTCATTCTATTCAGGGTGCATCACGTAATGTGTCATTTGACCTTTGTAAAAAAACGGCTGAGCAGAAAAATATGGGGTAAGCGGCTGCCTTCCGGCCATTAAATTTGCCACCTACTGGAAATAATTTCCACGACTTGTAATTGAAATAAATTAATCTTTTTAAATTGAACTCTGAAATTTGCCTAGGCAATGTCATGTTATTCTTGCTAAATCAGATAGGCCGTAGTTGAATTTGCCAAACCCACTGCGAACTACGATTCGTAGTACGGTGGTTACGTACAGAAACGTTGTCCGAAAATTGAGGTTTAGTTGAGCGTATTTCAGCGACGCATTAAGTCAGTCAGAAAACAGCGCCGTGAGAGGGTATGCACTCTCCACCTGATGGACAGAGCAGCTGAAAAATAAGGCAAGGGAAGCTTTCGCATCGAGCAATCAGAAACCCGCTTATCTGCACATAAGCGGGCGGGTTTGGCTATTTCAACCATGGTCTATCTGGTTTAGCAGGAAAAATGTTACATTGACTAGGCAAATTTCCAAGTTCACTTTTTAAAACTTCAATTTAATTCAATTCAAAGTCATTGAAAGTAATTTTAGTACGATGAAAGATGAAAGTCACTGAAAAGGTTAGCCAGCTGTAGGGGTCGAACCCACATCTTCTGGATTGCCGGTCCAGGGCTCTACCAATTGAGCTAAGCTAACACGCCTTCTCAATTTTAGTACGTTGCAAATTGAATGGCTGGAAGGAAGCTGCCTACACCATATTTTTTGGTTGAGCTGTGTTTTTTACACGGGTCAAATGATGCGTTACGTGACGCACCCTGTATAAAGCACACACATTTTCAATGCACCAGAAAAACAAAAAAACTAGACAGTGTATAGGTTCCAGAGGATGTGCCAGACACTTAAGAAGTATAAAAATTGGCCTAGTTCTTCTTTTGTAAATCGTAACAATTAGGAAACTGCAGTTAGCATGTGTGAGTCCGAAAGCATCCTTCGTGTTGCTACGACTATTACCAAGAATCTGAATTCTGAACTCTGATTATCTTTATTGGCAGCATTGCTTAGATAACAATAAAAACGTGCTTGATGGCCATTCGTCCTTGTCAGTATGGCTTCAACAAAGACAACATTGCTCACACAACTTGCTGAAAGTACACAGCACAATTGGTCTATTACGTTCTTCCAGCATAGGCAGATTGACAGCTTTTCTTTCTGTGATTAGCACGACTATTAATCAGTGATGGCCACTAACTACTTCTACAGTAGTTTAACTATAACTACTTTGCGATGGAGTAGTTTAAGTAGTAGTTCAACTACTTTTCAGTGGAGGTAGATAAAACTACTTCTTTAACTACTGCAGTGTAGTTTAACTACTTAACGTTGTCCATCAACACCAACCCCATTCTATAGTGTTCTTAGACCCCTAAATATGAATCACAAGCAGTGATAAAAGTGAAAATTTAGTACACATGCACGACACAATTGCTCTGCACCTCCGTTCTTATCAAACAAGTAGCTCAAGGTAAAAGTCGGAAGCACAGTCGTGCCGTAAAGCTTGCGGCAAAATCGGAAGTAGTTGGCGCCTGCAGTGACCTAACTACCGTAGTCAACTACTCGAAATAGTAGTTTAACTAGTAGTTGCACACTACATTTCTGCAAGGAGTTGATAACTACTTTTTAACTACAATCAGGTAGTTTAACTAGTAGTTGCACACTACATTTCTGCAAGTAGTTGATAACTACTTTTTAACTACAATCAGGTAGTTTAACTAGTAGTTGCACACTACATTTCTGCAAGTAGTTGATAACTACTTTTTAACTAAAATCAGGTAGTTTAACTAGTAGTTGCACACTACATTTCTGCAAGTAGTTGATAACTACTTTTTAACTATGATCAGGTAGTTTAACTAGTAGTTTAACTACATGTAGCTAACTACTGGCCACCACTGCTATTAATTGGTTTTAAACTCCGTAAAACCGTCGCCTTTCAGCGGAAGCCGCACAGATGCTCATTCGTACGGTGAACTATGAAGTGCCTGCCCTCAAGAGGCAGATTGCTAAGTGCCAGCAAGTACAGCAGGTTAGTTGTTGTCGTCCTCTTTCTGTGTACCAGAGCGCAATCATTAAACTCGATCACAACGCGACAGGAGTCGATAAAGAAAGAATCGGACTACACAAAGCACGCCGAGGAGCTGAAAGCACGATACCGCCAAGAATGCAAGCAGCTTGGGATACCGGTAGGTCGGTTTCGAGCAAGTAGGAAGGGGTTTGTTGTGACGTGAATGTTCTTTTTTGCAGGGAGAATGTGTGAAGAAAGAATTGCTTGCACTCTTGGATGAGCTCCCTACAGTCTTCACTGATGTCGTTACTCAGTTGAAAGGCTGCGACAAAGCAATCCAGTTCTATAAGCTGTTTCTCGAGTTTACTGTGGGAAGGTAATGAATTTTGCTGTTTCTTCTCAAAGTATGAGCTACTAATGAGCAATGTTTTCTTTCGTTGACTTTTCGAGTGTAATTTTGATTTAGGATTCGTGTAAAAAAATATGTAATGAAAGCTGTCAGTTTCTTGCTCAATTTGCATTCCTGCTCAATGCATAGAGCCTGAAGTTTTCGGGAAATATTTTTTCCAAAATTCGGGGGGTAAAAATCTGGTAAATAAACATGTGCACTAAATTCGTGCGAATTCGGGTGAAAAAACTTCCATTACGCTAAAATCGGGGAGAAATCGGGCCCAGTTATTCAAACTAACTGTAGCGGTTTGGTACAAACGGTGATGTAACTGCATTTTTCTGCCAAACAAGTTAGTTGGTGCATTCCTACAGACATCCCGGTGAGGGCAATTTGCCCGGTAAAAATCGGGTTTCACCCTAAAGGGGCAACCTTCAATTCGGGGTGCAAATTCGGGGAAGAATCGGGTAAAACCCTAAAACTTCAGGCTCTATCAATGCACTTTTTATGCTTACCATAGCTGAGTCGTGGTCCCAAGGTGGGAAAGGGTGGTGCCCCTTTCCCAGAGCTGAGGTCCTTCTTACTTGACCTTTCAGCCTTCAGTATTATTATCTCGACTTTCACTGTGCACAAATGTTTTCAAATTATCAAACATCCTTACATAATTTTTCTGTCGTATCCCACCAACAACTTGTAATTTGTGATTCATCTGTTGTCCATAGCTGTCACACCTTTTAAAAGGATCTCTGCATACAAAGCATGTCCCCTGCTGGCCCTTTAGTTTGATGTTGTTTCTCTCTGTCGATCTTGCTATTGCCGTTGGGCTACATACTTACGTATTATGAGTAAAGCCCGAAGTTTTTGGGTTTTACCCGATTCTTCCCCGGCAAATTGCGCTCACTGGGATGTCTGTAGGAATGCACTAACTAGTACTTGTTTGGCAGCAAATGCAGTTACATCACCATTTGTACCAGACCACTACAGTTAGTTTGAGTAACGGAGCCCGATTTATTCCCGAATTTAGCGTACTGGAAGTTTTTTCACCCAGATTCGCATGAATTTAGTGCAGATGTTTATTTAACTGATTTTTACCCCCCCACCCCCAACCCCCCATTAAAAAAATATATACAGTCAAACTCCTTTACAAGGAAACTCAGGGGACAGCAAAAAAAAAATTCGCAGTAAAAGTATTTTCGTTAAAAAGGATGTCTATTATTGGACCTATAGGCTCCAGCGGGACCGCAAAAAAAAATTCGCTGCAGTGGTATTTTCGTTAAACAGGTGTTCGCTATAAAGGAGTTTGACTGTATATATATATATTTTCGAAAACTTGAGGCTCTAATTATGAATGAGTGTGATGAAGCTTGAAATAAAAGCCAGGCAGAGCCAAAATTGAAGCCAAGTGTGTTCATTTTGAGTGAGAGACAGTGTCTGAGCCGTGTTTTATGTAATGCAGTGAGAAAGCTGGCCCAGTGTTGCCTTTGGCGACGTTCCTTATTGAACATGGTAATGCAACGACATACCAGTGGAAGCATGGTGAGGCTCCCGAGGTGGTTGAAGAAACGTTACCCGTTGTCCCGGTAGATTTGGATAACGGCAGCGGACATGAGGACCAGGTAACGCACGTTTTACATGCAGTAATGCAGGTTTGGGAAGTATATTATGGGATATAAATCAGATAACCCCTCATTAAAAAAAAAAGAAAAAAAAGATCACATTTTCCAAAGCAGAAGATTGTTTACCACGGAAATTGGTGGGAAAGTGTTTCAAATTGTGTTTTGGGTGTACGGCCGTCAGACTTAACTGTAACACGTGAGTGCGCAGACAACAAAACACTGCGGAATCCTGTCCACTGGGTTTGAGGCTAGGTTGCAGTGCACATGCAGCACAGACTGGAGAGCGTAGGTGTGGGCAGATATTGATTTGTAGGTGCGATAACTGCTGAGCTGAGCATGCCGAGCTGCTGTCCTGAGGTGGTGCATGTCTCAGCCAAGTCTTGGAAGTATGTCTCGGACGCAATCTCAAACCAAGAAGCTAATGCCCCTGTTACATGGGCAGTCTTCGGTGATCATTGGAACCAACGGCCATTGGATATGCGTGTGGCGCCACCAAGCACTTCTCACACAACATTCCAATGCTTTCCGCCAAGTTGACACATTACATGCTTGGTGGCGCTACGTGCATCCTCAACGGCTGTTGGTTCCAATGGACATTGAAGATTGCCCATGTAACAGGGGTATAACACTCTGCAGTGCTGGTGACTGCACGTGCCTCACGGTTAGGTCTGGTGGTGGCTGTACATTTGAGGAGGGTTTCGTACGTGTGTATTTCATATGCTTACACTTCGGCTGACGAACTCTTGACTCTCAGATTGACTTTGGAGATTTGAACCTGGATCCTGGCGCTGCAGTTGGCAATGGCTCACCCAATGGCGACTTTGTGCATGTAAGCTTCGAGTAATCTCTTTTTCGAAGTCAGAAAATGTACTCTTTGTGCTACCATGCTACCATGTGAGCTTTGTCAAATGCTAGACATTTGTGAAAACAAACAAGGTTGACAATTCTGTTGGTTGGCTGCTGCCCAGATGGTCAAGGAAATTATTTTATGAATGATATTGCAGTTGTTTTGTGATGTTGTGTTAAAGGGTCAATCCTTCATTGTTAGGTGGACTTTAACGAAGGTCTGGAGCCCGTAGTGGTTCAGGAAGATGAAATCAAATGGGACATCAGTATAGAAGATGCTGGAATCACAGTGGATAGCTCATCTGATGACAAAGGTATCTTAAATAGTTAAAATACAAGGTAGTGGTCAAAAATAAAACTTACCTGTACTGGCACGCTGTACTCAGCAATTAGTGAATTCTGGTGGAGCATTGTGTTGTGCATAGATAAAGCTCTGAACGAGATTCTGTCCTGGCAAATTTCAAACTGCTTGAGGGTGGGGGGGGAATATGTTTATTAAGAAAAAGAAAGGAAAGGTCAGCCAGACAAAGGGTGGCTTGCTATTCCAAACAAAAAAAAGGGAAAGAAGGGTAGAAGGAAAGAAAAGGGAAAGAAGAAACTGCTTCAGCATCCTTTGCAGACTTGTACAGTTGCCGAGAGATTTTTTTAAACTTTGAGAATCCACAGAATAAGTCTGAATTTTAGAGCAGTCCTAATTTTTAGTCGACGATAAAAATTCACATTGTTTGTAAAGCCTTTATTCGGAACACTCAAAGTGGTTTGGGAAAAACAAAACTGTCAATGCATGTTTGCTTCACTGCACGGACACAGGACAATACATCACATCAAATTTCTGTCAGCGTTTCTGTTACCATTCCTGTTTCCGTTTTCTGTTAACCAGCTGGTGCACTATTATCATGGTCAACAGTAGGCCCAGCTGAATTGGAGTACTCTCTGTATTTAGCTCACTGTGCTCTATGCTAAAATTGAATTTGAAGACAAAAATTTTTTAAATCTGAAAATATTGAGAAAAAATACAGACAGTTTTTTCCCCCCTCCAGGGGCCACTGTAGACGGTGCCAAGGTTGCTCGAGGAAGTGACGCGCTTTCCATCCTGCACAACCCTGAAACACGTGCAACCTTTCTTAACGAGCTTGGGGAGGTGAGTTTTTGCAGCCGCGATTTCTTGCTCGAAGAAATGCGGTGAATGTTTCGTAAGTGGTTCTGCTGCGTACTGTATCTACAGTGATAGCTGGTATGACACTATTCCCTTAGTTGCAATGCTTTTTGACTCAACGGTTGAACGAACTGAGGATTCAAGGGGACGCTCTCGCAGCCAGCATTGCTCAAGCAGCGCCAGACCAGGTGCAGCTGCAGACGGCTGACCGTGTGGAGGCCATGCTAGCTCACCTCGAGGTTGTCCTGGCAGCGCTCACTTCCAAGCGCATGCAGCACCTTTACCAGCTACATAGTTCTCCAAAGTATGTGCACCTTTCTGATGGATTTTAACTAGAGGTGTGCGTATATGCGAATTCTCGAATTCGAATCGAATATCAAACGCTCGAACTATTCAATTCGCGAATCGAATATCCAGTATTCGATTTTTCGAATATTAGGCTATTCCGCGACCTTAGCATTTTTTTCCACAGCTGTTACCACTGTAGTAGGGAATTTATTTTGTGATGGAATGGGATAAATCCGACATGCACGTTCTGTTTCTGACAAAAAAAAAAACGTGACATTGGCTCGGCAAATTTCGGAGTTGAATTCAGAAAATTCAATTTCCTGCGACTGAAAATTGATCAAAGTGCTCCCATGTCATGCCAAACTTGTGCGGAAGATAAACCCCAAATTTTCAGCCAAGTAGATGTTTAAATATATTTTTGTTTGATCGCAAGAAAATTTATTTGACTCTGTTGTGTCCCCAAATGGCCCTCGACGAGATCACCTTTTTTACTTTACAAACTGTTCACGTATGAGCTTCCCTATCCTTCCAACGTGCTGGCCGCAGAGCTGTGACAAGAACGCTTGTCCACAGGAAAACGAAACTATAGAGCGCGATTGTCCGACGTCGTCTCTATCGATGTGGGCATCCAGCTACGCATTTCCGCTTGTATTGGAGAATCGGGTTGCAAAAACTGTCGCATTAACTGGCACTTTTGGTAGGTAAGACGAAAAATGGTCAGTCTCGAACTCTCGATGCTTTGAAAACGGGTCTCGAAACTGTAACAGAAATTTTCTAAACCGGTTCAGTTCCGGTTCAGCTCCAAGATGGTGGCGGCCTTTTCGGTTCGGTTCTGGCAAAAAAATAACGGTTCTTTCCGGTTTTTTGGTTCCGGTTCGGTGTTGATGCTCTGCCTAGAATAAAACCCTATTTTCAAAAAACATAACGTATTTACTCGCATAATTTGCACACTTTTTTTCCCCAAAAAATGAGCAAAAGTTGGGGTGCGCAAATTACGTGGGTCTTTCTCAAGACGACTTGAAGAACGGGTGCAAAATCAGTTCCTGATAAGCCAAAACAAAAGACGGGCCTTAAGGTGAATAATTACCTTTATTACTTGGTAACTTTACAACTCGTCGTCGCTGCTCGAGCCAGAAATAACGTCACAGCCATCGGCGACATCGGGGTCTCTCTCGTCCCATAGCATGTTGTCTTCTGTACCGTCCACGTCGTTAGAAATACCAGTCTTCTTGAAGCTTTTGACGACAACGTCAAATGGGACCATGTCCCATGCGTCGCAGATCCACTGGCACATCTGTTCAGTCGACGGCCGCTTAATGCGCCCAGTTGGCGTTAAGCATGGTTCGCCGGACGCCATCCACTCTACGTAGACATGAAGATCCAAAACACAGCGCGAGAAGACACGACGGAAGAAGAGAGGACAGGACAGGCGCTGACTCCAACGAACAGTTTAATAACACAAAAACCAGTACGCAGGCGCACAGCCGCCAACCCAGTCACCCCACCTTGGTCCAAAAGTGCAGACGCTCAGACAGACACAATCACTACCGCCTCGACAACATCCTCCTCTCTCCCGATAACAAAGACACAGAAGTTTGGCTCACACACCTACCGCCTCTATCCCCGATAAAAAACGCTTCAGATAACTCCCGCGCACCCTTATCTCTGCTCCTAGATAGCACGACAATCTGACTAAATAGCTGTGTACTGTGACTAAATGGCTGTGCGCCTGCGTACTGGTTTTTGTGTTATTAAACTGTTCGTTGGAGTCAGCGCCTGTCCTGTCCTCTCTTCTTCCGTCGTGTCTTCTCGCGCTGTGTTTTGGATCTTCATGTATAGTCGCCAACGTGCCCAACAGCGAGTACTCTACGTAGAGTTTGCGCAGATTGTCTTTGAAAGGCTTGTTAATACTGACATCAAGCGGTTGAAGTACCGACGTTAGGCCACCGAGGATAACTGCAAGGTCGGTCTTCATCTGTGCAAGCAGACTCTTCACTGTCTTGACAAGGTGGTCTCTGAAGCTGTCGAGGACTAGAAGCGACGGAAGCTTCAGCATGGCACCCGGCCTGAAGCCCCACACGGTCTTGATCCAATCTTGGACGAGGCTTTCATCCACCCATCCCTTTTCTTGAACCCGGAGATGGACCTTTTTCGGAAACTGTCCTTTGGGCACAGTTTTCCTCTTGAATATGACGTACGGCGGAAGTTTTCGTCCATCCGCTGTCACAGCCAGCATTACCGTGCACCGCTGCTTTTCACACCCTGCTGTGCGTATGGTCACATTTCTGGCCCCTTTCTTATCCACTGTCAAGTTCAGAGGCATGTCAAAGTTAACAGGGGTTTGATCAGCATTTCCTATCTGTGACAACAAGTACGACATGGCCTTGCGCTTCTCTATCATGTGACGATGAAACGAAACCACCTTTTCTTCGTAGTCCGTCGGCAGTCGTTGGCAAAGTCTGGTCCTCCTTCGGATACTGAGATCGTGCTGTCGCATGAAACGTGTGATTCATCCCCTTCTTGCCTTAAACGTTGTTACGGGAACATCCCTGGCTGTGGCGATCTTCCGGGCTTTGAACTGAAGCATTTCACCCGAAACTGCGCATCCGCTGTTCCTTAGCTTCTCTATGTAGACTAGCAGCTCCTCCTCAACTTCTGGGAACTTGCCTTGCTTTGGTCCACGGAAAGCTTTCTTCCCTGGCTTGGCACTCAGCAGGCGGTCCTTTTGCTTGCGCCAATAACGCACGTGGCTTTCCTTGACCTCAAACTGCCGTGCTGCTGCTCTGTTGCCGTGTTGCTCTGCAGATTCTATGACCCGCAACTTAAACTTGGCCGTAAAATTGTCGTAGCCCATTCCGATCACGGAACTTGGAAGGAACTGCCAGCGACATGTTGTGCAACTGAGTCGAGATCAAATGACAACCAGCAATTGCGTGACCTAAGTCACCAACGCGGACTCCCCAACGCTGTTCCTGTGATGACTAATGAGAGCGCCGTGTCATTGGCCGTAGGGTCTGCACGTGCAATGGGCGTGGCGAACCCCACGAATCCCATGAAGGGAGGAAGGAGAGGTTGGAAGAACGATGGAGCGTCCACGATTTCTGTTCTTGCGAAAGTAGGGGTGCGCAAATTGCGCAAATCTTTTTTCTCTTGAACTTTTAAAGTAAAAAGTGGGGGTGCGCAAATTATGCGAGTAAATACGGTAACCCCCCCCCCCCCCCCAAAAAAAAATGAGGGTCTACCTGCTCCATAAGCAGCATGTAGTGTGCTACCTCTCACAGAAGAAGTTGTTGTGTCTTCGCCTCAGGTACGTGGACCGTCTGGTGGGGTCGCTCCAGCAACTTCTGTATCAAGCAGACAAAATGGAGCAGTCACGGCGGGCTGTTCTGGTTGGGGCCGAGGAAGCTCTGGCGGAACAGAGGCAGCTTGAACCCAAGAGGGACTTAATTCTACTGAAAACCAGGGAGCTTCAAAAACAGGTATGGTAGCACATTACTTTATTTTTTTTTTTAGTCTGAAGGGGTGCTCTAAGGAAAATACTCTATTGCAAAGTATGTTTGAAGATCTTATTTCCAAAACGAGCAAAGTCTTATTTTTCTGGATCGAGAGAAAGATGATTGTGTTCATACGACTCCTTTCCCCACAAATCTTGTTTTTTTGTGCTTTAATTTCGGGCAAGCATGGAGCCCTATAGTCTTCTGAACCGCTGGATGTGCCTCTGGAGCCCCCTTTTAGTCATTTATCTCAGTTATGTCAAAAAACGACAGTGCTCATTTCAGAAATAACCTCTTCAGCTGCCAGAAAGACGTAAATCTGGCTCAGTAAATGGAAGTCCTGATAAACGGAACAGATTTTTTCGGGTCCCTCGAGGTTCCATTTGAAGAGATTGCACTGTAATAAGCTTTTGTAAGGGATGCTGTTTACCTTATGATGTTCATTAGCGATGTGTTTTGCCCTGACAGATCCAAGAGGAGATTTCAAAACGGTACAAGGACCGCCCCGTCAACATCATGGGAGGTATCACGGTCATGTGATTGCTTGTGGCATAGCGAGAACCATACTGTAAGATGCGTCGACATGTAGCGTTGATGAGTTACGTGCAACATGTCGCAGCGATTGGCGTGACTAGCAGAGCAGTGCATTCCAGAGAACGGTGTGGCTCTTTTCGGGAAACCACCGCAGTAAACTGAAATTGAGCGGAATGCCAGTGTGCATTTTGTAATATATAACCAACCGTGCGATTAAATTATTCGTGGCAGTGCTGGAGAAAGGCAATGGGCAGAGTTGTGAGGTCCGTAAATGATTTGTGTACATATTCTTTTAGATTGAAAAATGTAGGACAGATCTTTGCTAAGAAAGATATATTACCTTCCTTGTTGAGTGCACTAAATGGTATTCTGTAGAGACATGAAGTCTTGTCCATTCACAACTTTTTTTGAAGAGAAAGAAGTCTGAGAGGAAAGGTAGGGTAAGGAGCATTTGAAACAAAATAAATAAAAACAAACATGCCTTTTTGTCCCCATTGTGAGAAGAAGTGACAGCGATAGCTGTGTCATCCTTGTCCGGATCACGACCTACTACAGTTTTTCCCGGCGATTTTAATCCGCGTGCCAGCTAAATTAATCCATGCCCCATCAAGTTTGCATGGCACATGGATTAATTTCGATGGCACTCGGATTAAAATCGGCGGGAAAACCTGTAGATTGTAACGACCATGTCATGTTCGGTAACCCCTATGAGGAGCCCATCCGCACGATCCGCTAGGGGCGCTACACATCGGCCCGCGAGATTTACATCACGATTGGACAATGAAAATCTGAATTTTGAATCCGCATAAGCGGAAGTACGACTACCGTAGCAGACGACAGCAACAGCTCCTATGAAAAAGCGTAGAATGATGATGATGACATTCAACATTAGAATGAAACATATTCTGTGGGACATTCACCACTTGTACAAGAATACTAAGGCAAGCTGAAGTACAAAATATCGTAGAAGTTGAGGAAGCAATAACCGGGCGGATGAGTAGCGCCACCGCTACTTTCCAAATGCGGCGCTGGGAAGGGGTGTCTATGACATGGTCGTTATAATCTACAGGTTTTCCCGGCGATTTTAATCCAAGTTCCAGCTAAATTAGTCCACGCCCCAAAAAGTTTGCGTGGCACGTGGATTAATTTCGATGGCGCTTGGATTAAAATCACCGGGAAAACCTGTAGTAGGTAGTGGTGCGGATTACGTATTTCCCTCTTCCTGCACTGCAGTTGACTACAGCGCTGGCCAGTGGCATGTGGTGTGATGTCGTGTGTGCGTGACTTTCATTGTATGTGTGTCATGTCTTCCGTCATGCTGGGTCTTCTAAGGGCAGTGTAATAGGAAAGAATGGCAGCGGAACGTGAGTTTTTGCCATTGATTATGAATTCGGAGTGCCCGATAATTCGGACTGATTCTGTGACTCCCGGAAGATTAAAAAACCTATCAGTGACTCTACAATGGAAATGTAGGAAGATTAAGTTGAATGAAAGCAAATAAATTTCTTAAACCAAGACATCCATGACATTCTGTTCTTTTTTTTTTATAACTGTTAAACACTGGAGATGAGGATGTTGATACTCAACAAAAGGAATTCGTACAAACTAAGCTACTGTGTAAAAAATTTAACTAGATTATTAACGAAGTTACAAGTTACAAAAATGAACTTGAAGTTCCCAAGTTACTTTGGGAAGGACAACAAGTTGCTTTTGGATTGCTATACTTGCTGCATAATATGTACTCTTTTGTTGCTCTTTGGGAAGAAACCCTTTAAAAGAACGGTCGACGTCTCGACAGTGGTACTGTCTTCGTCAGGACAAAAAAGTTAAAGTTAATAAAAAGTTAATGAAACAAGTTAATGAAAAAATAAAACAGTACATTTTTTTGTCCTGACGAAGACAGCGCCACTGTCGAAACGTCGACGGTGCGTTTATAATCTATGTTTTAAATTACCCATTAGATAAATTAGTTTTTGTTAACTTTCCTGTAATCTGTCGCCATGCCAGTACTGGACAGCTGTTTCAGACTTCTTGGGCCTCATCAGCAGTACGCAGGCAGGCAACGTTTGAGCGGATGGCGTCAGAAGGTCACGTAGCACGCGATTGCTCCCGTCAGGTTGAGCTAACTCACCACTGAAAGCCCAGTGCAGAGCCAGTGAAGTATGCTGTAGAAGTGGTTTTTTCCGCGTTTTCGAACAAAGCTGGTTTGAGGGGAACTTAAATTCGCGACACAGGTTTCCGTTAGTGCTTCGCTCTTGCATACAGTGCCGCGGTCAGTACTCGGGCATATATTTCGGCACGTGCTAAGACATACGTTGTTGATCGAGATGGGGGCGTTCTAGGTCAATCCCTTTCTTCTCCACACAGACATGGGAGGAAAGGCCCTGTACAATGATCTTTAAGGACTCTGCAGGAGGCCATAGTACTGGCCGTGTGCAGGTCAGCCAGTTCAATTTAGTAGTTCTCATTCATTATCACTCAGGGCACTGAACAGTTCTGTTGAGATGTCGTACTATCATACAAGCTGGTTTTGAGAAGGCGGGGAAGGACATGTTGCGGCTTCGGGGTATAGTGGTATATATGTACAGTGCAATGCGTTTGTAGAGGTAGCAAAAGCGTGATCAATTTTCATTTCTTTACATCATGCTTGGTGGGATAAAACAATCTTCTGCGGCTTGCTTAAACTTCCTACGCTACATGGAGTAGAAAAGGTCAAGGCAGTCACGGTATGGCGTCGAACGCCGCACAATTTTCGCCCTCATGTGGCCAGAGCTATTCGCGGGAACTTAAATTCGCGATTTTGGAGGAATGCGCGAAAAACGCACGCGAAAAAAAAAAAAAAGAAAAAACACTGCTACAGTAGTACGGGAAAAAAAAAATAGCCGGAGCTCTTTGACTGCACGTATAGCATACGTTTGTAACTCAAACGTCGCCATGCCAGTACTGGACAGCTGTTTCGGCCTTCTTGGGCCTTATCAGCAGTACGCAGGCAGGCAACGTTTGAGCGGATGGCATCAGAAGGTCACGTAGCACGCGATTCCTCCCGTCAGGGTGAGCTAACTGACCACTGAAAGCCCAGTGCAAAGCCAGTGAAGTATAGTAGGGGAAAAAAATATCTGGATCCCTTTGGCTGCACGTATAGCATATGTTTGTTACTCAAACGTCGCCATGCCAGTACTGCACAGCTGTTTCGGCTTTTTTGGGCCTCATCAGCAGTACGCAGGCAGGCAACGTTTGAGCGGATGGCGTCAGAAGGTCACGTAGCACGCGATTCCTCCCCTCAGGGTGAGCTAACTGACCACTGAAAGCCCAGTACAAAGCCAGTGAAGTATAGTAGGGGAAAAAGATAGCCGGAGCTCTTTGGCTGCACGCATAGCATATGTTTGTAACTCAAACGTCGCCATGGCAGTACTGCACAGCTGTTTCGGCCTTCTTGGGCCTCATCAGCAGTACGCAGCCTGGCAACGTTTGAGCGGATGGCGTCAGAAGGTCACGTAGCACGCGATTGCTCCCGTCAGGGTGAGCGAACTCACCACTGAAGGCCCAGTGAAGTATAGCAAGGGAAAAAAAAATATCCGGATCCCTTTGGCTGCACGTATAGCATATGTTTGCTACTCAAACGTCGCCATGCCAGTACTGCACAGCTGTTTCGGCTTTTTTGGGCCTCATCAGCAGTACGCAGGCAGGCAACGTTTGAGCGGATGGCGTCAGAAGGTCACGTAGCACGCGATTCCTCCCGTCAGGGTGAGCTAACTGACCACTGAAAGCCCAGTGCAAAGCCAGTGAAGTATAGTAGGGAAAAAAAATATCTGGATCCCTTTAGCTGCACGTATAGCATATGTTTGTTACTCAAACGTCGCCATGCCAGTACTGCACAGCTGTTTCGGCTTTTTTGGGCCTCATCAGCAGTACGCAGGCAGGCAACGTTTGAGCGGATGGCGTCAGAAGGTCACGTAGCACGCGATTCCTCCCGTCAGGGTGAGCTAACTGACCACTGAAAGCCCAGTACAAAGCCAGTGAAGTATAGTAGGGGAAAAAGATAGCCGGAGCTCTTTGGCTGCACGCATAGCATATGTTTGTAACTCAAACGTCGCCATGGCAGTACTGCACAGCTGTTTCGGCCTTCTTGGGCCTCATCAGCAGTACGCAGCCTGGCAACGTTTGAGCGGATGGCGTCAGAAGGTCACGTAGCACGCGATTGCTCCCGTCAGGGTGAGCGAACTCACCACTGAAGGCCCAGTGAAGTATAGCAAGGGAAAAAAATATCCGGATCCCTTTGGCTGCACGTATAGCATATGTTTGTTACTCAAACGTCGCCATGCCAGTACTGCACAGCTGTTTCGGCTTTTTTGGGCCTCATCAGCAGTACGCAGGCAGGCAACGTTTGAGCGGATGGCGTCAGAAGGTCACGTAGCTCGCGATTCCTCCCGTCAGGGTGAGCTAACTGACCACTGAAAGCCCAGTGCAAAGCCAGTGAAGTATAGTAGGGGAAAAAGATAGCCGGAGCTCTTTGGCTGCACGCATAGCATATGTTTGTAACTCAAACGTCGCCATGGCAGTACTGCACAGCTGTTTCGGCCTTCTTGGGCCTCATCAGCAGTACGCAGCCTGGCAACGTTTGAGCGGATGGCGTCAGAAGGTCACGTAGCACGCGATTGCTCCCGTCAGGGTGAGCGAACTCACCACTGAAGGCCCAGTGAAGTATAGCAAGGGAAAAAAATATCCGGATCCCTTTGGCTGCACGTATAGCATATGTTTGTTACTCAAACGTCGCCATGCCAGTACTGCACAGCTGTTTCGGCTTTTTTGGGCCTCATCAGCAGCACGCAGGCAGGCAACGTTTGAGCGGATGGCATCAGAAGGTCACGTAGCACGCGATTCCTCCCGTCAGGGTGAGCTAACTGACCACTGAAAGCCCAGTGCAAAGCCAGTGAAGTATAGTAGGGGAAAAAGATAGCCGGAGCTCTTTGGCTGCACGCATAGCATATGTTTGTAACTCAAACGTCGCCATGCCAGTACTGCACAGCTGTTTCGGCTTTTTTGGGCCTCATCAGCAGTACGCAGGCAGGCAACGTTTGAGCGGATGGCATCAGAAGGTCACGTAGCACGCGATTCCTCCCGTCAGGGTGAGCTAACTGACCACTGAAAGCCCAGTGCAAAGCCAGTGAAGTATAGCAGGGGAAAAAGATAGCCGGAGCTCTTTGGCTGCACGCATAGCATATGTTTGTAACTCAAACGTCGCCATGCCAGTACTGCACAGCTGTTTCGGCTTTTTTGGGCCTCATCAGCAGTACGCAGGCAGGCAACGTTTGAGCGGATGGCATCAGAAGGTCACGTAGCACGCGATTCCTCCCGTCAGGGTGAGCTAACTGACCACTGAAAGCCCAGTGCAAAGCCAGTGAAGTATAGTAGGGGGAAAAGATAGCCGGAGCTCTTTGGCTGCACGTATAGCATATGTTTGTTACTCAAACGTCGCCATGCCAGTACTGCACAGCTGTTTCGGCTTTTTTGGGCCTCATCAGCAGCACGCAGGCAGGCAACGTTTGAGCGGATGGCATCAGAAGGTCACGTAGCACGCGATTCCTCCCGTCAGGGTGAGCTAACTGACCACTGAAAGCCCAGTGCAAAGCCAGTGAAGTATAGTAGGGGAAAAAGATAGCCGGAGCTCTTTGGCTGCACGCATAGCATATGTTTGTAACTCAAACGTCGCCATGCCAGTACTGCACAGCTGTTTCAGCTTTTTTGGGCCTCATCAGCAGTACGCAGGCAGGCAACGTTTGAGCGGATGGCATCAGAAGGTCACGTAGCACGCGATTCCTCCCGTCAGGGTGAGCTAACTGACCACTGAAAGCCCAGTGCAAAGCCAGTGAAGTATAGTAGGGGAAAAAGATAGCCGGAGCTCTTTGGCTGCACGCATAGCATATGTTTGTAACTCAGACGTCGCCATGCCAGTACTGCACAGCTGTTTCGGCTTTCTCGGGCCTCATCAGCAGTACGCAAGCAGGCAACGTTTGAGCGGATGGCGTCAGAAGGTCACGTAGCATGCGATTGCTCCCGTCAGGGTGAGCGAACTCACCACTGAAAGCACAGTGAAGTATAGCAAGGGAAAAAAAAATATCCGGATCCCTTTGGCTGCACGTATAGCATATGTTTGCTACTCAAACGTCGCCATGCCAGTACTGCACAGCTGTTTCGGCTTTTTTGGGCCTCATCAGCAGTACACAGGCAGGCAACGTTTGAGCGGATGGCGTCAGAAGGTCACGTAGCACGCGATTGCTCCCGTCAGGGTGAGCGAACTCACCACTGAAGGCCCAGTGCAAAGCCAGTGAAGTATAGTAGGGGAAAAAGATAGCCGGAGCTCTTTGGCTGCACGCATAGCATATGTTTGTAACTCAAACGTCGCCATGCTAGTACTGCACAGCTGTTCCGGCCTTCTTGGGCCTCATCAGCAGTACGCAGGCAGGCAACGTTTGAGCGGATAGCGTCAGAAGGTCACGTAGCACGCCATTGCTCCCGTCAGGGTGAGCGAACTCACCACTGAAAGCCCAGTGAAGTATAGTAGGGGAAAAAGATAGCCGGAGCTCTTTGTCTGCATGTATGGCATATGTTTGTAATAGAGCCCTGCACCATCCGCGGATGGAAGCGGATATCCGCAATATACTTGCGGATTCGGATGAAATTTAGCACTTTCTGCGGTGTGCGGATCGGATGCGGATGTCTCGAGGTCGGATGCGGATACGAAGGCAGCGGATCGGATGCGGATATACCGCGTGCTGTCATTTTTCCACCCGCAATTTATTTGTATTGCGCGCCGACAGCCGACAGCGAGCGCATGCTCTGGTTCACCTTTGACCATGCACGGCGCCAAGACGGGAGAGGAGGCATTCAGGCGTCTCGAACCGCGCGAGCGCCGACGAGGTAGCGTTCCACGCGTTCCAGAAGTCTCTCCATATCGCGTTTGTTGAAAGGTTTACCCTTGCTTGTCGTCATGACTGAGTCCTTCCGTGACAGCATGGAGGTATCCGAAATTATACCAACATGCTTTACGCGTCTTTGGAAACGTGCGGATTTTTGCGGATCGGATGCGGATGGTGCGTTTTGCTCAGAGGATCGGATGCGGATGTAAACTGTTGTGTATGGTGCGGTGCGGATCGGATGCGGATAACGTGTGCGCGGATGCGGGTCGGATGCGGATGCCAAAGACCTCATCCGCGCAGGGCTCTAGTTTGTAACTCAGACGTCGCTATGCCAGAACTGGGCAGCTGTTTCGGCCTTCTTGGGCCTCATCAGCAGTACGCAGGCAGGCAACGTTTGAGCGGATGGCGTCAGAAGGTCACGTAGCACGCGATTGCTCCCGTCAGGGTGAGCTAACTCACCACTGAAAGCCCAGTGCAAAGCCAGTGAAGTATAGTAGGGGAAAAAGATAGCCGGAACTCTTTGTCTGCACGTATGGCATATGTTTGTAACTCAAACGTCGCCATGCCAGTACTGGACAGCTGTTTCGGCCTTCTTGGGCCTCATCAGCAGCACGCAGGCAGGCAACGTTTGAGCGGAGGGCGTCAGAAGGTCACGTAGCACGCGATTGCTCCCGTCAGGGCGAGCTAACTCACCACCGAAAGCCCAGTGCAAAGCCAGTGAAGTATAGTAGGGGAAAAAGATAGCCGGAGCTCTTTGGCTGCACGTATGGCAT
The DNA here is from genome assembly GCF_037126465.1 of Ornithodoros turicata. Classification (NCBI taxonomy): domain Eukaryota; kingdom Metazoa; phylum Arthropoda; class Arachnida; order Ixodida; family Argasidae; genus Ornithodoros; species Ornithodoros turicata. Next base: position 128,134 of record NW_026999408.1, read on the forward strand.
ATGTTTGTAACTCAAACGTCGCGATGCCAGTACTGGACAGCTGTTTAGGCCTTCTTGGGCCTCATCAGCAGTACGCAGGCAGCCAACGTTTGAGCGGATGGCGTCAGAAGGTCACGTAACACGCGATTCCTCCCGTCAGGGTGAGCTAACTCACCACTGAACGCCCAGTGCAAAGCCAGTGAAGTATAGTAGGAAAAAAAAAAGAAATAGCCGGAGCTCTTTGGCTGCATGTACACAAACATATGCTTACAAACATATACACATATGTATATAGACATGTTTGTAACATATACAAACATACGCTATACGTACATACAGGGTGTCTTTTTTTAGGCGATACAGATTATTCATCAAAAAACTATAAGGGCTATAGACATGCCGTTTTCACTTCTATCATCTCGGTGCCGGCGGACGGTGTTGACCATATGTTGCTCAACCGTCAAATCACTAATTACCTAAAAATCGTTAATTAACTTTTTAATTATAACAGCTACGAAGCTGTCCCAATGAGAACATCTGTTCCTTTCGGTGACCTGATATCGTAGCCGTTTTCAGCACAAAAAATCCGTTCGGTAGATCGTCCGCAAAAAATTTGTGAAGGAACGCCATTTTTTTCTTCATTTTCTTCATTGCGCATCTTCCGAGACGCGTCTTTCCTTCACCCCCCACACACACACCTCACACGCGAGCGCGTGACCTGCACAGGCACAGGCCGCTGGGTAGACTCAAACCCAGTCAGCCAGCATGCAGCGCAGGCGCTGGCGTGGGCATGTGTCTGGTTCTCTAGATGCGTTGACCTCCAATCGGGCACCCTCAGCCGCTTTCATGAGGCGGTGTATGTCTTATCCCAATCTCCGACACAGTCCCATATAGTCTCGGAGACTAACCCCCACAGACTTTCATGCTCAGTCACTGTGAGAAGGCATCCATTACCTTAGGAATCCTTTGTTTTCACTTTTTCTTTCTCCCCTATTTTTGGTGACGACAGACCAACCTATTGGCGGCGAGACCCTCACTAGGGGCGCCACTGCGCCGTCTCTTGGTGGGGATCCCCGTTTCGGTTTCGTTTCTGTTACTTACAGTAAAAACTGTCATATTGGAATAAAAATGCGATTTACTTGGAACACATATGTCGTTTTCTTCATGAATCACCAGGAAATATCAATGCTGGACAGCCCCTAACACGTGCAATGCCTTTATACGCAATGCAATGTGAGAATACTGGCCCGGGGACATCCCCACGACAAGGTTCGTTCAGTGAACACCAGGGGGCGACTCCCAAACTTCTCGGCGCCAATAATCAGTGTCTCACAGAGCCACCAGTTCGAATACTCGGACGCCCTGTTCGGAAACTTCCCAGTTACTTAGTTAGAACAAACGCGAGCTGTCTAGTTTACGTTGACGTTGACGAAAAAAATAATAATAATAATAACAGGGAGAGATTGAATTCGTCACACGACAAATTCCGCTAAGAGATGTCCAGTGAACCAGCCTGCGCTTTGGGGACAGTTCCTGGATATGCTGCACACGCAGTACCTGCTTTTATTATTACGTGCACTTCATTTACCGGCAGTGAGAATAATCTGCTTTCGGTAACTAAATGACACAAAGCGCGGCCAGGTATCGCACCCACCAATGCTGTTTCTACAGTAAAAAGAGCAAAGGCAAAACCGGGAACGTTACATCTATCAGAAACTTCAAAGGTCTCATCTTCGAGTGTTGTGCTGAAATCCCATAGTCTCCTGGACTGTAGTTGGCATGTAAGTCAGCTTCCTCTAACCCACTGCAAAAGGACATATTTTTTTTCTTTTTACCGTCAGTACCATGTGTCTTTCACCTACAGTCGTGGCCAAAGGGTTTCAGACTGACAAATTTTTCTTTCAACAAGAGTTATTGATTTAGTTCCTGTAGTGGCGGTTTGCATTCACTTTAGATTGTCAAGGAGAGAGATCAGTTGATTTGCAATTAATTACAAATCCTGTGGCTGTCCCGGCCAAGTTAATAATAATTAAAACAAAATGTCAGTCTCAAAACGTCTGGCCACGACTGACCTAGGCAGATAAATGTTGTCGTTACACTCATAACTATGTTTCGGCATAATTGCATATTGCAATGTGCACTGCATTATGACTGGTGAAGACTGCACGCCTGAACTAGGCTACGGTATGCGGATGCATCCAAAACGGAAATGCTTGAAAACACTTCTCTACCCTAAAGATATGGCACTCTCATATAGGTGCACTCACCTTGATTAGAATAGCTGTCACTGACGTCACCGCCTGAGCACCGTTTGTTGCTTGATATATCTGCAACTGACGCATCCAACTGCTGCGATAAATTGGAGACAGCAATATCGCGGCAGGCTCAATTGCTCCCTGCTTGACCTGCTGCAGTAAACAAAGCATGGGCTCCGTCTGCTCGGGTGAAATGGTTTGCCCGTGGTTTCACCCACCGAGGAGAAGTAAGGAGACGGAACTCGGGTTGAGATTGATGAGCTTAAATCCACGAATCATTTGCAGCCGCTGTGCTCAGCCAGTCCCATGTGGTTTATTGGGCAGGCACAAGATAGATTGAGTAATGCGCAACAAACGAAGATCCCCGTTGCCGGCTGTGCAGTCTGGGGTTTTTCCTCATACGCTTTCAGACATATGTCGGCACAGTTCCCTTAGAAGTCGGCCCAGTACGCACATTCCCCCAGGGCGTCAATCGTGATGTTGCCCACATCTGCGAGGCCCACAACGGCGAGTGCTTCCACCACCAACATCCTCGATTACGTTTGCAACGTTCCTTCACGTAAACTTTATTGTGAACAATAAATGGCAAAGGACGGAACCAGAGCAGCCCTAGAGAGAACACACTTTAGCCGGACAAACAAGATTGGTTACAGAAGGCGCATGCCACGTTGGGTACAGCGTCCCAAAGCCCAGGAACAACCCGACTTTAGAGAACCATCCATCCATACTGACTGGCATGCTGGCTTCAATCACATGATTCACTGTGTCGCTTTGCAGCATGCATGTTGTTCCAAGCCATCGTGTACCAGGCCTGCCCAGAGAGCAACGCTGCCGTTACGACACCTAACGGTGCAGAAGCGATGTAACAGTGCACAAAATAATAACCCGTCGGGGACGAACGTATGGCCATCAAGAACGCAAAGTGACTTAGGAGCGTTTCGTACAGGACACTTTTTGTTTCATTTTGCGCCTGAAACGTGCACCGTGCGAAACGCCGCAATGTGAGGTTTCGAGACTTTGAGAAAGATGCAGGATGATGTCACGTACATTTGCGACCTGTATGTGTGACGTCACATCTAAAGTCGACCAAAGACGTAGTCTCCCTTCCCGAAATACATGCTGCCATCCTGCATGCAAATCGCTCGTTAAAGATACACACAGACAGAGAGAAAGAGAGAGAGAGAGATGAATTATCGGGGTATAGCGGAGCTACGTTATACAGGCTCTCCAGCGGTTCTTGAGATAGACGCCTCGCTAGAATATCGCTTGTACACAGGAGCTCAGTGAAACTACTCAGAGAATGTCCACGAACAGAAGCAGATGACCTGCCATGTATACCGTCAGAGCCAGTCGGGTTGTCCGAGTTACATTTTCTTTCCGACTTTTCTGAGCAACGTCGCCTACTTTTAAATCGTGATACCAGATCTGCGACGAGGTCTGTTGGGTCGGCGCCTCACTTCAAAGCGCAGATACGGCCGGCGATAGGGATGAGGCTTCGGTTGCAAGTGCACTTCAATTTTAAGTCGCGGAGCACGCTGGACAGATTGGGAATTGGGATGTAACATGAGCTCCGTGGACCGCCTCGATTCTGATCCAGGGTGTTGCCGATGCCTGAAGGTCTTCGAAGGAAGGGGCGCAGGGAAGTCTCTGACTGTCTTTAAAGGAATGGGCGTTGTTGAACCCAATACATGCGGTACTAAACTCGATGACATGGCAGTAATATTGACGTCATCGGTGGAAGGTTTCTCGGATGCGCTTCCAACGGGCACGGACACTTCGGTAGAGTTGACGGAAGTCGCATAAGCTTGCTGTTGCACGTAGCCCTCACTACCATCGTCGGTGATGCCGGCTGCAGCGAGAGTCGCATTATCGATCACTTGGGGCACCAGTGTGGATTCGTTAATCGACGATCTTCCCTCTGGAATATTTTCTTCTCGAGACCCAACGGTCGTGACGCGGTCCCCCGTCTTGTCCGTAACTGTCGTTTCGCTGACGTTGCCCGGCGTCGTCACCTCTATCCTGTGCTGAAGGTCAGCGTCAACAGGTTCCTGGTCTATCGCCTCGTTTGTGGACACTGTCGTGCTCCTCGGTGTTGTCTTGACGAGCAACGGCTGTCGGTGGTTGCCGTGTCCCTTCAGTCTGGTCTTCGTGCGTTTCTTGAAGTAGGAGTAGTCCGCGTTGGGGACGCCAGGAGAGACGACAACGCCGTTTGCGTACACGTCCTTGTCGTCTCCGGCGTGACTGGCTAGAGGTTTTCGCTTTCCGTGAAGAATGTTCTGGAAGCGTGACAGCTTTGTGTGTCGGCAAGGGACGCGACGGTTTGGACACGGGTAACGGCTGACGCAGTTGGCAAACTGCAAGTCACATTGGCACAGCTGCTGGCCGCAGTGCGCATGGGGGCTCAGTGACGATGGGTACGCTGCAATAAAGAGATAAGAAAATTAATTCTCAATTCAGCTATGTTTAAGGGAGCCAAGTAATTTTTCCCTTCTGATGCTAACATGTCCCGATTTCGTTCATCAAGCAGTCCATCTTGATGATGGACTGCTTGATGCCTGATGTCACCATGCAAAATATTTTCGCTCTGCGGTGTATTGTCATTGCGCAATGATCTTTACAGAAATTCCCAGAGAAAGCAACCCTATCTCCTCGCGTGACCCGACTGTAGACCCGCGCGGCATCAGCTGGGCTAGCGTGGGCAGGGTTCCGGAGGAAACCAAAAACCTGAACCGAAAACCGTAAAAACGTTCTTTTTGGGCGAATTGGAATGGAACGAAAACCGAAACAAAATTTTATGCTCCGGAGGTGAACCCGAGAGTATGTTTTCGGTTTTCGATTCAAATGGAAAATTTAACTATTTGGCCCTCAAGGGTACGTAAAGCAACACCAAAAGTGCACAATACATGGCATCCATCGGTGTTTGGGTAAGAAACTCCAGAAACTTCACATTACAACAACGAGCCAGAGTGCAAGTCGGGCTCGATTAAGCCCCCTGGCATCGGTATATGTTGCGTGAGTGCGTCTCACCTCACTGTAGTAAACCGGGCGAGCTGGTATGTCCAACGCATGATAAACCAGCATTGAAAGACACGGACGGAAGGAAGGAAACTGCTAGCACTTGTTCCTGAATTTTTCCTTCCTTCCGTCCATATCTTTCAGTACTAGTGTATCATGTTGGATAAAATCACATCGATGAAGATAATAGAAATTCTGCGGGACAAATGCCACAAAGAGAGCAAATCTTCAGCTTCCTTGACAAATCGGCAAACTTTCGGTGTAAATTTACCAGAACATATCCACAGATCCTTCTGTAAGCGTCGCTTTATGATGATTTGAATATTATTATCATTAGGCAGTGTGAATAACAAAAACAGACACTCTTCCATGCATACTTGGGGAACATCTTTTATGTAAAACTTTAAAAACGAGACTTTCGTGCAGGCTCTGTACGAAAGTCTCGATCTTAAAAAGTTGCTCCTAACCGTCTTCTCATTATTGTTGTACTGCATAGAAACGCGGATTTTTGACATCGCCTTGTTATCTGTTCTGTTGTGGGGAACTAACCTCGATATATGAGCGACACGGATACTTACCGCAGTGCGCTATTCCACGGGTGATGCAGATCCAATCGTAGGGAAGGAGGTAGATGGAGAGTTTAGAACAGGGTGACTGAGAGTAGCACCAATCATGTTGTAGGCAACAGCTGTGGACCAAGAAAATACATCAGTGTCTCGTTCCTACCTTAATGTATGGCGAATTCATATCATGGATGTCAAAGTCCCACAGGTCGCTTAGACCCTAGCCTGTACTACTATGTGTAGATACTTGGACATATAGCAATCCTCAACGGGATAACCAGGTTAAGAGTTAGTTACAGTAGTGGTCGCTAGAAGCACTACTTGATATTATCGGCGAGAGGAATGCCATGTACAGCATTATCACCATGGCTACCGTCATTTTTGCAACCTCCTTTTTCGTCATAATCATCGCTGCGATTTCGGAATATTGCGTGAAAGTACACTATAGCGCCAAATCCTTCGCGAGGCGGCGGTCGCCAGAAATATACTCACTACTGGGAGCTTCGAGCGTATGTCCAGGTCTCTAGAAGTAGTTCGTGTTGTGTCCTCATGAAGTGATCTTCAGTCGATCTTTGACAGTGTAAGTAGCATGCACCGTGTGTATACAGCGTTATTGATGTTCGTTATTTCATACCAGCCACCAATTTTCAGAGTACTCAAGACCCGCGCTCCAGTGTGTCGCCAACTTGGGGATACGTGGACTCCTCGGTCCTGTTGTCTTTGACATCCTGCAAGCTTATAAGAAGGCGACCATTGCAGGGCACACTGGAGTATTGCAGTGGATTTCCGGATATGTCGGTATCAGCGGCAACGAAGAAGCAGACAGAGCCGCATTGAACGCCCATCAGCACGCAGCTTTCTCCTCGATAATGATGTCGTCGGGCGACCGAAGACACCTCCTCTCGACACTCACCGGTCCCAAGATGCAGGCTCAGTGGGAACACGACATAGCTCACTCTCTTTTCTCTGACGTAGACCCCACGCTTTCTCTCGTCCTTCCTCCGCGACTACCGCGCTCCTTCACTGCTCTCTTCCACCGCATGAGGCTCAACGTTGCCTTTACGCCTGCCTTTCAACACCGTCTCGGCTCCACCTCGTCTTCCCTCTGCCCCACTTGTGGAGTGCACGGCGACCTCAGCCACGACATCCTGGCTTGTGGGCAATACCACCACGAGCGTGCCCTAATGGAACTCTCTATGCAACGCATTGACAAGCGGCCGTTCAACCTAGCGAAGATCCTCGGTCCGTGGTCGTACGCTGCCCACCAGACGCAGGGCTTTCGTCTTCTGGCGGAGTACTTGTGCTCCACCGGTCTGGCGACGGCTCTTTGAAAGCCCCATCATCATCCCTTCATCCTCCCCCAACGCGAAATAGGGCAGTGTACCGCCTCAGCGGCGGTGAATCGCCCACTCCATCACCATCCAATGTATGTGTGTGTGTATGCGTGTGTCAGAGTACTATTGGTTTCGTTATGAAGATCAGGCAACGAAACACACCTGTCGATAGGGTCGACGGGAGTTCCATCGCCTCTGTAGCCGCAGAAGCATCCATAACCCCGGTAGCGAAGCGGATTGCAGCCGGACACGCAGTTGAGTATGCCTGCTAGCTGGACGACGCTGCGTTTCCGACGGCGGACCTCGGCTTCGCCTGAAGGACTCCTCACTCGTATCCGGTTCATTCCAGTCAAAGCACCTGCGCACAAAAGGTAAGTCATAAAAAAGGAAATCTATTCGGGGCCTTAATGAGCTGACCGCGAGTTAGCTCTTAGCCAAGTGAAATCTTGAGAGGGACGCGGGCCTCGTCATCAGTAGACCTCTCCCTGTTTGTAAACAAATGATGTCATACTGATTGACAGCGCCACCAATTTGGTATAGTTCAACTACGCTCGAAGCTAGGGGGCGAACAAGGTTGCACCCGAAAGCGACGGTCTTGAGGGTATATTACGATGGTTCCTGAAAGGGACGCGACCTTCAGTCCTACTTTTCTTTCAAAAGGAGGCAGCGAACAAGAGTCCATTCGTGGAACCCAGCCCTCCCCTTCCGATTCGTTTCGGTTTCAGTGTGTCTATCAACGTCATGATGACGTTTCGTGTGTCGAGGTCTATTTGTTCTTCACAATACTATACGCTATGAAATTAGGTCAGCCTTTGGCGCTGACCTACTTTCATTTTACCTATAGCTCAGCTTTTCCCTTTCCCCTCGTGCATGTAGAACGGTCCGATTGGATACCAGAATAAACTGCACGTGGGGTCCACGTGGCTCGCCACAGCTCGCATGACTCAGTGGTTAGAGTGCTGGCCATGCCACGTCGAGACTGGGAGGTGACTCGGGTTCGAATCCGTGCGTCGGCTGTGCTCTCTGTGTGTTTTTCCTGGGTTTTCTTCAGACGCTTTCAGACATATGTCGGCACAGTTCCCTTGGAAGTGGGCCCAGACAAAGATCCCCCCAGGGCGTCAGTCGTGACGTTGCCCACCTCTGTGAGGTGGGCAAACTTTCACCAGGGCACCCTTTCACCACTAACCGCGTGGCTTCCTTTCTTTCACCATATATAGTGTTGTGGCCCGTCTGCGAATGCGCCCTTATCGCTGCTTCCTCAGTGGACAGACGCTTTGTCACGTGCTTTTTCCAACCTTTCTTTGTCTCATGCTGTCGTGGCTTTCGTGCTTTGCGTTGTGGGAAGCGAAATATGGGGACGCCGTGGTGCTGCGATGTACAGCCGTCCACTACGCATACCTTGCTCATGGGGGCGAAAAAAAAAACATGAAAGTGTGCGACACCGATGGACTAAATCGGCAGAAATATCACGTACGTCAACGAAGTAACCGCAACCACAACATGGAGCACGTTGGTTATTACTCCGCACCGACTGGTGAGTGAAGGAACGCTGCCCACGTGATTTCTCCGCCCATTTTTCCTTTTCCTGCGCAGAAGTTCAACTTGGACAGACCATTGGAGCAGACCAGAGACGAACAAATTTATGTGGTGGTGGCACGTGGTGGTGACGCGCACTTGATAGCGTGAGATAGGTAGAGTAGTGTAGAGTAGGTGTAGGTGAGTAGGTGGTGCTGGGTCCGGGAGGTGGCGCTGCACCGAGTGCACAGCACAACAGTGGTGCTTGCCTTTGACATGACATGGGAATGCAAGACGGTATGACGATACTGACTATCACACACAAATTATTCCGAGGCGCTGCTATGTGGCTCCTGAAGCTAAGATCTTGCTCTTGCATCGTGCCTACTGCTTGGTGTGAGCCGATGAAGTCGGCCAATAACATTATTCATATTCAAGAGGAAGTCAATCTCCGGTTCATCCGAAAGTACGTCGTGGGACAGACGATCTAAGCAGCTCTATATTCAGTCTTCTTGACTTCGTGCCTCCTGTGGGATTTATCCGAAGGTAACCCTGTTATTCATGGGTGTGGCTACGGGAAAGTGGAGCTGCCGCTGGTCGGGGATACCTGTGGTCCCGAAGTCATGCCATGACCTCGACAGGAACTCCTGAATCGAATCAAGTCTTCTTCCTTCAGTCCACTTCCGCAGAGCCGCACTGCTTCATTCATTCACAGCCAGAAGTGGGCATCCTCACGAGGGCAAATGAGGGAGAGGATGCCCTCACCCTCACCTCACGCACATTGAGGTGAGGTGAGGAAAAATTCTCAAAAGAGAGATTGAGGTGAGGTGAGGAAACTGTTTCGAGAGGGAGGTTGAGGTGAAGTGAGGAAAAGTTTTTGACAAGGACGTTGAGGTGAGGTGAGTGAGGAAAAAATTCCGAAATTGAGATTGAGGTGACGAAAAAGTTTATAAAGGCTATATTCAATTGGCTATATTCAAAAGGCTATATTCAATTGCGCGATCTCTTAAAAGGGCACCGAGGGCCAGCTTTTTCTATTACCAATGTAGCAGAAATGTTTTTGTACTGTGAGCATAGGCTCCCTACACTAAAATGTGTTCGCTGTAAGCCCGTGGCTTTCGGTTGAGTCAGATACATGATAGACGTGTCAGATCAGATACACGTACAATGCACGAATGCAGTGAATATAGCTTTTGTGTGTTTTATGTATTTAGCTCAGATTTCAATACAATCAAACCAGTCAGTTGAGTCACATACATGATGTGACACACGTGAACAAGCCAATATAGTTTCGTGAGTAGAGTGTTCAGATTTAAACAAAGCCGAAGTCAGTCTGTAAGCAGATGTCTTTCACGTATCTTATCAGAGACTGATGTAAGAAATTGAGGCAACAACACGCGCTTTAATTGCAACAAGCTCAAATACTGGCATATATTCCGTATTGCCACAAGTTGAACCATTGAGCTTTTAATACGGCAATGAAGTTAGGTGAAAAGGCACAAGAGGTCTGTGTCTACATAAAGTAATTTAATTAGTAAGTCAACATATAAGTCACTAGTAATCCGTACAGCACGTCTACCTGATTGCTTCAAAACAAGGGTCTCGAAGAAAATGTCCCCGGATTCCGGCTACAAATGAATACGTCTGCTATTTAAATAATATTGATCGATAATATAAAGTCATAACAGACAAAAATGCAAAATGTACAAGTAATTCGTACCAGCTGCATCCCGAAAACGACTTCCGCAGCTCCATTATCATTCTCGCTTGAGAGATACTCGATAAAAGCCATTCCTGCCTTGCCAGTACGAAAAACAAACTCAGAATTGCTCGGTTTGTGCAACTTCTCAACCCATGTACCCTACGTCAAATTTTTACTGATCGTACATGTAGTGGATACTTGTCGCAAGAAGGACGAACCAAGCAAGGTAATGAATCTTAGTTGTGGGTACTTGTTGTCAGGAATCAACCAACGAAGCAGTAAAAAGCCAACTACAACGTATACACCTGCCCGCTCCTAATACTTTTTCATTCCGTGTTAGCACCGCGAAGCAACTATGGCTATGAGCGACGCCACTCCTAATTGAAAGAGCAATTATTGTGACGTGAAAACGTCTTACAGAAACTGCTCGACGAGGCAAAAATTATAACAAGTATAGGTGAATATACTTTAGAAGGGAGGTTGCGGTGAGGTGAGGAAGATACTTTAGAATGAAGGTTGAGGTGAGGTGAGGAAAAGTGTTCTGGAAAATGTTGAGGTGAGGTGAGGAACATTTTTCAGAAACTAATTGAGGTGAGGAACGAAGTCCCTCCAAAAAATGAGGCGATGTGAGGGGAGCAAAAACATCTGGGACGAAAATTGAGGTGAGGGCAAAGATCGTGAGGGCATTTGCCCACCTCTGTCACAGCACGCTTAGCGTTACTACCCATTCGCCACGGCGGGTAGCCACGTGCTATTTTTAGCAAACCTCACGTGCTTGCATGACAACCTGGAAAAGGATCCTCGTACAAGGTACTTGATCGCAAAGCATTGCGCGGGCTCATAAATTTCATCTGTAATCTCAGTTAAATTAGTAATTACACGTATTACGAAAAATAAATAAATCAACTTGCGCAGAACGACTGCCAACAATGTGCAGCTTCACTCAACTTGAGACATCCCGTGCATCGCTTTTCTCGTATCGGAAGCACTCTTCACTTTGTCTCCATTTTATGTATCATAGAATGATTAAAAATGCTGTGGAGCATGTTGTTGCCGTGCTTCGCGCACTTTCTACACACTATTAACCAGTTAACCACGGGAATATTCGAGCTTCATGTTTATGGTTTGGCTCTTTCTGGGGAAAAAAGAAACAAAATGGAAACTTACTCGAGCCTATATCTATGCCCGTATTCTATTTTACTAGGACACGGTTACACCTCAATTGCCACGTATTGCCATTCAACGTTGTAGCTCGAGTGTACCAATCCACTTTCAGCAAACCTTAATTCGTTATAATGGAATCGCTCTTTTTGGGCTATCGCTTTATGTGGAGTCTCACGATGTTCGGACCGAAATGCATGTGCTTCTATTCTATGCCGATTATCCGAAGTGTCCTGCCGGCCGGCTCCGCTTAGTGCGAAGAACGAACCGACAGAAGTCCGTACAGTCAAACTCCTTTACAACAAAACTCAGGGAACAGCAAAAAAAAATTTGCAGTAAAGGTATTTTCATTAAAAAGGATGTACATTATTGGGCGTATAGGGCTCCAGCGGGACCGCAAAAAATTTTGCTGTAGTGGTATTTTCGTTAAAAAGGTGTTCGCTATAAAGGAGTTTGACTGTACTACACACGTAGAGCTGTGCGCGTGCTTCCGAAGCTATACTGTCCCTTTTTTCGCGGCACTTCCGCTTTTTTTTTTTCGAATGGCCACTTATATTGATTATTACGCGGTGTTATCGACTTCGATGTAACGAGGGTCATAGCCTCATGTAGTACATAAGAGGATGCGAGACTTTACTGTACCAGAGACGTTTTCTGTACAACACGCGTGCGCCCACAACAAGCCTTGCTGTAGCCGTAGTACGCTCTAATACCTAGAAATCTACGCAAAAACACACGCGCTGTTCCACATGTGCATACTGTAGGCGTCGCACTGTTTGCGTTGCCATATCGCCAAATGTGGCGCCAATGCTCACCAAATGCTCGCTTTATAGTTTAGCGCACTAATAATACCGGAAGGCGTGATCGTAATACCACCCTATTTCTGTACACCCGAAATCGAAAAAAAATATGACCCTGTTTATAAGGCCTACCTGATGACATATCCCGGGGAGCTGGATATGGCTGGAGAGAATGTCAACCCGGGGCCGCAGTCTAGGACGATACCGGTAGAACTTACACGCAGATCGTTTTCTGCTGTGTGCTCTGAAAGTATGCTGCTTCGGTATACTGTTTTTATTTGTCGTGTAGGTGGCGTACGTTTCGTTTCGTGTTCCATAGAGCCGCACGGCTTCGTCGAATGCAGATTAGAACGAAACTGTTATACTATACACACACACATACCACAATCAGACGAGGTTAGGTGGATTCCAGAAAAAAAAAACGAAAAAAAAAAAAAGAAATGAAAACCGGGCACAGAAGCTTCGAAAACGAGTGCACGAAATAGTACATCGATCGCCTCTCTCGATTCTGAAAATAACGAAGGAAGCGTAAAAAAAGAGAGCGGGGAAGTATACACGGAAGGCGATTGTCTCATGTGCCGCTCTAAAAAATCTGGAAGCTACCTCATTATTTATAAGATGGGTCGTCCAGATAAATAAGAGATTCAGGAAGTCTCGCATTATGAACGCAGATGCCGGTTTCCGAATGATACAGGTTCTTATGTTCTCGAATTTGTGCATTAATTTTTGATCGTATGTGGGATTTAATCGGTGGAATCGCTTTTGTCCGCCATTTATTTTACCTATCCGTGGCAGCCGTCGGTCGCAGGTAACCACATTTGGTTTGAAAGCGTGGAAAGAAACGCGCCCTCTATGACAAACGATGGCGTAGACCTTGTGTGCGGAGTGGTACCTCAGTGGTCGCCCGGAGTGGTCCTTTCAGGCGTAATGACGTCATACGTACCATTTAGGCATTTCTTGTTTTCCCCAAATGAAGTAGGTGAGGAGGGTGCACTAACACAAGACACTAGCGAGGACGATGTAAAAGTTGTGCGCGAGCCTCGGGCACGAGTTGTCCAGATTGTAGTCCAGATTGTGTTCAGTCTTCTGTGCTTGAGACGCGGAGTTTAACCGTTATTACAGTTTGCAAATTTTCGTACCGCCGAGCGCACACATTAAATACTTTGACCCGGATGTATTCTGTTTACCGTGTCCTCACACTTGTACGAATATGAACGGAAAATCTCGTCCCGAACTTGCTGAATCGCTGAACCTGCACTTCCATTTCGTCACCATAGCCAGCGTCGCAATGATTGATTGTTATATCTAGACCATTATCCTCCTACCGAGGCAGCTTGATGAGCAAAGGGACATATGTCGGCACAGTTCCCTTAGAAGTCGGCCCAGGACGCACATTCTACCAGGGCGTCAGTCGTGACGTTGCCCACCTATGTGAGGCCGACAACGGTGAGCCCTTTCACAACCACCACCACCACCACCACGATGAGCAAAGCGTGTGCAAGCGATCTTTGCTTTCCACGCAGTAATTGTCAAAGGGATGGCTTGTTAGCCAACACATCATAATATTCTATTTGACAGATCGTGGAAAGATGTGAGCCGGAAGAGGGCAACGGGTGCAGTAGAAAACGCTTGTTTCGCCAATTTTTTCATTCGGACATCGTTCCAGCCCAAAAACGGGACAAAACACCGTCCCTAAGCAGTCTGGTGGGACAGCGGTACCACGACCGCAAACGCGGGACCTCTGGTCACATTACCTCAAGGTCATTTCTGAAGGAGCCCTTGAAGGACGGTACCCTCATCTCTGGAAAAGTCGAACGATTACGGGTACTGGATACAACCCGCAGGCACCAAAAGAGAGTTACTTATACCGCTCTCATCCTGTATAGTTGGAATATGTGTAAAAGAGCCCCTATATACTTGATAACATTACACACATCTACGTAGTGTATAGAGGAAGGCTGTATGCACAGTTCCATGACAGCCGAAATCATATAATCATATTGTGTAAGGACCAGAGTAGACGAACCAGCCTCGGGGCGTGGCGTCCAATTACCTTACTAAATTGCGATTACAAGGCTGTGGCTAAATGCTTCGCGATCGTCTAACTCCAGCGATACCTGTACTGCTGGGTACTAGTCATGCGGCGTGCATCGAAGGCCGGACAGCGCAGATGCATGTTCTCACCTTAGATGACCTAATACGCTGGATACGTGTACGTGGCTTGCAGGGCCTTACGCTGTCGTCGATCCAGGAAAAGGCGTTCGACCGCTTCAGCCGCGAATACCTCTTTTCTCTTCTTTTCGCGCTGTGGGGGAGATCACCCGGTGAGCAGGTGTCGCCGCCGTACGTTCGCTCCTGTATTCAGACACGCCCACGCGGCGCTTCCTGATATATCCGAGGACACAGGGCATGATGAAATGGTTGACTGGGAAAATACGAACGAAAGAGAAAAATGTCTGAAGGGAAGGCTGCCGAGCTATATGACAACGAGATGTAAGAGATGTAAGTGCGGTTGAGGTCCCCACCGAGGATACACCTTCGAAAAATGCGAAATATGCCTCGCGCACGACTGAAGAGCAAGGTGCCGCGGCACATAAGAATGATGAAGTAAGAGATGTAAGCGCGACTGAGGACATTCCTATGGAAAATTGCGAAAATCAATGATGATACGAAGGACGTGATACGAAAATTAATTCTTCCGCAAAGGCGGCACAAGTGGTTCTCCATGGCAGACAGTATGAAGCATCTGCAGCTTCACAGAGACAGCATAAGCGTCGTCGCAAAAGAAAACATCCTCGCAAGCGATCCTCGTAGGAAGGAAACTATTCCTTACCAGCCTGAAATAGGCACCCAAGACGAGGTCGACACAAACAAGTCCTCGGAATGAAAAGAAGGAACCCCTGACAACAGAACTGTGAGAGTGTGCGTGACATGAGAAGAAAACAGCTAGCGATGGAGATTAGACGTGCTTATCGACGTGTGTCGAGGCGCGAACGTCGAGTTACTCAAGGGCAGAATGGGACACTGCCTTGGTGGAAGGATGGAAGAACTCTGCGTAAATTTCACACCAGGCATGCAGTCTGTTACGGAACCTTCCGGCATCATATCCTCAGCAAATCAGCGAGTGGTATTAACGCAGGCCAGGGGCTTTGCGATGTCGGATTTTGCGTGTTCAAGAAATATTATTTTCAAGAACCAGCAAAACCCTTCATTTTGACAAAACACATCCAGTTGGGATTTGGGCCCCGGCGGTGGACAAGGCGTAGGAATTATCTTTCTGAACCCCAGAAGAGAGACGTTGCCATGCGATACACGCGCGACTGAAATCGGTCGTGTGCTGTGTATCTATGCTGCCAACAAAGGCAAAACTCAGAGCGACACAGACAGAAGCATTAGACTCCCACATGGTGGGAGCGTCTCGGTTGATTCTATATGTGGATTGCAACTGCACTACTGAAATACATAGAAGTGCTGAGAACGGCCGTTGCTGCAGATGGAGAGCTGGCAGCAGGCCTCTGTCAAGCATAGAAGTCATGAGGAGGGAGCTAGGAGAAAATCTGAGAAAGAGAGAGTAATGGGGAAGAGCAAAGTACTTCTACGGAGTCGATACTCTCAGCATCGAAGTCCTTGAGACGCCATGACCGAAACGGTGGATTCGGCCACAGCCCTTCCACGCGTGAACGCCAGTCCGCTTCGGCACCCTGGTATCCAATCCAATCCAATCCAAGTCTTGCTTCCTTCCCCTGGGCTCCGTGTGCCATGCCGTGTGCGAAGTGTATTCTAGTGTGTGTGTGTGATATCATCGTGTGCACTTGGGTTGCTTCCTATTCCGTAATGGACGAGTATTGCGCTGCTTAAACCTTATGCTGCCACATGCGGGAAACGGCGCACGGAACTTGTAGGAGATACCGTTTGTAACATTTTAGGAACACCGTATCGCTCATGGCGGCTCACTTCTTGGGATCCCCCTCTTCGCTATATTGGTTTCTAGCTATTATGATAGTTACATGCTGTCAGAGCTCATTGACGCCATCGACCTTGGGAATTGTTACATCCTGGAGCGGCAAGATGCACGCGGATGCGGTGTGGTTCCCTAAGTGGTGTCCACGGCGTACAGATATCGCGAAACCTCTTTGCCTGTTGCTCTGAAATTGAGGTGCATCACACAGCCCTCAGCGACCACCCAGTGCTATCTCCTGGGGTTGCCAAAAGAAGCGTTCCCGAAACGAGGACTTGGATGCTGGCGGCTCAACCGGGCCTTCTTTGACTCCAAATTTGTAAGAACGAAGGTAAAACAAGTCATGTACCCATACCAGCGCCAGAAACGTAATTAGGGGTCAAAGGACGTTCTCAAAGAGACTATAAAGAAAGCGTACATGAGGCGGACAAAGGACGTTAGAGGGAGATCCGAAGAGAGCTAGTAACCGTTGCGGCTGTCATCCTCCGCAAACCGGGCTCACGTGTACCAGGACTCAAAGAAGCAATAGCACGTCTCAAAGGAGCATACCTGTCAGATCACCCAATGGGACATGGCGCAGACATGTAAGCGTGTAGAGGAATGGAAGAAGAACATATGGTGCCTCCGAAATCTCCGTAAACGCCTGGGGTAAAGTTCTGCCCAGCTAACAGATATATATATAAGGGCAAGCTGCAGACGAATCAATCGGGTGTTACACGAGCCTGCTAAGAATATTATGCAAGATTCAACTCCAACTTTCAACTACCCCAGGAACCGACAGCATCTGTCCCCAGAAGGAAATGTTGGTGCCCGACGGTCCCATCACGGAGGAAGAGCTTCACATTTAGACGTGTGGCAGAAGAACAAGGCCACATGCCCGGATGAACTCCCAGTAGCATTCTACTGCAGATTTTGGTCAGTCATTGGGAAGAAACTAACAGAACTGCTGAACATTTGCCTTTGCCTGCAAACTAGAAGGCTACCTATGTTTATTAAGGGAACCATGGTTATATGTTACTCTACAAAAATATTGCAATCAGACGGAAATTTAAAGCCTGGATTCCCAGTAGCCTTCTCAGCTGTGGCTCACAATCAGATCTCCCACAAATATAGGCCCCAACCAAGCTCCCTGCGTCGAGGGGCAGTGAGCTCAGCTTCGGGCCAGGCCATCACACTACACTGTCTCGATCAATTGGTGAGAGATCGTGGCCTGACTGGAACTAGCCTAAGCCAGGACCAGACGCAGGCATTTGACACATTCAGCCGACAGTGCATATTTGGTGCACTCCAAAGTGCCCGTGCTACACAAAAAAATTGTGCAGTACATATACGAACCTTGTACAGTTACACCACAGCACAGGCGTCAGGGATGGGATTCGTCTCGTCGCCATTTCCAACAAAGTGACGGATGAGGCAGGGATGTATGCCTGCGCCACTACCGCACTCTAAGAAAAAAAAAAAAAAAAGGAGTAAAATGGGGAGTAATTGCAGCTTCTACTCCCCTTCATTGCAATTACTCCCCATTTTAGTCTTCTAACCCGACATTTACTCCCCAGGACTGCAAATTGTCACTGAACTTCGCGAATGGACTCCTGAATGCAACAGTCTACGTATATATGTGCCCTTGGTCAATTTAAACGGCATAAGGCTGTATAACCCAGCCAACGTAGCAATTTTCCAGCCACACAGAGTAAGAAACAGCGCAACTTTCTTCGCAAATTGTGCCCTATGTATGGCGGAAGATTTTATATAACTCGATATATCACGGTTGACGGTTTGCTTCAAAGTATTTTCACGCATGCACACGAATTATGTACTTGGGATTCTTACAACAGCGCGTCAAATGCAGTCTCCGCTCTGTGACATTCATTTACTCCCGTGCATTTACTCCCGAAAGGGACTATTTTTTGTGGCAATGCATTTAGTCCCCAAAAGGAGTAAAAGTACTCCTTTTTTTCTTAGAATGTCTATGTACTTGACTCAAGTACATACACCCCTTACAGCCCTTAATTTGGAACCTTCAATACTTAGCCCTAATAGAACGTCTGCATTTACAGGTGTGTTAACCAATTGTTCCAGTTTTAGCCTTCGCAGAAGATGTCGCCATCGTCGTTCCAAGCACGAGCTCGTGATGAAAGCCATCGAAGTGGCTTGCATGGAAAGCGGCGGACAACCGAATCGTAGCAAGTGTCGCTTTTGGTTATAAACGGGAACATGAACGTCGCTCACATCGGCGTACAAGCTGTCACGAAGATTAAGATTTTTGGCTTTGTCTTCGAATGTACTGGGACTGTCCAAGAGACATTTATAAACACAGTGGCGGAAGTAGAGAAGAAGATGATGGTGATGATTTGCGTTTTTTTTTTTTTTTGCGCAAAGGCTACTACGGCTATAATACGCCAAGGAAGTAGAGAAGAGAATCTTGGCCGGTGACCGTAACCTCGGTGAGAGTTTCTTGTGGGGCCTTGCAGTGGACCAACTACCAGGTGTTGTCATTCACCTTCTCCGAGAGCAAGGTGGGCAGAATATCCCAAACATAGAGCTATACGACACTTCACATGGAGTGGGCCTGTGGAGCCGCAGTCTGATTGACCGTAGCCCTGACGAATCGCTGGGACCAACCTACGAAATTTTGAAGTCCCACTAAACCACACTACTCCGCGTTACACCCAGCCTCTTGTGCTTTACCGCGATGTTGCAAAAGCTATCGTCTGCATGGGAACCAAGTCGCCGAGTGTACGCGTGGTAGAACTCACGTCGCTAGACATCGTGGAACTAGTGACCCAAGACCACCCGCATCTACCAATAGACAACCACCTGTACCCTGCAGTTCCAAAGTAGAAGAAAATTAGGGCGCAATACTTGAAAGGCAGCCGAGCTTCCTTCATGTCCATAATCTCATCCACCTGCGAAATCGCTCCTTTTTGCACGATTCAGTCACTCTTGCGTGCTCGACCTGGTGCGAAAATCATACTCTGGGACATGCCTTTGCAGAGTGTGCTCCACTTGCAACACTACTTAGACGGGTGGTGTCCCAGACGGCTTGCATCGAAGGGATGCCTCCAAGAGCTGATTAATGTGATGATGGTGTTCGTATGTCTTGTTGTGTGGGATCGCAAAGGTGCTCAGCAAATATAGTGTTGGCTACCGTACAGATATCTGAAATGAAGGAGGAGGAGGAGAACAAATGATCTAAATAGTATAGTGATCTGAGTGAAACGCGATGTGGTCAGGTATTGCGCTTTTTCCCATCTTCCAGTAGAGACACATTCTAGAACACTACTGCCCTCCGTAGCGACTCTTCCGATGTTTCAGTTCGCATGGTATAGCACACTCTCAGGATACAAAAATCACTCTCTCCTTGGGAGCGCACCAGGTATGTAACATATTCCGTCGGTGTAAAGGGGACTACCTCCATATGTAGTTCTCCTAGTATGCACTACCTCTCCATAGGTAGTTCTCCTACTTGATGACGATACACACCCCTGCCTTGGTGTGCTAACTTTCATGGTCTCGAGGTACCCAACACATTATTAGGGTCCACTACTGGTACTGACACTAATGTGAAATGCCGGAAGTCCACACCCTGGGTTCCCTACTTCATGGCAATACACACATTGCACAACGTACACAGCACAATAGTGTTGACTACTCAGATAATCCGAAATGGCGGCGCCTCGTGAGGCGCATCAAGTTCTAATACGCACACCAGGATACTACCCTGTGTAGCGACCCTTCCGAAGTTCCAGGATTGTTTGCGTGATAGGGGGCGTGCACAACAAGCAATATCTCATTGGGAGCCTTGTTATCCGGCATGTAAGGTAGAGTTCCGGTCAGTGTAAAGCGGACGACCTCCGTAGGTAGCTCTCCTACTTGATTACAGTACGTACTTCTGGGACGTTTCAGGAAGCCAACCCCTGTTGTTGATGGTCCTCCTCTTTGGTGCCAATACATCTCCTGTGACTTGCTTCTGTGCTTTATTCTACTCGGCGAGCCTTCTCTCAGTTGACGTGTTTGGGTGGCAGTTTCGACTATTGCGGGGCCTTGCAGTGGACGAACTGCCGCGTGCTTTTGTCCAGCATCTCCGACGGAAGGCGGTTGGAATATCCGAAAGACAGAGCAGGTAGCGACTGCACTCCACGTGAAGTGAGCCTGTAGAGCTGTAGTCAGCGATAACACTGTGACAGTAGCCCTGGCGAAATT
Source organism: Ornithodoros turicata (assembly GCF_037126465.1). Taxonomy (NCBI): domain Eukaryota; kingdom Metazoa; phylum Arthropoda; class Arachnida; order Ixodida; family Argasidae; genus Ornithodoros; species Ornithodoros turicata. The sequence continues at coordinate 148,619 of NW_026999408.1, forward strand.
CTTCGCCGGGATCTAACTACGGAACTCCTGTGTCCCACCACTCGATTCCGGACTCGATGGACCGGATGGACCACTTCGATGGACCACTCGATTCCGCTTTCCACCGAGCCTCCGGTCCTTTACCGCGATGCTGCAAAAGTCAGCGCCTGCATGAAAATGAAGTCGCCGAGTGCAGACGTGGCAGAACTCACGGTGCGAGACACTGTACTGACCCAAGACCATCTGAAACACCAGGTGTCTCCGATGCCTCACGCCCACGGTCAGTGACAATATTTGTTTGCACATTGTGTTGTCTATTGACCTTTTTAGGGGGACTTGCATGTGACCACACGCTGTTTTCGCCTCTTTCGCGATGCTGGAAGGTGGGGCATTCCTGACTTAGCTGTTGTATTGTAATTAGTGGAATAATGGTGGAAATTTGCATGCTCGTTATCCCAGCATCCTTTGAATCAAGACGAAATGCACAATACCGCTCCACGTAATACATACTGCTCTACGACAGACCGAGGACCTGCGGAATTCCCCATGCATCGATGCATACTCATGCATTTTAGGCACAAAAACATCCCTGAACGTACTGACCTATTAGTGCGTCACGGATGGATGGATTGTAGTGGCACCCCTGGTGGGCCTCTTTGTAGCGAGTGTTCAGCACGAAAGTGTGCGGACATGCTGGTAGGTTAGAAATCCTAAATGTTTCCTCGTCCCTTCTGGTGTCTACCTGCTGGTACTCTGCCGAAAGTGGCCAGCACAGAATTTGCTTATTGTGGTGGTCCTCAGATTTGCATGCCGGGATACAGGATTTTTTGGTGTGTTATTTTGAATGAAAGGAAAATATGGAGAGGTTGGGCCCAACTCTACATTGGCCGGCTGCTTCAGCACGCGTAGGGTGGCAAGTATTTGTAGCTATACCGATTTCTATAAGAGGATGTGCGTTCTATGACGGACCTAAGGAAGGAAACCAGAGTGGAACACAACTTGCCGTGTCACCGAGTACTCTTTTGGTGAAAGATGAAAGTCACTGAGAAGGTTAGCCAGCTGTAGGACTCGAACCCACATCGTCTGGATTGCCGGTCCAGGGCTCTACCAATTGAGCTAAGCTAACACGCCTTCTCAGCGACTTCCAGGGTGCGTCATCTGAAGGGACAAACCAGCCACTCTCTCTCTCTCACTGATCCTCCTTTCACTCTTACATTTTTGCTTACTCACACACACATTCATACGACGGGAATCGACGCAGGCGGCAACTGATGAACATGAAAGAACTGATGTTCTGAGATTGGAACAACATAGAAGGGACATACTTTGTATATATTTGTCCCTTCTATGTTGTTCCAGCCTCAGAACATCAGTTCTTTCATACTCTTTTTGTGTCATGAGTACCGTCGTCGTATCTATCCAACGCTCTCCGTAGCATTTCACGACTTGCTGTGTATCGCTGGCAGCCGAGCAGTATTCTGGGTGCGGACTGCTAACGGAGCTTTCCCGATACGGTGTATAGGAACGCGTGGCCAAGGGGAACGTTCAGCCGGAATCGGTACACTCTAAGAAAAAAAAGGTATGATTTTCTACCCATTTCGGTAGAGCTGCATTGCAACCACATTTCTACTCCAACCAGTTTTATCTTTTGGGTACAGCTGCAGAGTAGAAACAAACTACAGAGTAGAATCTGTCGTTCTACCAGCTTGGGTAGGAAATTCTACCCTTTTTTTTTTCTTAGAGCAAACGTGAGAGAGAGGAGGAAGGGAAAGGGACGCCGCCGCTTATACCCGGGTGGGGGGGAGGGGAGAGAAGTCCCGTGTGGGTTGGCACAAAATGGTAGAAGTACTGTCCTGCTGCAACTTTGGGTAGGAAATTCTACCTTTTTTTCCCCTTAGATTGTACAGTAAAGATTCCAGTGGTCTGGGTGTCTTGAATGTATTCTGTACTTGGGGTGGGGATCTATCCTTCGGAACAGTGACGTTGTTGAACAGTAAATTGCTTTTTATCGGTCGGCTTTGCAGAGGACCCAGAATGCCACTTGTGGAATCACTTAGGATACCCTATAGGAGTCAGCGCCTGGTACATTGGCGGCATACCCTTATGGCGCTGAGAATCCCAAATAATTCTGCTGCGATGACCAATGAGGTGGGACAAATAGACGACGTGTTGAATACCGCGATATTCAACACGTGTGCCGTCTCTTGTCCCGTGTCGCGCTGTTTTCCCTCGCAGGATGTCCAAACTTTGTCAGATCACTGCCTTAACTCGAATACCACAGCTCAATTTGTAGGAAGTGCAAGGTCAGGTGGCTGTATACGTAGTCAACACCCTCTGGGCTATGCAAGGCATGACCGGCGGCCGAAGGTGACGTAATCTTTAGGCATGGCTCCAGTAGCCACCACGCTCTTAGAAATGAACTTCCCCACATAGCACGCTCCTAGCCAACCATCATCCTGAATGACAACGTTTTCGCCCTCGATTTGTTGAAAACGGGAGGAGGAGCCTATTTTGTGCCGTGCATAATGGCACAAAATAGGCTCCTCCTTCCGTTTTCAACAAATCGAGGGCGAAAACGTTGTCATTCAGGATGATGGTTGGCTAGGAGCGTGCTATGTGGGGAAGTTCATTTTTAAGAGTGCACGCTCATGTGTAAGTGTAACACACCGACTTCCCATATTGACGTAATCCGCTCACCATTTATCTGTTTAATTATCGTTACATGGCTCGAAAGTAATTATGTTATACTGAAACTAAAATGTAATTCAGTAACAGTTACTCATCCGATACTGCAGTTAGGTTATTTTTTATTTACTTCATGCTATATGCATTTGAAGTGGTCACACATTACAATGCTTCCCACAAAATAAGTTTCTTTTTTCCCTTCTTTCATGATTTTCTCTAGAGGATATGTATTTAATGTTACCCATGACAGACTTGATGGTCACGGGAGGAGAACACTACCCTACCCCTTACGTAAGCCGCTTACGTATGATACGCTTACGCTTACTTATAATTACGCTTGTACCGGTAGTGCACGAGAAGGAAGGAAAACTTATATGTAACCCGTGTAAGTCATGATAACTATATTGATAACCGTCCTTCACTTTTACAGCAGGGTGTCAGATACATCCGAGTATATAGCGCTACACTGCTGTTCACGAGATAAACACATCTATGCATGATTACCAAATTAGATTTAATGTTAAGCCGTTAGCAAAGTTAACACTTCAGTGAAACAACTATTCCGTGGATCTTTACAGACCTCGAAATGTTTACCAATGTGTAGACGTTACCCATCATCCAGGAACGTGACAGAATGCCTGATGAGGCAGCAAAATGTTGTTGGAAAGGGTTCAGTGGAGTTCATCAAATATATATATTCTCTAAAGTGCGACTAAGAAAAGATAAATGAAAAATCAAATGGAATTATAAGGAATCCTGCACAGCCATCATATGAGTGTGCAAAATTTCTGGTAATTCTGAACATTCTGGGTAAATAAGCAAAACAAGACGCCCTTGAATATTTCAGCTGGTATTTGTACTGTGTTCGCTGTCACCGGTGCTGCTTCATATCTTGCACGGTATGCTAACTAAGCTAGATAGATTTGTAAAAGAAAAAAATGGAGATGTTGGGATCATTTAGTTGGTCTTTTCTATAGCATATTGATGCATGTTAGTTAGGACAGCCTGTACATCAGCTCACCTGAGTAATCCAGCAAGTCTAGATTCATCTGAAAGCTAGTTGGTTTCGATAAACATTCGGTTATTTAGAAGCAAAACGGTTCTTTTGTGCAGTCATGGGTAAATTACTACAGAAAGTAACTACAGTTAGCCTGCAAAAATTATAACAGAGTTACAGTTACTCTCTTTGAAATGTAACTATAGTTCCAAACAGTTACCACAGTGAAGTAACTTAGTATAGTTACTTTATAGTTACATTCTAAGGGGGGGAGGAAGTCGAATAAATGTAACCCTCAAAAACTTTGTTTTTGCATTTGTACCGGCCCATAGCATACTTGTACCGTGTTATAAGCAGGGTATTTCCCAAGGACCCTAATGGCACGGCATGAGTTAGTCTAAGGCCATCCTGGACGCGTATGAGGTGACAAAACTCGTGGAATTCCTCGTTGGGAAAAACGGCAGCGTACACTTGAAGCCTCGGCAAAACGACGTCAGGGAACTGAGGCATGGTAAATACTGCGATACCTGAGTAACTTAGTCGCAGTTACATTTTGCATTTACTTTAACCAAAAGCGGTAACTAGTTACAGTTAGCGACCAGCGGCATGGCCGAGCGGGTTTCCCGCTCGGGTGGTAGCCAAGGTCGCGCTGAAGACTGGGAGGCGGTGGGTTCGAATCCTACCTCCGGCTGTGCAGTCAGAGGTTTTCCCTCGGTTTTCCGAAGACTTTCCAGACGAATGTCGGCACAGTTCCCCCTGAAGTCGGCCCAGGTATACTAACCCCCTGTCCCCCTACTCCTTCCTGCTGTCCTCTCTCCATCTGTCCACATCTGTACGCCGCTCATAGCCACAGGTGCTTCGCGGCGCTAACACGGGATTTAAAAAAACTTAATTAGAAATCATTTTTCTAGAAAAGTAACTGGTTACTGCAAAATGTAACTAGTTACAGTTGCAAGTTACTATACCCAAGGTAATATAAATACTACACTAGGACTACACTAGGTAATATAAATATGTTATCCCGTTTGCAGACGAGAGCACTTAGGGTTATTGCTGGAACTCGCCGTTTCTCCCAGATTCCAGATTTATTTAGATACTACAACAATATCGCTATACAGAAGTTCCTCCATTACAGACTTGCACTGACATACTCGGTGAGCACCCGGCAACACAACACAGCGTTTTTGCAACTTTGTAACATTCAAAAACGCCCCTCTCCTTATCAGTTTCGTGCCGAACAGTTTTATACACGGCGATGTCGAACAAATTATGGCAAACAATCATGGCAATATCTGCTACCTACTGTTCTTAATAGATACATTCGTATCTCTTCCGATTTCCTGCTAATGTCTAAAACTAGACTTGTTTCCTTTATCCTAGATATGGAATAGTGTGCTCGTTTTTTTGTGCCTTTGTTCTTGATATGTATAACATTTTGTTTGTTAGCATGTGACTGCTGCTGTACGTTGTTATGGGAGCGGGATCTCTGTCAAGCCTAATGGCTTTTTATCCCGACTTCCATCCGCAAAGGAGAAATAAACTGAAACTGAAACTGAACTGAAACTGAAGACTGCTTTTGTGTGGACGGCGGAACAAGCCGACTTTTGGTTGAACTGCGCTGTTATTCGCTATTTTGACACAAACATATAATCCGTGATCGTCCAGAGAACATAGATTTACAACAGAACGGTAAAAGGACAACGTCGGTATGACGTCAAACCGTTGCTGCAGTTGAGTTCAGATGCCCGAGCCACAGAAAGGCTGTCTACGCTGGAAAAGCACTTTTGGTAAGATGTGGTTTGAGGCGTGTGACTAAAAACTGAATGTCACATCAATATATCAGGCCATCTCTATGGCCTTAAAGGCAAAAGGGAAAGGGCGAGCTGGCGCATACTGTGCGTCTCTCTTTTTTTCCTGTCTCGTGTTCGGTTCCTGTCTGTCATGCGTGACCTTGGTATGTTGCGGATGTGCGAGTGCCCGTGATCGCTGCTTGATACTGGGCATTTGATGCTACGGACAACTGAACTGACAGAAGTCATTACGTTCGTTATGCGACACAATGCAGTTCTTTTATCGGATTGACGAAGTCACACTGGCAGGATGTAACGCACAGAGCTACACGAGCGAAAGGCTGCACCGCTATACCAATTGGGATGAGAGCTATGACAATAATGTTTATATATATGACAATAAGTCTCGAAAGAAGCTATAGGATTAACGCTAGAAACGGTCGTTAAAGGAGAAGACTGTCTGTGCCAGTGCGACGTTGTCATGTGGAACCCTATATCTACAGGAACCTGGAAACGTTATCGAGTATTGCGTATCCCAGGCCCCTGTTTTGGACAGTGCTGAACAAGACCTTGCGGAACGCGGGTGCGCAATCATTTTCTGCGTCGTCGACACCGCGGAAGAAAGTGGGCACGTGCACCCGTTCGTGGTGGTAGACCAGTTAAAGCCCCCGGAGGCTTGAATGGTGACCTTAATGGGACGAGCGTGATTTTGGTATCGCAGATGATGCCGCGCCGTGTTCCGTAAACATTTGTCCAGCACTGTACTGTGCACCCAGTTTGTAGCGTGTCCGCCTGCTGAACCGAAGGTTACGGATTCCATACCGGCAGGGAACGCTCGCAACTTGGTAGCAGGGTACAAGTTGATTGGACACTTGGTCTTCCACGAGGGACTCGAAGTATCCTACTGTGTGCCGTGTGCTGAGATTTCGGCGTTCGTTAGAACCCCTTGGGGGCTTCGTAGTTGTCTCGCGACGTAACGCCACGAATTCCGCAACCATATCACGTATGTGTGCGAACAGGTCTACCAATAGACCTCTACCCGAGAAACGTCATCATGACGTTGGTTAGACAGACTGAAAACAAGAAGAAATCGGAAGGGGAGGGCTGGGTTCCACGAATGGACACTTGTTCGCTGCCTCCTGTTGAGAGAAATGTAGGACCGAAGGTCGGCATCCCTTTCAGGGACCATCGTAATCCCCTCAAAACCGTGGCTTTCGGGGTGACCTTGTTCGCCTCTAGCTTCGAGCGTATAATTCAACTCTACCAAATTGGTGGCGCTGTCGAACACTATGACGTCATTTGTTTACAAACAGGGAGAGGTCTATTACTGTTTTTAAAGGCTTTTCAGCAGACGGAGACAGAAAACTTTCGTTTTTGTCGTGCTTTTCTTCCTTTTCGGTCACATTCCCATATGCGGTGGTCTCGGTACATTCCTTACAGCATTTTAAAAGCACGAAGCCCCTCCTAGCGTTCAATAACACGGAATAGACACAAGAAATAGGAAATGGGACTCACCTGCGACGAGAAGTAGGGCCAGGAGGAGCAACACACCGACTCCTCCCGGCCATATAATCCGAGCCTTCATGGAGAAGCCGACGTCCGTATGCACATAATCACGTACGGTGCATCCATCGGACGACCAAAGAAAGCAACGACTGACGCCACTGACCCATATTCCCGGGGAGAAAGTGGCGTTTCCCCCTCTTGAAACTTCCTTCTCACATGGTGGCTCTTCCTGAAAGCGCTTCTGTCAGAAACAACGCTCTACCGGAGTCAGCTGGCGGAAGCCTCTCTCTTTTTCAACGAGAATGAGAGTGGTTTTTCTTTGCGTGACCACCTCTTCGAGTACAATAGTCGATGGAGGAGATAATACACTATAAAAAGGGAGAAAGAGAAGTTATTGTACTACCGCGCGGGCATAGATAGTATACTGTGCATCAGATTGTGGTCCGCTTTACGGTCGAAAGTATCTCACAGGCCGTGGGATATCACGAAGCTTCCGTTTCCGTTTCTCCATCTCGAGGAACACTACGCTGTCACCTAAATGCATAAGAATTGTTCGTTGCATTATACTTTCGTCCACGGGGTTACCAAATGCAAGACTCTGTGTAGTCCTCTTGTTACGACAACGTGATTCGCCGCTTCCGGAATCGGTCGGAGACAATCGGTCGTAATTTGTGGTTTCAGGGCACCCTGCAGTGTGTTCCGCAACAAAGACGTCTAAGAGGCGATCTCACACAGTCTATGCGTTCACCACATGCAGATATATCTAATGTCTGCACTGCAACAGCGTGCGAACAGGAGTCTGCTACAGCGTCATACCTTACGGAAGGATTCAGCTATAGTGTCGTCTGCGAGCAGAACCATGCTCGTTCACGATTGGCATCTGCTATTGGCTATTGGCATCTGGCTGCGGTTGTTCAAGGAATACCTAAAGAAAGCAGCGACCTTCTTCCTTATATGGGATCAATGTATCACACTAAACATCTTGTGTACCATAGGAATGCGCAAAAGGTTAATCGTTTAACCATTGCTATAGCCACAAGAGCCGTCAGCGGAGTCGGTGGGGACGACAAGGAAACGACACGGGTTCATACCCCGGCAGCGGGAAACCACACAACCAACCAACCACTGCTTCAAGTGAAGCATGCTCTTGTAATAGACCTCTCCTTGTTTGTAAACCAATGACGTCATAGTGTTGGACAGCGCCACGAGTTTGGTAGAGTTGAACTACGCTCCAAGCTAGAGACGAACAAGGTCGCGTCCGAAAGCCACGGTCTTGAGGGGATTACCATGGTCTCTGAAAGGGGCGTGACCTTCGGTCCTACGTTTCTTTCAATAGGAGGCAATGAACAAGTGTCCATTCGTGGAACCCAGGCCTCCCCTTCCGATTTGTTTCGGTTTCAGTCTGTCTAACAACGTCATGATGACGTTTCTCGGGTAGAGGTTTATTCGTACCATGTGAATATACATTTTGAATGTTCTGGATGCGCGAACAGAAATTCTCAGAAATTTCGTTTTGTAACGCGTTCTGCGCGCGGTAGACGTGTTCACAAAATCCCAGCGCTCTTTGCGCACGCGTTGCATCCTGGGCGCTTACTGAGCGGGGGAACGAAGAATAATTCTTCACATTTCGCTTTCGCTGACCTTGACACGTCGTGGACAATGGACCGGCACGGGAGAAATCGAAACAGTTTGGAGGTCACCCGTTGCTTTCGTATTAGTAAACTCCCACAGTTCAAAGCGGCGCTAAGCACTCTGAGATTTTCTGAACCCGTCTATTTCACCAATGTCGAAAACTGCAAGCAGAACACACGGGAGACGAACCAAGCAACGGAACCCTCTGGTTTCCTAAGAGAAATAATAAAGTAACTAAAATTAAACCTCGCTTATTTTGCTCGCGTACAATACTGGCACTATCAGGACAGTTTACTGTGTTATTAATTTTTATTTGTTCATTTGGCTTCGTAGAAAAGACAGGTAAATGTAGATGATGCATGACGAAAACCCGAGACTGGGTTTTCGTCATGGATCTTAGCCACCAGCTCGCTTGCTTTTTAACCATTTTATCTGTAGATGATGCGTCAACGACGGGCATTTTCCTGTGCCCTCACATTTCTTTTTTTTTTTTTTTTTTACAATATCCACGATCTCAGAGTAATGGTCGAGCATAATATTTGCAACACTTCACGAAATACAGACGGGAGGTGGTTACTATACATTCCTTTCAGGTACAGTGCTGGACAAAAGTTCACGGAACACGCTCCGGCAGATTTCTTCCTTAGAATGACACGCTAACAACAACAAATAAGTAATGATGATCTATAGTGGGATGTTTCGCCGCTGAGGCGGCATCCTATCCCATCCTCGGGGCTTACAGACGCCTGTGTGCAAGTCCCGGGCAGACATGAAATACAATTAAGATACTAGAGTACCTGTCGCAAATAAGGCAGCCTTGCGTTTTAAGCGTACACTTTATTTGCCCGCAGTAGCAACTGCATTTCAAAATGGTCGCCTGACACCTTTCCCATCTGAACACAATTCTCAAAAAGACTACAAAGATATACTACATAACAAAGCAAGAGATAACCTAGAACAAAGCAAACTTCTAGCAGGTCCCTGCTCGGCGAGGTCAGAATTCTGCGTCACCGGGTCAGGGCACACATAATAGAACCCTCACTGGCCAAGGATTAGTGTACACACGGGGCAAGATCTCTAAATGGAGACTTTCAAGAAGGGCCAATGTCCGGGTCAAGTCCGAGGGACTCAAGGAATGCTTACTGAACAAGCAAGATAATGGAAAGACGAGACACAGCGTAGTTTGAGAGGCAGATCCAAAATATGTAATTAGAGTATTGAGCAGTGATGGCCACTAACTACTTCTACAGTAGTTTAACTATAACTACTAACTACTTTGTGATTGAGTAGTTTAACTAGTAGTTCAACTACTTTTCAGGGGAGTACTTTTTAACTACTGCAATGTAGTTTAACTACATGTATGACTACTTAACGTCGTCCACCAACACCAATCCCTTGTAGTGTTCTTGGACACCTAAGTATGAACCACAAGCAATAATAAACTTTGGCTCAAGCCATTGCTACGAACGTCAAATACAAAGCTTGCGGCGGGATTCTTTCTGTGCCAACGCGATAAACTAAGTTGCAGAATTATTTCACAGCAAATGAGGCTTCACTAGACAAGCATTAAAAGTGAAGATTTTGTACACATGCACGACACAATTGCTCTGCACCTCCGTTCTCATCAAACAAGTAGCTCAAGGTAAAAGTCGAAAGCACAATCGTGCCGTAAAGCTTGCGGCAAAATCAGAAGTAGTTGGTGCCTTCAGTAACCTAACTACTGTAGTTAACTACTTAAAATAGTAGTTTAACTAGTAGTTTAACTACATGTAGTTAACTACTGGCCATCACTGGTATTGAGTAGAAAATATCGTAAAATGTATTTTAAATAGAGTACAAATACACAAAACAAAAAGTATTATTGAGTAGAGTACCGAAATACCGCAAATTGCATTTAAAATACAGTATTTTAAATACAATACTCCAAATACGTACAAGTCTGCTTGAAGTCCGTACGGTCCCATTCACTGCTAGCGTGTCACTCTGAAGCTGGAATGCGAAGGAGCGTGTTCCGTAAACCTTTGTCCAGCACTGTATATGTAGGGCCGCGGAGGGCTGTACCCATCAACAGGGATTATTACCAAATGTGTCTCTATAGTGTACCTATTAATATCCCGTCTACGCCTTTGTTAAGTCTATTTTTATTCAATTCAATACACGTCTCATTCGTTCCGCTATTTGTGATTCACGAAGAGGGAAGGCATTCTATCTCGTGCATTGATAGGAAATACGTATGAAAACGGACCCACTTGGAAACACCTCGAGTGGTTCCGTGGCAGAAGTCATCAAGCGCCAGTGACAGCAGGATCAGGATTCTAATCGGATTCCACACTACTTCTTCCCGGCAGAATATAAATATTTCAATCTCCGACGAGATTATAAAATTAGTAACGCAGTTGATGGTTTGAGTGCTCGTTGGCAACGCTGAGAGTATGCTGGAAGCATCCGAGTGCGTAGACAACTTATTCCTGTTATTTCGACTTGTGTTATTATTATTATTTTTTAATGCAATCAGGTACTTTGCCACAAACCCATATTCTTCGTATTTCGCTGAGCTTCTGACGTTTTACCACCACTGGAAAAACTTTGCAAAGGCACCGCTGCAATAGACCTTTTTGAGAAAAGCCAGCGCCACCTGTGGCACCCGAGGTATCATGGGAAGTTGGAGCGCCAGTTTACTGTTTACTGTTGCCGGCGCATGCGCAGACGCCATGCAGATTGCAGACGCTCTGGTTGCATCTCTCTGTGAAACGTGATCGTTCGATTGCGTTTCTTTTTTTTTTTTTTTTAGAATTTGCCGGTTGTAACGGACGCGGAAGAGGTAGCGAGTGTCCTCAAGAGCAAGTCATGCGCTCTTTGTATGCCTTAAACACTCAAAGGAGACCAACAACACACTCAGAAAGTAAAAGCATCGCTAAACATTCCACGTTGGTCTGCCAGGAAAAAGCAGACGACAGAGCAGTGTCTCCCAAACATCCCAAGATGCCTTGCGCCGCTCACTTGGGGGCGCTGGCACTTTTCTTGGAAAGTCTATTGAAAAGGTACTGAAGATAATAAAATAGGCCGGCTTTCCTTTTTGTTATTTTATCCACTTCCTTCCAAATAAAAAAAAATCGTACGGTTTGATGGCGCTCCCTCTTTCCCTCTAGCCTTGTATTGTGGACTGGATCTTCACGCACGCGCAGGATGCCGTATTATGCTTCTTTTTTTCTTTTTGCTATTGATAGCATCCCGCAAAGTGAGGCAGTGGCGATTCGAAGATCGAGCGTCGAAAGAGGCTTGTCAAACCCTTCTAAAAGTCCATTCTACCGGCTTTTCAGGACGTCATTGCTTTGATAAACGCCCAAAAAAACATTGCGAAAGGAAATTTGCTTTCGGTTTCCGGGTCGACTGCAGCCCTTCTGTCCTCTAAGACGTTGGCGGATACCCTCAGTGCAATCGAGCAATTTTAAAACGATAGTGCTACAGACTGTACGCCAAAAATTCACACCCGAATTAAGAATTGTCCTTACTGTGCACGTTCCAACCACACGAGACTGTCTAATGTTTACTAGGAACGTCAGTTTTTCTCAGTGTATCAAGTTTCGTTTCGTTTACGTGGTACTTCGGTCCCCACATTCCCCACATCGCCACCAGCAATGGGGTAGGGTACCTCCCCTGACAATGAAACTCTCCAATCATCATCATCATCAAATAAAGCAGTTATTGGTTTTCAGTTAAATGTTTTTTTTTGTTTTTTTTGCAGGTAAGGCTACTATGTATCATGTACACACATCAGTAACATCAAAGACTGGTTCAGTTGAAAACTGCTGAGGCAATGTATCATTCCTACCAACATTACAAGATATATAGTGTATCGTGACTAAAGGGAGCTCTCTCCGTGTTCCACGTTCATGTGTCCTCATAGCCACTGGCCACTTTAACACTTTTAAAGCGGCTGTAGAACTTCGACTCAAGTCATGCCGGATACATACAAAAGACAGTTAATTGCATCGATGGTAACCTCGCCATACTATGTTTTACAACAAACGGGGCAAATAGACGAATAGAAAATTGGCACCACGAATACTGAAGCTCTGAAAGGCTCTGACATCACTGCAGGCGTGTCCGCCATTGAGGCAGCGCCTGAGAAGTCACGTGCTTACAAGTACCAATGGGAATGGCCGTAGGTCCCGACATGAGAACTCTATATCGCCAAAATACGACCCGAGAGAAAAGTAATTTTTTTTCTCAATTCTCTGGCGTGCAGTACAATGCGTGCAATCCGATGCTGTGACACGGGCCTCTGTTCCACCTGCGGTGTCGTGGCGACCGCCCAGCACATTCTTATGGAATGTTTACTCTACTGCAGGCAAAGGCGGACATTGTGGGGTGAGCTTGCCCGCATCAGCAAGAGGCCGCTCAGCTTAGGTGCATTCATTGGTCCCTATGAAGATCCTGTGCTTCATCATCGAGTTATATTCACCTGTTCATGGACTTTCTGTCGTCCACTGGATTGCTTCAGACGTTTTAGTTCTTCCTTGTGTTTTCATCCTTACTTCACCATCTTCACATAATGTTCCACGTGCAATGGGGTAGGGTACCGCACCACCGCGGTGAAACACCCCATCTCATCGTCATCATTTTTGTTGTTGTTGTTGTCGTGCATTATGTAATGGACTACATACATCTATCGTTGCACTGGATGAGGCAATCGAACATAGAAGGACGGTGGTGGTGGTGATGATGGCACCGCTTGCCGTAGTCGGCCACGCTCAGGAGGACAAATAATGCAACACAAGCATCACAACGCCCAATTGCTGAAAGATGCTGAAACTGTCGAAACAACGGTTGATAGATGCCGCCGCCTGCCACGAGTGTGTGCGTCTGTGTCAATGTAGAAGTGGCCGGCGACAATGTAAGAGAGAATGTGTTGAGGGCATGACCTACTAGCGACCATGTCATAATCGGCAACTCCTATGAGGAGCCCCTCTGCACGATCCGCTAGGGGCGCCACTCACCGGCACGCGAGATCTGCATCACGATTGGACAATGGAAATTTAAATTTTGAACGCGCAGAACGACTACTGTAGCAGACGATACAGCTACAGCTCTTAGGTAAACGCGTCGACTGATGATGATAATCAACTTTGGAAAGAAGCATCTCGATCCCGTGGGACATCCAGCGCGTGTACAAAAATACTAAAGTAAACAGAAGTACAAGGCATTGCAGGAACTGAAGAAGCATTAGCAGGGCCGGTGAGTAGCGCCACCGCTAGCTTCCAAATGCGGTGCTGGGACAGGGTGCCTATGACGTGGCCGTTATAATCTAATAGGTCGTGGTTGAGGGTGAGCGCGTGTCCCCGTGTTTCCCAGCGTGGCTTGGTACGTTGAAGAGAAGGTAACGAGCATGTTGGAACTGGTACCATCTCTGACCGGCAATCAGCGGCTGTGGGTTCGAAACCTACTGCCGGGGGGCCTCTTCTTCAACTGCCATGATTCACTCATATATCTATTGGCGCAATATGGATCCACGAACATTATATTGGCCCAGAAGAGGACCGCCTCTGCTCAGTATAATGGTACCTCTCGTCCTGATAGTTTTCCCTTCGTGCCTCTCGGAGTATGACCACCCCTTGAATTTTCATAACGGAAGACGGCAAGCGATATGAGAATACGTCACAGAGTTGCTGGCGGGCCAGGCAGTGTTCGAACCTGCAACGGTACGATGAGTAAGCGTTTATTGGGCTTTTGAATGGCACATTCCAACGATAGATAGAACCCTCGACCTGAAAGTACTTCCCTCTTCAGGGGCCTCTTTCGATTTCAGTTTCTGTGTATTCACACGGGCGACATCCTCACGGAATATTCCAGCTGGAAGAAAAAAAGGCGAAAACACTGCTCACAGAGTCGAAGTTCCGTCCAGTGTTATGTTGAGCATTCACACGGTGCAGAATATTGGGAGTGGCGTACTGCGCTTTTAGCAGACGACACCGTCAGCGTGTTTTCCTGTCGTCTGCTACGGAATATATCTTGTGGCTGTGTAGCAGAATATTCCCCACGGTTAGCAGTGTACGTGAAGACACGACGTTGAGCTCACGTGACAGCAGAAAGCTATGACGCTTTTCGTATCTTCCGCTTCTGGGGGAATGTCGCTCGTGTGAATACACGGTTTGTTTACACTCATATCGCAGTAACTACCCAAGCAAAACATGCTGTAGGCACTTTCGCTCTCTGCATGCTAGTAGCCCAAGCGTCCTTCACCTGTTCATTCCACTTCCTCCAAGTATTTCTCTAGCGGTCGTGTGTACACCGGTCTGCATTGTACCAGAGAGAGAGAGTGTGTGTGTTCTCCCTGGTTGCTTTTCCTCGTCCCAGACGGTGACGTCAGCGAGCAGCGGTGCATCCCTGGCCCGCGGGGTCAGTGACTTTCCTGCAGCGAAGAAAGTGACCTATCTCTTTGACCGGTGCTCAATCTCGCCCATGCAAAGAGGCGCACCCACGTGCTTCACCTCTTCCGCGTTTTGTGTAGCACTTGTTCGCGAAAGTACTGTCGTCTCGGTGGTCTCTCCAATACTGGTTGGAGTGCATTCTCGAATGTCAATGTTGTCATATGGGACGCGTCATCGCAGCCGTGTTGTCCACTTATGAAGTTGAAGACTTTGAAGGAATGCACTGGAAACAGAAGTACTATCGCCTGTGACGTATGTAACATCTAAATTGAGGAATTATAGGTGGTCTAAATTGACGTGTGGTTGAGGAATTATAGGTCATAGCCGACGATATTGTTGGTATCTGGTGATATCTTTCGAACTGCGTAATTCAGAGACAATCGACGTTTTTTTTTGTTTTGTTTTTTCCTGTTGACCTTGATCACACACGGTTATGTAGGTAGTACATTTATTTATTTTTTATTTATTCTGGAGCTTTCAAGGGAGGGGGAAGAGATATGCTTGGTGGAGGTTCCACTTACGGAATTTTTCTTAGACACAGAAAGAATCGTGGCATAATGGTGATGACATCTCTGCACAGCTTTCCCGTTTTATTTGTACATGTTATTACGTTAGAACACAGTACATTAGAATATAGATATTCATTATGAACGGCATTTCAACATCAAGATGCATAATCGCACGACCGACAAAGAAAAATGACTAGCACCTTGTCTCACGAAGCTCAATGAATACCTAGCACACAGTTTGGACAAATGCATGGTACGATCATCTGCATGATAGAGTACACTAA
This sequence comes from Ornithodoros turicata, assembly GCF_037126465.1. Classification (NCBI taxonomy): domain Eukaryota; kingdom Metazoa; phylum Arthropoda; class Arachnida; order Ixodida; family Argasidae; genus Ornithodoros; species Ornithodoros turicata. The sequence goes on from NW_026999408.1 coordinate 164,432, forward strand.
ACACACCTATTTAGTGCCTTTACTGCATGACTGTGGTCCTACAGCCCAAGTTTGACAGTACAGCATGTAATTCTCTGCGCCGGACTCTCTACCAGAACGTTTTGGTGGCCAAGCTGGGTGGGGTTACCTCAGAAATTTCAGGGGGGTGTCGCAAAAATGCAGGGGGGGGAGCGTAGGGAAATCGCTGGTGGCATCAAAATTGGAGGGCTAAGCTGGTAGTGAATACACACACATCGTTTCACTCAAATGGTGGATTTTAGAAGCATATCTTCTCGGACCGGTCCCGGTGGATCGGTGCCCCTGCTATGGTCTGGCTTCGGTCCCGGCCGATGGCTTCGATATACGCCGTCTTCCGGCAGATTCCATCCACAGATCAACCACTGTGGCGTCGCTCATTATCATATACGTAGCTGTCTCGAGACGTAAGTCTACGAATTACCATCGTCATCATCACGTTTCTTCTAACCGATTCCATTGCACACACACACACGTGATCGTTACGCTTTCCAATAGAACTTTGGGACACTGATGTTTAATATTTCCTCCGTACCGTTATTTTCGGCTCAATACACACATATACCTTCGCGAAAATTTGTTCCACACGTTCTTCCTCTATCGCTACCCACTTAGTATCCATTTATACTTCTTTTCTTCCCTTCCCCTCCGAGGCACTAAATGAAACAAGCGAGGAAATCTAAATAGACGGCTTCCTTTTCTTACCACTCTCTTTTGAAAGCACTGAGTATATAACAACAATGCTTTCTTCTCCTTAAATAAAGCCCTCCCATGCGTTACGCTTGGATGGTCATTTTTCTCCGAAGGTTTCTTTTGTGGGCGAGAGAGAATTCTGCATGCTCTAGAAATGCCAGGGAGGAAGAATCGTGGACACCGATCCTATCCCACTTGTTTATGGCTGCACGTGAGGCGCGGAGAGAATTTAAATGGAACAAACAACGACAAGGGGCAGTACCTTTCTCCGTCGAGTCGCTTTACTTTGTCCAGAAGAAAGGGCGTAGGAGTAGAGGGAAGGAGGAATGTTGAACTTGAATCTTTTAGATTAACTTTTGAAGCTCGGGAGAGGCTGCTTGGAGCATGGGAACGTTTCGATCGGGGTTGCGGAATGGGGGTCTCCCATTTCGTTCCAATTCCTTCCTTTCAATTCCTCGGAATGGAAAGGTACGGTCAGTTCCCATTCCTGGAATGGCTTGGCAACCCAATTTCATTCCGTTAATTCCCTCGGTAAAAGAAAACGACCGGTAAGCATACTTGCAAATCCAGGAGCGCTAGAGGAGATTGACCTTACCAAGCACGGAAAAAGCACAAGGACAAGGTTATTTTACTCTTGACCACATGCGCCTCGATGTGGCCTTTACAGCTCAGTGGCGTTACCGCTTGAGACAAATTGATTCTCCCACCTGTTGCCACTGTGGTGCTCTTGAGGATCTGGAGCACATTCTTCTTCATTGCCCTCACTACGAACCTTCCCGAATGACACTCTCCGAGTCTCTTCGTCAGCTGGACTCTCGCCCTTTCTCCCTACCGAAATTGCTTGGTCCCTGGCCCAATCCAGCCCAGCAACGCTCTGCGCTCAAAGCTCTTCTGACATTTCTGGACACCATCGGACTTCGATCGTTATTGTAAAGGGGCTCGTTATTTTATTCCCCCCATTCCACCAAGCACTGGGGTAAAGTATCGCCTATTGCGATGAAACTCCCCACTCTCCAAGGCCGAAAATAAAGTTGTTGTTGTTACTCTTGACCGTGTGCAGGTGTAGCGCAAAGGGTGTGAGGGCAGAAACCAGCACGTTGAAGCCAAAATTGCCAGCGGGGCACCCAGACCATTCCATTCCAATTCCTCGGACAGTTTCTGCCATTCCATTACAATTTCATTCCGGGCTCTGCTAAATCTGGAATGATTCCGGAATCATTCCAACTCCGGAGTGGGAATTCCGCAACCCTAGTTTCAATGGGTTGCATCACTGTGAAGCAACTCATTATTCCATTCCACAACATTACGGCCAGCAACGGAGTAGAGTATCGCGTCTGGCGATGACGCTCCCCAACCATCATCATTAAAATAAAGTTGTTGTTGTTGTTTCAACGGGTCGTTATTCTTCGACGTTGTTCAGCTCTTACGTGACATGTGTTACTAGTATACAGGTTTTCATGATTGGAACAAATATTCGATTTCCGTAGCTATGTCCAAGATAAGCAAGCCATCCAGCAGCTTGGGCGGCTGCAGAATTCCCTATATATGTATACGAGGGGCGTTCAAGTCAAACCGGGACTTTCTGTCTCCTGAGTGTACACATGGCTCGCGCTACTTCTTTTTCGTCATTTTCACACGCGACATGCCTCCGCGTTCACCACGTGGTGGTCCAAAGTTTGTGCAAAACAGAAGACACGTGCTGGACAAGATGGCCGACAACGAGGTGAGCGCGCACATCGAACAGCGAATTGTCATGAAGTTTCTCGTGAATGAAGGCGAAAGACATCTGAAATTCACAGAAGACTTCAGGCTCAGTATGGCCACGATACACTTAGCCACAGCCAAGTGTTTGAGTGGTGCAAACGGTTCCGAGGCGGCCGTACGTCAGTGCAGGACGATCCCGGCCGGGGCGGCTCAGAGCCCAGTGTCAGAGTTCCTCAGAACATCCAACTTGCGGAGCGCCTGATCCTCAAGGACCGACGGATAACATGTCTCGAACTGGCTCGAAAGACAGACCTTTCTGTGGGAACGTTGTACACTATCATTCATGAACACCTCCAGTTTCGGAAAGCCGGGCCTCATCATCAAAGGAGTCCTCCTCCTACAGGACAATGCACGCCCGCATACCGCGCATCTCACGACACGCACCTTACAGGAACTTGGCTGGGAGTTGCTGCCACATCCCCCTTACAGTCCAGACCTCGCCCCCAGCGATTTCCATCTCTTCGGGCCACTGAAGGCGCTCCTTGGGGACCGCCACTTCAGCTGCGACGACGAGGTCAAGAATGCGGTCCGATCATGGCCGCTACGCGCCGGTAAGGATTTCTACGCTGCTGGCATCCAAGCCCTCGTGAAACGCTGGAACAAGTGCATTAGTGCAACTGGAGATTACGTTTAAAAATAAAACAAATTTCTCGTCTGTAAGTTCATTTTACTTGTGCGAAAAATGAGAAGTCCCGGTTGGACTTGAACCCCCTCTATATAAGGAACTCTATACCGGGAATATAGGGAACTATATATATATATATATATATATATATATCCAATATTTGTTCCAATCACAATTCCGATCATATGCACCTGTATACTAGTAACATATGTCATGTAAGTGCTGAACAACGTCAAAGAATAACGGCCCATTCCATTCTTTCAGTATCACAAGTATACTTGTATTGGAATATGGTTTCGTTGCGGTATAATCAAGGATCCACCTTGCCACTACGTCACTCTCGAAACAGTTGCATACGCGTTGGCAACACTGACGATACACTGCGATATTTTTACTTTTCCTGCGAGCATTCCTCGTGTTTTATCTCGAAATCTTTCGCCTTTGGGCCTCATGCTTTATGTTTATCCCCCTCGGGAATTATACCGCCCCTACAGAGGTGATACACCAAGTTCTTAAATTCAAGCGTAAAAACATTACGAGACCCTTTATTGCGACTTCGGTGTGAGAAAATGCGTTTTTATATGAGCCCTAAATTCTTTTCCTGTAAAAAAAAAAAAAAAAGCCATTCGAGCTTCCTCCAGGAGTCGAGCAGAAAGCGTAAATTACGACGGATGGACGCGTGGTCTGAATATGTCGTAATAATTCTTTCCCACTGCCGACTAAGTAGGTGGATAATAGTCCGCAAAGAGGATAAAATTTCGAAAATGTGTCAAGTGGCGTCTTCAGTACCGGAACAAGCAACGTCACCATTCGCTTTCCATGTGTTTGTACGTGTGCAAAGGCGGAAGAGACCCGCATAAGCAGTTCGCGCGAGTCACGTAGGCGATGCAATAGGTACACTGTTGGTGGACTCTTTTTCTTTTTTCTTTTTCGTAACACAGAAAAACACGATGCATGCAGGACGCAGCCAAATAATCTCACTAGTTTTAAAGGCAAAAAAAAAAAAAAGCTTAGTAGCTAATTATTGAAAGTTTTAGTACACAGTACACAATGTGAAGGTGCATGAAATGTAGTTTATTTCAGTCAGCCACACAAATGAAAGTGAGCTTCGTCACCTGTAAACAGAACAGCGTTTGCATGAATATTTTGAAGGATATCTTCACAACATATCATTCGGTTCGCGTTCGTCAAGTTGTCTGACAATCCAAAGCATAAGCCTGCTTACCAACTGAACGTCTGGGAGTTTGCATAAGAAAAGCGGCACGGAGTCTCACACTCTCGGGTGCGCGATTGGCCCGTCGCGTTTTTAAAGGTACTGTAAAGCAGCAGGTATACAATTTTATACTGCTGGCTGTTCGACAGCCTGTGTGCCCAGTATACAAACGCCACAAATTCCGTTCAAGTCCACCTCGTGTTTTCTTAGAACATTCAGATTTAATATTACGGGTAACCCTGAGTGTAATACCCCACCACGAGCTCCGCAGTTCACACCATGTAGGCTGACGAACGTAAGCATGCCAACAACAATGGGAGCATACAGCGACATCTATGGATTGCTACCGTCACCATGCCGGTTCGCCGGACGTGGTGCATTTTTGCGTTGGTGACTCTCATGGTGAATTTGCTGCCAATTCTGTTACTCATTTTCACGTTGTATCAATGTCCTTGCATTTTGAGAGAATTTGTGTCAGAAACTATCTCGTTTGAACAAGCTCTTCAAAGAAAGTTCATGAAGCCGGCTGCTTAGCCGGTAGAGGGTTGGGGACATATAACACTTTTGCTCGACGAATGGGCGCTTGCTTCCCACCAGGCGTCACCCCGCGTCTTTTCACCGCAATTTCAGTCGTGATGAAAAAATATTTAGAGTTTTCTGTCGCACATAAAATTTGCAGTGTGGGTTTCTTTCGAAATAAGCTTTCAAATTCCGCTGCAAATATTAACAGCTTGCCTGCTGCTTTACAGTACCTGTAAGTGAGTGACGTCTGAAACACTCGCGCCCAGGGGCGCCTACCCAATAACGCCTACTCTAGCTAGAGTCACCAAATAGCTAGAGCTATATTTAGTGACTCTCGCCTATTCTCCAACCAGCTCCATCGCTCAAGCACGTGGATTGCCTGTCGCTCTTTCTGCGCTCGAATAGCGCGTAGTTCTGCTTACGGCTCATTTGCATACCGAAATTTGGCAGTTTTTATCTCAACGCACGTTTGCTTCTGAGGGCATTTAATAAGGATGACGGGTTTGAATACTGACTCGCTCCAATTCTGCTGACTCGTATTTCCCAGGAAACACCTAATGAATAAGTTATTTAAGGAGTTTTAGCTCATTAGCTAATTAGTCGTCTGGTAGTTGCATACAGTGTCCTAGGGGAGGTCTTCGTGGTCACGTTACCCGCCTGCCAAGATGGCATCAAGGCTGCGCTAAGCTTTTTATAAAAAAAACACGTGTCAATAAAAAAAACACCCTTTATATACAGGGTGCGTCACGTAGGGGACTGACCAGAAATTTATTAAATTCGCAATTGATTTTTCTTTCGCAAAAGTCGTGGGATATATCTATTCCCGATGGGGCTTACTAAAAGGTGGTGGTGTATCAGTAATTAGCGCAGCCGTTAAGTTTCAAAATTAATATTCATAATTAGCGAAAATAGGTTGACTGCGTAATTGCAAAGTTGTAGATCACAACCCCGAGGAGCCTAAAGACTCCGCACGAATCGAAGCAGACTCTGTTGTCTGTACTCTGTAAAAAATATATGGGGATGCCCCATGCCTTGAGGAACAACCTGATGTCAGTTAAGAAAGGGTGACAGCGAGAGAGCGATAGGAAAAAGCGGCCGCAGAACTCGCGCAACGCTCGAAAATAGTGAATTTTCGGATATTTTTTTTTTTTACTTGGGCACAGAAAAGCGCTGTGGTTTCGATTCTAGCGGACTAGACTGATCAGGGTTGTACTCTGCAACTTCGCAATTTTCCGGCCAACCTATTTTCACAAATTATGAAGATTAATTACGAAAGTTATAATTAACGGCTGCACTAATTACTGATACTCCACCACCCTTGAGTAAGCCCCATCGGGAATAGATATATGCAACGACCTTTCCGAAAGGAAAACAAACCGCAAATTTAATAAATTTAATTTAATAATTTTTAAAATTTTATTAATAATTAATTTAAAAATGAAATTTTATTAAATTTAATTAATTTAATAAAATTCTGGTTAGTCTTACGTGACGCACTCTGCGTGTGCACGTTGCATTGTGTGCGTGTGTGTGTTCTTTTTCTTCTTCTTCTTCATCTTTTTTTTTGCTTCTTCTTTCAACGGTTTATTGTTTATTGTTTATTGAATTAAAATTACTAAATACAAAGCTTTGGGATGGAATTATGGGTGTCATTAGCACAGGCTAGTATATATATGTATATATATATATATATATATACATATATATATATATGTATATATATATATATGTATATATATATGTATATATATGTATACCACAGGTTATGATGTCCGCTCCGCACATCCCCTTCCTCGTGGAGGGAGCCACGACTATTTCAGCCCGACCCACCACGATCACGAGGACCTAAATGACTCACAAAGTGGAGTGTGGATCTGAACACAAAAACTCTCGTCACGATAACTGTACCCACTTCTGAGACTTCTCCGCATTACAACAACAAAGAGGTAACAGTCGTGTGCGTCTCGCTAGTCTCACACGTTGAAAGGTCGCCACCAACGATACCCGGAACCGGAAATAAGTCATGAGACGCCATTTCCGAAACGACGTATCATAGTGAGCATGTATGTTTGCATTTGCATGTCACGCAAGGTCAACGATGCTTAACCGTGGCTTATAGCTTTTCCTCGTTTTGCCGTTGTGCTCGCCTCTCCGTGACGTCATACACAATGAAGGATTTTTTTTTGCTTATAAATTCGTAACAAAATTTAAACAAAAGTTCTTAATCAATGAAGAGATTCTATTTATTCTCTCTCTCTCTCTCTCTCTCTCTCTCCGTGCTCTTTTCTTTGGTTCAGCCTCGTTGCTCAGCCTTCACGTCAGTCAGATTGAGCGATCGTACAGGGGTCAGGTGGGTAACCTTTTTTAGGAAGCAGTCCTATTGTGACGTCAGATCTATATTTGGTGAAAGGTTCGCGTACGAATGGCACGTGCAACACGTGACATAGAGGAAGTGACTCTAATTGGATGTAAGTTTTTGTCGTATCTGTTGTAGGTTCATTGTGTGTTTTTGTAGTTCAAAACTGAGACAGGAAGTTTGCGCGTACAACATAGTTTTTTTTTTCTTTCTTTTGTTAATAATGTATCGGCACCGCGGAGCAATTATAGCTATGGGTGGTGTACACACGTCGACATATTGGAGAGAGGGAAGTGTGGTGTCTTCTCGCGTACCTCAGGGTCCAACCAGCCCAGTCGCCGTCGCCATTCCAAACTGACTTTATTCTCTCTTGCACTGACCGAGCCAAAAACAACCCACTTTCTCCTCCTTCTAATTTTGTTCTAGAAAAGGTTACCACTCACACACATTTGCAAACAAAGAGGAGCTCCACACCGTTAACTATAGTTACATTTGCGGGTAACGAACTGGAGGAACCTTGTCGTCTTGCCCTAAGTGGAGCCGGTGGTACGTGACGCTGAATGAGGTTGTGCAGGTTGAGAAAGATTGCCTATGACTCGATTGAGACAGCTAGGAGCAGGTGAGCTCCATGAGGGCGAATGGGACGATGCTGGAACCTCGTTGTCGTCGCGGCAAGCGGGAAAACTCAGACGAACGCCAGACTTCGCCATCTTCCGCAAGGAAAGACAGAGTTACTCGTTTGGTTACGAGCGAATGTGAAGCTGTCCTTTCGTTGACGGCGACGTCGTCGAACACAGACATAGGCCCGGTTTCATCAAAACTCGGGTTAACTGTAAACCAAGACCAGACGTCCTTTAAACTTGAAGCTAGCCGTCAGTTCCTTTTCAATAACACTAGTTAGTGATGCAAGGTGAATTCCAGTAACGGTAGCTAACGTAAGAGAAAGAATGTTGAGTCGTAATTTCAAGTTGAGGGACGCTTGATCGCGGATCAACTCTTAACCGGCGTTGGTAAAACTGGCCCATAGCATATGGTTGGCTGACTGATAAAAAAAGAAAAAAATATGGAGACGTTGGCCCGACTCTACATTGGGCCGGCTACTCCAGTACGCTTATGGTAGCGAGGTCTGGCTACCAAGGAGTCCAAAAGGAGGTTTGTTCCACAAAAGCCCTAAGGACCTTTCCTTTCCTTTTCATCACAGAGTGCGAAACCTGCCGGTTTTCTGCTGGCCAGTCACCGAGGACCTTCTTGGAGTTAAGAGGGCCGTTGTCGTGTCTGACCAAGGCATCCCGGAGGACTTCACGGCTTGCTGCGAATCGCTCGCAGCTGAGTGGTATGTGTTCAGTGTCCTCTGGCACTCCGCGTTGGATGCAGTCTGGTGACGGAGCTATCCCGACACGGTGTAGAAACGCGCGGCCGTGGGGAACGTTCAGCCGAAATCGGTGCAGTAAGGATTCCAGTGGCCCATCGGGCCCATTGAGAAAACACGGCCAAAAACGTACAAGACCAAAGACCAACAGCACGAGACCAAATTCTTCTTCTTCTTCCACCACTAGGAACAGTGGCCACCAGCCACACAGGGCGATTGGCCAGGGTTTCGTGCGGAGTAATCTCTAGAGGCTCATGAGACCCACGGTGACATGTTAGTAGAAGGAAGCCATAGCAGAGGGGAGGGAGGTACAAGGTGTTTCAGAAGCGGCCGCAGATGGTCAGAAAGGCGGCGGCTCTCGGCGCTATTTCAAACCGCCATTTTTCGGTGTGGGAGGCTCCAAATGACAGGATGGCGTCCAGGGAGAGGGGAACCCCTTGTCTAGCCAGCGGCTGGGCAAGATAGCTAAGGCGGGAGCGGTCGTAGAGGGGGCAGTGCAGCAGAAAGTGCTCCACAGTTTCCTCTTGGCCGCAGTGGACGCACGCAGGGGAGTGGCTGACACCCGCGCGATGCCCCGAGACCAAATTAAATCCAGAACGCACGCGGGCACGCGCGTTAGCGTTACACTACCAAGGTTTTGTGGAAGATGTAGAAGATGCTGTCGACAAACTCCTCCCTATCCTTACCCCTCCCACCAAGCTTTGCGAACGTGTTTTTGAAATATGTGAGGAGTGAGGAGCAATGTTAATATGGACCAAATGTAAAGTGGCTTGGAGAATGTTATAGAGGGTCGAATCATACGCGTAATGCAGTGTCCCTTGCTTGTTTTTTGCAAATACCATGCACAGGAATGACACAAGCACGTGATGATATGAACTACTAGTCCTCCATTGCATGGAATTAGCTGCGTGACCCGGCCGAGCCTGACTCCCGGAAACATGTTTGTCGTCCCGGGCCCGACCCGGAACACACAGTCAATAACAGGCCAGCCCGGGTCGGGGTCCCGGACCCGTGTAGGGCTCTAGGCGAAAGTCCAGCTGATTAAGAGACCAAGGGAGTGCGGTTTGGGACGGCTGTATGTGCAATGATGAAAAATGTGCTCCAGATCTTCTAGAGCAGCGCATCGTGAATCGAGGGTGAAATCACTTGCCCCATTTAATGTTCACGTACCACCCTCCCGAAATATTTTTCTGATTGCGCTACTGCTTATACTGATTGATGAAGTTGTAGTAGAGCAGCCAGGCTGTCCATCTTCAGGTGCATTTGTGCGTAGCGACACAAGAAGTAAACATATGTCAGCGTTGCACATGCCCAAACACATGCGATGCTTCCCGTTCTCCGACGGAGTACTTCCCCACTTGTTCCAAGGGAATCTGTGAGGCAAACACAACCTGCGAAGTTTCTGTAGAACTTCGTGTAAGTCATATGATGAGTCATCAGGAATTACAGTGACCGGCAGCTGAAAATCGAATAGCTGAGGATCGTACAGGATACCAAAAGAGACTCGACTTCATTGGAGCTGACACTTGCGTCTTTAGTCCAGACGAACGGTTCACTCCCACGTACAGTGCAGATGGAGTATTGGTTCTACCACTTCAGCAAAGTGAAGTATAAAATTCGTACGCCCACCGTCCACGAAGAGGATGATATTTCGAAAATGTGTCAAGTGATGTCTTTAGTAGCGGAACAAGTTGCGTCACCATTCGCTTTCGACGTGTTTGCATTTGCTCAAAGGCGGAAGAGACTCGCATAAGCGGCTCCCGTGATTCACGCAGGCGATGTAATAGGTGCAAAGTCGGAGTTTTTTTTTCTTTTCTATTCATTTTTCGGAAACACGGAATACACGAAACATGCATGACGCGGCAAAATAACCTCCCAGGTTTAAAAGGTTAAACAAGAAAAAAGAAAAGAGCATGGTAACTGCTACTGAACATTTTATTACACAGTCTGAAAATGCATGAAATACAGTTTATTTTAGTTAGCCGCGCACAAGAAAGTGAGATTCGTCACCTGTAAACAAAACAGCGTTTGCTAGGATATTTTGAAGGATATCCTCGTAACGTGTCATTCGGTTCGCGTTCGTCAAGTTGTCAGACAGGCTCGTTCGGATGCCCAGGGTATGGCCCAGGGTGCGCCCTCGCTGACTGCAATCAGTTATTTCTAGCATTTCAGTTATTTCGCAATTTCCTGCAGTTATTTCATCTGCCATTATGCACATTCACTGAGGTATGTCGAACTCAAGAGTGTGAAATCTTCCCACTGCATTGCATGACGTCATGATTGTACAGGTGGTGCAAGTGGTGCTGGTGAAAGGGCTTGCCGTTGTCGGCCTCACAGAGGAGAGCAACGTCACGACTGACGTCCTGGGCCGACTTCTAAGGGAACTGTGGCGATATATGTCTGAAGGCGTCTGAGGAAGACCCAGGAAAACCCCCAGACAGTACAGCCGGCACCTGGATTCGAACCCGGGTACCTCCCAGTCACGACGTGACATGGCCAGCACGCTAACCGCTGAGCCACGCGAGCTGGTCATGATTGCAGACTGACCGTGACCACACCACCTTTTCGAAAGAACCGCGTGGGTGACGCCCCTGCCGGTATGTCCTGATTGGTGTGCTTTGCGCTCTGATTTCCGGTTCCGTGCCGGACGACCGCGACCCAAAACTAGCAGAGGCGGTCGCCTGCGACGTTGCGGAGAAAACAAAGAGAGCGGCGTCGCTGGCCGTTCGCGCGACAAGCGATGTGTCGCGCGACGCGAAAATCGTGTTACTTGTCGCTCCATGTGGCTTAGCCTGTGGGTTGTGTTCAACGCAGACTTGTACTGATCTGGCTGCCGCGTAGAAGCAGAAATTCGCGATAGCTGAAACTCCCAGTCTGTAGCAGAGCTTGTACAGGAGAGTCTTGGAGCTATCACCACACCAACCAATCGGTCCACTCACACAAGCAGCTGCAGAATAAAAAAAAACAAAACAAAAAAACGTCGGGATACTTTCCAATTCATTTCTGTAGCTTTTGTGTAGTATTCCTTCATTCATGTCGCTGGAAGACCTGTGTTTTGTGTGATTAACCCAAGACTCTTCTGACAGTCGTACTGATTACTCGCACAACCCGCCTCACAGTTGTATGAATTATCCTAATTCGTTTTTGCAATATCTCCCGACTCACATATGGGTTCACACATACGGCCTTCTTGCTACGGCAGGGCATTGTAGGTCATCGCGACTACAACCTTCCAAACGGGGATACGTCCTGTCAAAAAAGACGAGGCACTCAGCACTTGTTCGTTGGTTGTATCCCTTGTGTTGCCACTCCTTGAATGCTAACTATTTAGTCCTTACAACGTTCTAGCCGTATGCATTAAGTGCAGTCGCCAAATGGAATGCCTAGCGCTTGATCTCCGGAATTTAAGAAAATAAGTTATACAATGTAGTGCGTAGCTAGCGCTTTACGTACAGACCAAGCAGTGCATGTAGTTATGAATTACCACGTAAGACGTCGATAACATGAGGTGAAATGTCTGCCATACTGTTAGCGCTAAGAAGATCGCGGCAAGCCTCACCACTAGGCCCTCTACAGACCCAAAGTGGGCATTGGAGTGCCCGGTCACGTGGTCATGTGCAGTACGTGCGTATTACACTACCACAGTACGTCTCTGCGCAGGAGAGAAAGAAAACGTTGCTGACGGTACTGCTGAAAAAGCTCGCCGTTGTCGGTCTCACAGTGGTGGGCAACGTCGTGACTAACGCTCTGGGGGAATGTGCGACTAATGCGACTAACGCCTGGGCCGACATCTAAGGGAGCTGTGCTGACATTTGTCTGGCAGCGTCTGAGGAAAACCCAGGAAAAACCCCAGACAGCACATCAGGTACCGGGACTCGAACCCGGGTACCTCTCAGTCTCGACGTGACATGGCCAGCATGCTAACCAAGCGACGAACGCAGCCCGCAGCCACATGAACTGGTGTAGCAACGTGAGTAGTGGTGGTAGAGCTGAAAGAGCTCGCTGTTGTCGGCCTCACAGAGGTGGGCAACGTCACGACCAACGCTCTGAGGCAATGTGCGTCGTGGGCCGACTTCTAAGGAAACTGTGCCGCCGACATATGTCTGAGAGCGTGTGAGGAAACCCAAGCAAAAACCCCAGGCAGCACAGCCGGCACCCGGATTCGAACCCGGGTACCTCCCAGTCTCAGCGTGGCATGGCCAGCACGCTAATCACTGAGCCACGCGAGCTGGTAAACGAAAGCTCTGGCACCTCACGCCCCGGTACCTTATCTGAGATCGATCCAATTAGACCGCCGTTCTACATACACGAGGGTAAAGGGAAAAGCTGAGGGGCTGCGTGAAAGGCTGGCCTACTGTCATAGCGTATACCCTAGCCTCTGTAGCCGCCCGTGGACGACGATGGCGTGCCTTGCTGCCACGTGCTATCGTGCCGGCTCGTTAGTGCTACTGGCAACGTCCCGCAGAGAAACCCGCGTTGAGAAGCTCCCGAGCACATCCGGTCGTACGGGATACTCCATCACCGTCCATCAGGACTCATGTGGAGGGATGCCACCTCCTCTACATTTGGTGACCCAGATAACGAACACCACAGTCCGGTAGACAATTCGGCCATTCACCATCCCAAGATTTCACAACTAACGTCACAGGGCATCAAAACCCGCGAACCTGCGCAGGAAGCAGACGATCGCGCGAGGACCCTTGCTGAATACGGCTACGTACGTCCACCGACCCACCTTATAGGCCGATGACCGACTTGAACACCGCGGTGAGGCCAGTGATACTGCTTCGCGCGCCAACATAGGGCGTATTGCTGTGCGGCTTCCCACCTTTTTTGGAATTCCAACCCCAACGTGTGGTCTTCACAAGTACAGTGCCAGTCGCAGGAATTAGGTAGCAGTTCACGAAGCATTACTACCGGTACTAATTTCGGTCTACGTCTACTTTAAGACCGCGAGGTCCAGCGGAAACAGGCGAAAAGACTGGCTGGGAAAGGACGAGCTATGCGGAGGTGCTCATAGGTAAACAATGGGCGCATTGAGATGACATGATCGCTGCTGCCGGAACCTCTATGAGAAACTGGTCCCTGGAAGAATTTGTAGAACTGAGCGGCGCACATTAATAATGGATTATGATGTACCTGGCATGATTACATTCAGGTATGTAGATCTGGGTTTTCAGGTGAAAGTCGAGTGGTGAGCATAAACCAGACATGGCCGAAGTTGCCGACATTCTCTGTGGCCCCATATACATAAGACTTCCATACAACAACACCATAAGACTTCCTGAAGGCGGCCATCATAGAAAGGACTGCCTGCGAAAGAAGACCGTAGCTGGCGCATGTAGCCGCCTCCGAAAGAAGGCGGCTACAACAACTCTTCGCTGCCGAAGACCGTCCAGTTCTTGCGACACATGTAAAATCTTCTGGGTGACCGTGCCGCGAACTTCGGCGAACCTTTGCTGAAAGAAGTTTTCCTAAAGCGCATCCCACATACAGTCCAAATGCTGCTAGCCACAACAAAGAATTTACCCATTGGAGAGCTATAGCTGCACACGCTGACAAAATTACGGAGGTGGAAGTGCCCACCATTGCCACTGTTAAGCTTCAGGATAGTGTCGTAACATCTACGGCTATTGAACCACGTCGAAATGTCCTGGATGAATTACACGAAAACGTTGCCCATATGTCCACCTTACTGGCTTCTGCCCTGCCTCGCGTTTCAACGCTGACAGATTCTCCCCGTGCAACTTCCCGCCGTCGTCCGTTCCCCGTCCCAATGGGGGATCGTGCGTCCTGGGCCGACTTCACAGGGAACTGCCGACATTTGTCTTAAAGCGTCTGAGGAAAACTCAGGAAAAACACACAGCCAGCAGAGCCGATGCCGGGATTCGAATCTGAGTCACCTTTTAGTCTCTGCGTGCAATGCCATCATCGCAGCTACTAGGCCACAGGAGCTGGTGAGCGGCAGCGTACGCCCATGTATCATGTCGGCGCCGCCATTGGTAGCAAGGCACGCCGTAAAGAGACTCTGAGACAGCAATCATCCTCTTCGTCCCCATACTAATCGTCGTCACAATAAAGCTCGTTATTCGAACCATCCTAACATTTGGTGCATGTGCAAGCGCTTCCCTCTGTGAAATCTGTAATCCTTGGACTTCGGAGCCGTCTTAAGGCCAGCCGTTTGGAAGCATTCGAACACGGCTTTGAGGCGGCGGATGTGTTTTTCAAAGGATGAAGTATATACAATGACGTCGTCCAAGTAACAGAGACAAGTTTTACAGCGCAGACCTTGCAACACGGAATTCATCCTGCGTTCGAACGTGGCATGAGCATTGCAAAGCCCGAACGACATGACGTTAAACTCGTAAAGACCGTCCGATGTTGCGAACCAGCCTAACAATACCACATTACCTTACAATAGATACCATGGTGAAGGATGCAGTGGCAACGACGATGCTGACTGTGCAACGCAGGAAGCTCGATTACATGCGGTATCGTTGCCCACCATTTGTCAAGAGAGGATAGTTGATCTTGACACTGATCCGTCTTTGTAAGATCCATCTCCAGTGAGAACATGACACCGACACCGTGCATTCCCTCTTGCATGCTTTCTGGCTGTTACTTATTCTTTCGAGGAGGTTTTAGGATCTTCACCACGGACTTCCATTGCACGAGGCTCGATGTAGCATAAGCAATGGTATCCGGCTTCTTCGGGCTGCCCGTGGCAACCCGCGACGCGTTGACGGCCTGCAGGAAATACTCGGGTCGACGGTGACCTCGCTCGGCGCAGGAACGATACTGACATCGGCACCGCTATCAACGAGGAACCGCTTCCCGGAGTTCCCGAGTGATAAAGAACAAGCGGTATCCGACTTGTTTGCACGGTGGGCGGGCGGCGTTGCAAAGGAGCAATGGTAAAAACAAACAGCGAGGTCGTGAGGCAGCTAGCGGAAACAGGTATCCCGTGCTCGTCGAACTGTGGATGTCGGATGGTCAACCGTGGTAGGATGAGACTTGCCCGTTCGTAAGAGCTTTGCGGCAACTTTGTGAGCAAAATGGTTGACGGCTGTATATAGCTGTAGAGGAGGATGGGGTTCCCCTACATATGAGTCCCGACTGGCGATGATCGTATGTGGATGAGAGTAACGGAGATGTAACGGAGAGGCGATGACGGTGGCCTCCATGGCCCCGGCGTTGGAACTGAGGACGGTGCTCCAGGCGGCGTGGTCATCTTCGTTGTCCACGGCCCGCTCACGGGCCCGCTGCAGTGCTCCCACCTCAGACGCGGAGCGTCGAGAAAGAAGAACGATGTACCACCGGAGGGAGAGAGCAAGAGCCACCGGTCTAAACCGGAGGTAGAGAGCAAGAGCGACCGTGGATGACGCGCACTGCGGGACATGTCCATGGCCCGGCACAGCACACGTTGCAGGCAGAGGTCGATGAGTGGGGCGGGACCGGCCGAGATGAGGTTTGCGAGAAATGAGCGTTGACATCGTCGTGGTCGGGTGGTGGAGTCGTGGTCTGGGGTGCCGCAACCGGCACGGCAGCGAGAGCTTGTAGGGTCCCAGGGAGTGAGGCTGCGTACTGGTGGTGAGACGCCGACACGCCGGCTGAAACGTGCCGTGGCGTCGAGTGCCGCGAGCGGCAGGTGAGCGCGAGGCTCGACTGTCGCGGCCAGCAGTGAAAGGGTGCCGGGGTGCGGCAGGAGTGAAGGCGGATGCAGCTGTGAAGCGCGTGTGTGCCGGAGGGATGTGCTTCGCAATACGGCGTCTGCAGTACAGCTGTGGTCTTGCCGAGCAGAAGAAGCCTTTGGAAATGTGACCAGGTCGTGGCGTGTGGATGAGACGGTTCGAAGGAGTCGAGTCTCAGTTGAATGGTCGGGCTGTTGCGTGAACGCAGGGTGTCGTTGGGTTGGGAGCTAGGCTTCCAGGATGCGATGCTCAGCACCATGCCGGTGGAGCTGCTGCAAAATTTGGGATAGTAAAAGGCCGAATTGTTTACCGAACTGAGGTGTTCGTAGTTCGAGTCACCAAATGTAGAGGACGTTGATGTTTCCCTACATGAGTCCCGACCGGCGATGATGGTATGCCACAGAGAGGCGGTGATCGACGGTGGCCTATCTCCATGGCCGCGCCGGTGGAACTGAGGCCGGTGCTCCAGGCGCGTGGTCATCTTCGTCGTTGTCCACTGCCCGCTACATAGCTGTTGGAAGTGGGTCATTATAGCCGTGATGGGCGAATCGGCCATGGTGCCACATCGAGGTCAGCGGCGCAGAGGAGCGGCGGTCATGGCCGCCATGAAAATGGTTCCAGAAGAGTCCGGGTTACGAAATTGTAGAGCTACCGAGCAGAGACAAGTGCGCTCTACAAATGAGAACTGTTGAACGATCTCGATGAAACGGATGCAAAACACGATGACACGGTACGCGTGCCCATGGCTGAATACAGGACGGTGGCGATGTGGCTGCTGTGCGATGGCTACAGGAGCGTTATCAGCAAGATATAGCACGTGGTGCATTGACCATCACCTATCCCAGCACACCTACAATGTCCAGAAAATACATCTCCTTGGATATTTGGATATCCACTGGAACTTCGTGTGGATCATAGTTACATCGGATGTCCATAGCAGCAGCACTTTCACCCTGTTATTTGGTCTCCTGGGGGCCTATTTAACGAATTTCACGGGTATCTTGATATGTGCTGGACATGTTAGCACCCTAACATTTTAGTGTACACTCATTCTGATGGGGTATATCATGATGCTTCTTCTTCTTCGACCTCGGATGCTGGCCGTTACCCACCAAGGGAGATTGACCAGGGCTAATCTAAGTGGTTACGAGCTATAACTTATTAGGATGATGAATTTAAGTAAAATAGAAGGGCAGTGCAATGTGAGACAGAGAGCGAAGGAATAAGAACAAAAAAGAAAAGAAAAGGTTAGAGCAAAAAGAAAAAAAAAGGAAAAAACGAAGCGCATGAACGTTACATCTACTATGCTACCTAGAAATAGTGCGCGCGATGGACATATGATGTGATGCAAGATGCCACGGACCGACTCCACCTTCCCGTGTAGACGGCACCAAATGATAATAGAGAAGTTAGCGTAAAAGAAACACCCATCATGGAGAGAGGCACGACTAGGCAGCTTTGACGGAGGCGATCAAAAATGCGTCAGCGTATAGGAGTAAGTGTTCCACTGTTTCAGTCTGCCCGCAATGGGTGCACGTTGGGTTAGGTTCAAATTTGTGCACGATGCAAGTAGCAATTGAGTGAAGGGGCAAGGCACCGAAGACGCGTCAGACACACCTCGGTCCGTCGGGAGTGAAAGGACAGATGTTCGTAACCAGGTCGAGGAGTACAATTCAAAGATAACGCCAGGAACCGTCTATATCTGGCTCAAGTGATGTCAGCAAGTGTAGGCAAGACCTCAATGATCTGTCCAGACAGGGAGATCTTTGCCAGGCCGTCCGCTGTCTCATTGAGCGAAAACCCACGGTGACCGGGCACCCAGGTGAGTACAATCTCGGATATGTGGCTGGGTACAAGGGATAAAAGGTGCGTATTAAGGAACGTGAGGGGGTGGCCAGAGCAGATATAACTGATAGGGAATCTGAGAGAAAGAGTACCCTACTCAAGGATATAGGGACTCTCCGTATGGCCATAAACTCACTTTCGTAAGGAGGCGTGTAGTCACGAAGGCGTACAGGAAACTGGTAGTCCAAATGAGGAATGAAAATACCGGCACCAGCCCGCTCCTCTGAGAGGCGTCTGTTGCAATGACAAGGTGATTGGGAAAATGATGGAGATGTTCCGTCACCATCGTCTGTAAGATACGAAACGGAACAGTTGTATGTCAACGACGTTCACCGTGGTTGATATTACGCGGGACACAAGTGGAGTCACATCCACGAGGAACACTTGCAGGGGTGTCAGTAGATGTTGGGCGAAGACTAACTGAGGAATGTTTGATTTACGCCAACACCCTGCTAGCCAAACGGAAATTTCTCTGAAAGGAGCATTGTTTCAAGTGACAAGAGCGTTCTGACACTGGGAGTGAAAGGTACTCACAGTGAGCAATTGAAAGCGGGCTTTAAGAGGGGGCGTACGGGCCTCAAGATATGACGCATCATTTACAGTATGCTTGGGAAGGCATAGGCAGAACCGGAGTGCCTTTTTCTCCATAATGAACAGCCTATGAGGCGTTAATCAGGAAGCTGCGGAAACAGTGTACACTCAGACTCCAGGATAGGTCGGATGTATCATTTGTATACGAAAAATAGGGCGGTCCGACGCATTCCAACACGAATGATGGAAAAACAACGTATAATGCCGAGAGCTTTAGCAGCTTTTGTGGTCAGATAGTCAATATGGCGGTCCCATCTCAGCCTGTCATCATACCAGACTCCCAAATACTTGAGCAGTATAGTCTGACGAACAGACAGCATGCCAATCCTCAGGTCGATATTCAAGGCTGAAGTAGTTGCAGGAAATAAAATTACTGCAGACTTCTGGACATTCAATGAGAGGTGGACTGAAGACATCCACGTATCAAGACATCCAGGTACGCCTGGAGTTTTGCATGTAGCATATGTAGCGACGAGGAGGAAGCAAAGAACGCAATGTCGTCAGCATAGGTAATGGTCAGTGTGTCCGGGTCCAAGAGGAGGGAGCTCATTAAAATATTAAAAAGCAGTGGTGAGAGCACGGAACCCTAGGGAACGCCTCTGCGTTGGGATTGAGAGGAGGAAGCAAAATGACCATCAGAACAATAAAAACTCCTATTCGAAAGAAAATTTCTGACCCACGAGAGTATATGTACGGTGGAGTGTCAACCATGACCAGCCTTTGTAACAGGACGCTGTACTCATTGCTGTCATATGCTTTTGCAACGTCTAGTGTAACGAGAGCAGAAATGTACCCCCTCTGCCGGGCGAGACGAATCTGACTCTCGAGGTTTGTATGAGCTATCCGGATATAGACCGTCCATCACGGACGAAACCCAATCTGCCTATCGTTGAGTATTGCTGAGGATTCCACATGCATAGATAATCTACGGTGCATGATGCGCTCAACGGTCTTGCAGAGGACAGACGTTAGTGATGTTATCCAGATTGAGGCCTCTAGTGGGAACCTTCTACAATAGCACCACTCTGGTCAGCTTCCATTCGACAGGAATCCAAGCATGCCCCATGTACACATTTACAATGTTCAAGAGGTCGAAAGGATGAGATGCGCACATAGACTTCAGCACCCTGTCGGAAATGCCATCGGGGCCTGGCGCAGACATAGGGAGGGATCGCACAACACATCCCAACTCATGCTCCGTAACAGCAACGAACCCAGAAGACGATGGTGGGAAGAAAGGCGCAGGAGCTGTTCAGGAGCCGTAAAGCTAACCCCCTGGCGATGTCTTCAAGACGGGACCTCACGTCCACATCAGACAGAACGGTAAGGTCGGTGGGAACACACGAAAAGGACCTGCGGATGAACGCAATGTGTCGATACAGTGTCTTCCTGCGCCTCGGTCAGATAAGACCGAGGCGCAGGAAGGCACTGTATCGGCACATTTCGTGGCTCCTGGCTCGTGGCACGAAAGGCTCCTGCGCCTTTCTCCCAACCATCGTCTTCTGGGTTCGTTGCAGTTACGGAGCACGAGTTGGGATGTGTTGTGCGATCCCTCCCTATGTCTGCGCCAGGCCCCGATGGCATTTCCGACAGGGTGCTGAAGTCCATGTGCGCATCTCATCCTTTCGAGTTACGTCCGTGAGTTACGTCCGTTATAGAATTCTTGCTTATCGACGGATACAGCTCGTTTGAACAAAGCCTTGAGAAATTGGTAATTTTTCCAGTTAACATAACAAGTATTAGAGAGCACCTGTTTCCATGCAGCTTTACGTCTTCTGAAGGCCCTCGTGCAGGCGTCGTTCCCCCAAGGCGCGCGACGAAGAGCGCTTGTCAATTTGGAAAGACGATTAAGTGATCGATGTGAGCGCGCGGTCAGCAGCAGAAAAGTCATTAGAAGCGTTCAATAATGCTGCCAACTTCCCCTCTTGAAACATGCGGTTATAATGCGTACGGACAGAAACAACCTGCTTAGCTGCAATCATGGCCTCAAACCAGATGGAAAGGTGATCGCTGGTCGTACTGGAGTCCAACGTCTTCCACGATGACAACCGTACACTTGAGGAGCATAGCGTAAGGTCAAACACAGATAGCGACGCTCCACGTAGGGACGTTTTCGACACGTCATTCGCGATAGAAATATTATGATGACATATCCAGTTCCAAAGCTCCAGACCGTGCGAATCAGTATTGTGGCCACACATGACATGGGGGGAATTGAAGTCACCCGCTATACGCTCCGCAAGTACGTTTCTGCGTAGCAGTAGAGGGCGAGGGTGTAAAATGACGTGCGCGGCGGCGTGCCGCGCTCCCATTCGCCAAGGCCCCTGTCGCCTCCACGTGCGAACCAGAGAACGGCAAGCCCTATCATCACCACCACCACCAGAGAAAGGTAAACAGCAGGGAACCCGCCATACGTTTTGTGTGTTTTCCGCTTTGCTAAGTGATACGGTGTTAAACACCTGCTGCATTTATGACTGTACTTCGTCGCATTTGGATGTAGTGTCACTTATTTATTTCCAAAGCGCACACGGATTCGCTGACGGTGGGAGAACGCGATTAACTGTTGCTGCTGCTGTCGGGTTCAAACGGCATTCTACGACCGGGGGAGTGTTTGGGTGCGTGTGTGTTGTGCAGTGATTTACGTTGACTACAGAAAGTGTTCGAACACGGTGCACTCCCAAGGCTCTGCTTTCGTGACAGTGACGAAGAGCGCCGCGGCAGGTCACAGTTTAATGTGCTGTTTTGAGTGGTCGCATAGTAGTTCTAACGTCTAATAACAGTGGAACGAACCAGGAACGAGCATGATCATTGTCTGTTCGGGTGCAACCGCACCAGGCTCCAGTTGCTTCACAGTGGAAGACGGAAGTTCGTACGCGTGCTGAGGCACGGTTGTCGTCGTCCTGTCGTTCACGGTAGTTTAGACTTTTGCAGCTGCCATGTGACTGAATTTTCCATGTCTACGAGGACACTCGCTGTTCGCCCTAGACAGCTGTCAACTCCGTGAGACCATAATTTGAACAAAATGGGGAAAATGTTTTCAGGGTGCTCGCACGAGCACCGAGAGCCGAATAGTTGAAACTTCAGCAAATATACTGCGTTAACCTTTCGTTTGTCTTTCGTCGATAAACCAAGATCATTCCCAACGAAAAGTGGGACCTCTAATACAGAAACCAGAGCTGTTTTGGCAGTCCCAGGGGCACTCCGTGCATCGAATGTGCCTTTGTTTACCTTCTTGAAGCGCGCACATGGTTCCTTCGGCCAATCGGGAGCGTCCTAGAAACGTCACCGTGACGTCATGCGCACTAAACTCGCGGGCTTGCGGAGCGTATAATAATATCTCCAGACGCCCTTGAGGCTATATTAGTGAAGGTTGAAGCATCTTGGAAACCACTGGGGCAATAGACATTGAAAACAGACAGGACACGTTTATGTGGCAACGTGAATTGCACACCCAGCACTTCACAAACCTGAGACATTACCTTACATGTAGCACACGATGAGTGAACTAATATAGAGGAAACAAGAGTGAACAGAACTCCCCCCCCCCCCTCTGCCAGCAGGTCTGTCCAAACGATACGACTGAAACCCAGGCAAGGAAAATGAACTATATGGCGAGCTAACCATGTTTGCTGCAAAAGAAGGATATCAGGAGAGCCGGAAGCGATTAATGTATGCATGTCTGATAACCCGGAAATAACGGAGTAGAAATTCGACTGGAGAATGCGCAGGCTATTCATCGGTTAATATGGTTTCACTGACCACAGTTGCAAGAACATCCCTACGCCTGTGCTGCTTAGTAACTTTCTTGTTGTGTTTACCATGAGTGGGCTACCACGCCCAGATGAGGGGAGAGAGGCTCCGCGCTTAGTCTTAGAGGACACAAGGTCCATAGCTGTGTCCACGTTATCAGGAATGTGCTGATCATTAGAAGGCACAGTGCGCGACGGAGAAGGTAGTATACGGAAGAGGGAACGGGGTAGCCACGGGATGTACAGTAGGAGCTTCTGGTTTGAGGGAGCTGTCGGGCACGCCTGGCGCCAGAGCGCACGTTGGTTTCGACAGGACAGCGAAGATGGAGGCGAGCATCGATTTCAGTTCTTCCACCAGCTTGGCCAAAGCGGTCTCGACAGCGGTGCCAATCATTTTCTCCAGCTTAGCATACGGAGGCAAGGTCAGCTGTGCTTTCCCTGTTAAGCTAGATCCACGGCCCTTCAAGAAATAGAGAGCGTCGCTGCGCGAATAATGACGACTATCCATAATCTCTAATAAAGACATCTCTCGACCGCGCCAAGTACAGGAGAGGCAATCAGCGTGATGTTCTTCGCTACATGACCAGCACTTCGAGAGGGAACCGTCAGGGCAGACCGACTCGTCATGATTGGCGCCGCACCTTCGACATCGCACCTCAGATTTGCGGTTCTGAGTGCGGTGACATGACCAGAACGGAAACAGCGTTTGCACTGTAATAGACTGCGCTGGAATGGATCTACGCGAAAGATGAGCGGCCACGATTTAATCTCAGAAGGGCAATTATGTTCAGCGAATGTAACAATAACTGATTCAGTTGGAACGCGACGTTCGTTCTCCAATCGACCTCTAGCGAAAAACTTCTAGAGCACCAATATGCGTGAAGAAGTCAGTTATCTCTCTCGCAGGTAATGAAGTGTCGACTCCCCTCATCACGCCTTTTACGCACGCAAGATGGTGTGGGACAAAGGTCTGAACTGGCATACCACCAGAAGATGAGGTTGAAAGCAATGAATGCACCACTATCGTATTGCGCGATCGACAAACGATGCCGTCCTTGCCGTATACTGCCGCACCTCTGAAATGTCACTGAAGTCGACAGTGACGCCTTCGAGGCACTGGATAAGGGCCTTCGGGCTTTTGGAGCAAATAGTCGGACCGTTAGTTGGCCTAAGTACAACAGGAATCGTGGTAAGTCCGTTTTCTATTGTAGCGGCACCGCTACCGTCATCAGCTCATCACACACGGCCTGTGGGCCTGTGGATCGCCGTGGGACATGGCTTGAGGGAACCGGCGCGAGACGGCAGTGTTCTAAAAGTGTTCGGGTCACCAATATGACGAGACAACAAGCTAGGTCCGTTCTGGCCAGAGGCTACGTCTGGACTGCTTTATTGTTTGGCCAGCGGAACGGTCGCGGCACGAGATGATCTGGGCAGGTGACGATGAGCTGATGACGGTAGCGGTGCCGCTACACTATGAAGTATTCCAGTGGAAATGAAAAAAAAAATATCCTGGGTCGCCGACCAGTAATGGTCGCACACACTGCTCAAAGCTGGAGGCATCGCCTGGTCATTGCTTGGTCCCTGGCCTAATCCAGACCACCAACGTTCTGCCCTCAAAGTTCTGTTGACCTTTTTGGACACCATAGGACTTCGATCCTTATTGCGAAGGGTCTCATTATTTCGTTCCCCACATCACCACCAGCAATGTAGTAGAGTGTCGCCCCTGGCGATGAAACTACGTATTCATCATCTCACATAAAGTTGTTGTTTCTCCAATTTGCGAAAGATAATAGACGAAGCAATATATAGTATCTGTTTTCTTTTAGGAAGGAAACGCCTCTGGTGTCATTTCGACTTGGTGGTCCTGAAAGCTTTTTTATATTTCCCTCTTTCTTTCTTTTTCTTTTTGCAAAATGCTGAAACGCTGCGGCTCTTGTTCGTTATGGAAAGTATGAGAAACAACCAACTAAATTTTAAAAATTGTGATGATGGAATGTAGTTTTGAGAGGTGCTGCATTTATTAAACCGAAAACGTTGAAAAGTGTGTACTAGAAGTTCATTTGTCTTTTGAAAATCACATAAACCAAGAAGTCATTAATGTAACGATACGTGTTCTACATAAGCTTCCGTACGCTTATTTATAACTGCTAGCCGGTGCAGAACGCACAGGAGAAGGGCGATGCTGATTGGTCGGGAGCGAGGAGGTGTACTAAACGGCTCAGAGGTTAGCGTGCTGGCCATGTCACGTCGAGACTTCGATGTCTGTGGGATGTCCCACCTCTATGTGGGATGCAGAGATAATGCGGCGATACTTGTGCGATATTTGAATAGTCTACAGTGTAGCGCATCATAAACGTTTACCGGTGTCGGCATGGCGTGCAGAGCAATTACCCAATCCAGATACAGAGCATGCATTGTGTTGTTTACAGAAAGCTCTGAAGGCTGTTCAGTACTGGTATGGTGGTACTGCTGGTGGTGGTGGCGTAAAGTTGGCGCTCACTGCAATCCCAGCCACTGCATTTGGTTGCGACTATGGGCCCATCTTGCTTTATAACTTTGCAAAATCACATTATTGGAATTTACCGGACTTGACTTGCCTTCAAAAGTGTATTTGCACACAATGTTCTACCTGCATTGAACTGCACGATTTCGAGGGTGCTAAATTTTGTGTTTTTGTTTTGTAAACCCTTCGTTTTGTAAACGGACATAATTTGTAATGCACGAGGATACAGTTTCACATCTCGCTGCAAAAAGTGGTCTTTTTACACGACACCATAAAACTACACGACCATAAAACCGAAACTACAGGTGAGACCACGCGATGAGCTAGAGGAAACGTCGTTAGTCCAGCTTCTTCTCTTTTCCCTGGGTTTTCCTCATAGGCTGTAAGGCAAATGTTGGCACAGTTCCCTGTGAAGTCGGCCCAGAACGCGCGATCCCCCTCGAGCAACATGCCGGCACACCGCCAGAGGGATTCCGACTTCAAAGCCGTTCGGCCGTTCTGGTTCTGTCTCTTTCCTCCGCGGCACGGCGGCACCTGCGGCGGCACTACGGCACTACGCTCTTGCTCCCTTGTTCTGTCGTATTCGTAAAAGTCGTCTGGCCACAGCAATTCCCGCCACACACTCGCAAGGTGTTTCGGGATCGGCATCGGCCTCTGCTGTGGTGCGGTTCAGGGAACATGGCGGACAAAGAGGATGAGCCGACTATTGCCCAAGACTTGGTGGTTACCAAGTATAAAATGGCCGGGGAGATGGTCAACAGTGAGCATTATTATGTTGTTCAACCTGAATACTGCCTTGCCATTACTCTGCGCTCGAGCAGCGAGCCGTATTGTAACGCGAAACACGACCGCGACGTGACACATGTGTTGGCAACGTGTTTCAGTCATTTGCCGCTTTCGGTGTGCTAATTGTTTTCGCTGTCGCTCCTGTTGCCCAGAGAGTCTGTTTCGTAAAGTGCAACATTTTGTTTAGTTTCATGTGGCTTCTACAATTCCTGAGCTACGCTATGCACTCTACCTTGCTGTTGCAGTGTTACCGTATGTAGACGTTTGAGGCCACATTCCACGATGCAATCTACGGAGGTAAAACATGAGTGCACTTGTCGACAAGTAGTCATGCGGTTGATCTTAGCTCACGTTTTGCACGTTTGTCTTTGAGTACTTGTAATGTAACGTTAGATGTCCGAGGCATTCAGGGCCTTGTTTGCAACCGTAAATAGGCGAGTGCACGGGTACGAGTGGTATACAAGGCTGCAGCTTCGTCGCAACATATGCGAGTTCGTTAGCGCACAATTGTTGGCTACTGGACATGCACGAATAGTGCTGCAGTATATTTTACCTGTGACCTTTGCTAGGCATTCGCATTTTAGCGCATCTTGATTGTTTCAGATATACTCAAGCAGCTGATAGAGATGTGTAAGGCCGGGACCACTGTGTTGAGCATTTGCGACGAAGGTGACAAACTGCTCGTTGAAGAAACGAGCAAAGTTTTCAAAAAGGAGAAAGAACTAAAAAAGGGTAAGAAACTCGAGTTATTGCTAAAATTAGATTTATCTAAATATAGCGGTAAGGTATGTTTTGCTGGGTTTCAATGAATTACCGCGTCGTGCTTACGAGCACCGCACAAAGCGCTCGTAAATGTAACCAAAGAAACGAGTGCCATTCATTTGTGCGTAACGTAAACATAATTCCTTCAGGGCTGGTGCATTGTTTAGCAAAACCCTCACAATTTCATCATTCCATATTGCAGAGAAGCACATAAGGATGCTATTATTTTGCACACCTCTTGCAACGCTTGAGACCACAAAATACCAGTTAAAAAACTGTTTTACATAACAGAACACAAAGAAAAAGAACTCACGACATAATACAACTTGCGGAACACCTCTGGTTTTCAAAAGTAGGAATCAGTCTGCAAAAATTACAGTCGCCCTTGATCTCTTGCGCTTTTTAGCTTCAGTGCTCCTACGGCCCTCTATCACAACAACTTATGTGCATACGCCGTGATGCTGATGACCTTGGGTGTGCCCCTGACAAGGTCATCTCCGTGTCCAATAGATGGCGCTGGAGTGGTGCGAACTAGACGGTCCCACTCGGTTTTTTGTCCTTTGCCATACCCATGTGGGTTTGTTTTGGCGCTGGATAACCGCTGGGATACGACGCATATGTGAAAAAGGTCCATTGGCTGATTGCAGAGGAGCACCCAGTTGCTGAATGGTCTTGAAGCTAAAGTAGGAAATTCCCTACCTGGCAGTTCACTTTACCTGTTCTTTTTTTTTTTGGCTTCAAAGCAAAGAAAAGCAAGGATATAATCAGTAAAGAGTTGTCTCCCAAAAAGACTAATTAAATTCAAAGTTTTGAAAATCTTCAAGGTTTTGATGTTGACAGAGGGTGTTTGTCTCTGTTGCAGGGATTGCGTTTCCCACCTGCGTGTCCGTAAACAACTGCATCTGTCACTACTCTCCGTTGCGGTCCGATGCCCAGTACACACTTAAGGATGGAGATGTTGTCAAGCTGTGAGTTGTTCGTTTCATTACTGGTGCATGGCTGATGACCCCTCAGTGGTCCGTTTAAGGGGGAATCACTTCTTCAGAAATCTATGGTCGATTTTCGTTCGCACAAGACACGTGAACGTTCTAAACTATCATCTTGACATTGGTACCGGCGTGTTCTCTTGGCTTTTCTCTAGTCAACAACGTATTTTTTAGAGGACAAGGTTGAGCCGTTGATTTTTAATAAATTAAGGTTTGGTGCGTCTCGAACATGTGCTGCAATCTCGATAGAGTGTCGCGCACTAAAATATTTCCGAATTCGGGCCCAATACAAATCAACGGATAGTCCTGGAATTCTACAAAATGTGTCATTGACGAGGGTAAAGCAAGGAGAACACGCGAGTACTTCTGTTCTGACGATATTTTACGCCGTCTCTGAGCGGTGTGCGAACACACTTCCTCTATTGCCTTGCACAGAAGTGATTCCCACTTAATGAAAGGTTACACAAATTCGGGATCTGATTTGATACATTAACACATCGAGGCAAAAGGTTGCCCGACCATGTGAATGTGACATGCTTTCTTTCTTCATCTTTAATTGTTGCCTTTTTATTTTATTTTATTTTTGTCATAGTTATGCGAATAATATTTCACCAAAATTTCTCCAGTTTTTTCTTGCTCCTCAGATAGCTTTTTATACCATTCATACCAATTTTTATGTACACAAGTTTGAGAAAAATACAAGACCAAGACATTTAGTTCTTTATATGAGTTGGAACTTTGCGCTGGGCCTGTTGGTAAATGACTGAGTTCATCCTTAAAAGCACGAAAAGGCCTCTATGAACAAACACATAGATTTGTAGATTTAACGTATGTAGGCAGACAGAAAGGTGCATGAACGCTCCACACGCAAGAAATAAGAAAAATCTGGCGCAGCACGTTAGTGTGTATGGATGCAAAGAGAGGTTTGAGAATACACCGCAGTAAAAGCACAGATAGGAATAGAATGGAAGCCAATGCGTGTGTGTGCATCTTTGCAAGTGCACTGGGCAAGCATAGAGAATGGGAGGTATGGGAAACACGCATCATTGGTCAAAGGAGAGACATTGGCCTCAGCACAGCGACTGTATCA
Organism: Ornithodoros turicata; assembly: GCF_037126465.1. NCBI lineage: Eukaryota > Metazoa > Arthropoda > Arachnida > Ixodida > Argasidae > Ornithodoros > Ornithodoros turicata. Next base: position 192,992 of record NW_026999408.1, read on the forward strand.
CTGCATTGGAAAAGAGAGGAAACACCTATACACCTAAATACAAGCACAAAATTGTCAATAACGTTGTGAAAAGTCTGTACTTGTTGGTTTGCTGTCTATGTGTTTGTGTCTGTTCGCAGTTTTAGAGTGCCACTCAGGACTAAAGCAATATGTATTCCATATTATAGATCAATCTTGCTGAAAGACTCTGGACACAAAATATAAAAGCTGTCAGCGAACATTGTGCACAATCACGAATTTTTTGGGGGAGGGGGGGAATACAAAATGTATTAGTTTTGAATTCTCTGAGAGTAGATGACATCACCATGAGCACTACCTGTACTGTCCTTGCAACCACGCATGCACCTTCCCATTCCATGCCCCACAATTTGGAAGACTGCCAGCTGCTCTGGTGAGGATACCTTGGCAAAGCAATGTTGCAGGACAGGTGGCAGATTGTGCACATTGTGACATCGTGCATCTCAAAACTAGAAATTAATTCTGTTACACTTCCATGTCACGTGGAGAAAAACACATTAGGGTGCAATATAAGTAGAGCCTGAAGTTTTTGGGAAATATTTTTTTCTAAATTCGCGGGGGGTAAAAATCGGGTAAAAAAAACATGCGCACTAAATTTATGCGAATTCGGGTGAAAAAACTTCCATTACGCTAAAATCGGGGAGAAATCGGGCTCAGTTATTCAAACTAACAGTAGCGGTTTGGTACAAACGGTGATGAAACTACATTTTTCTGCCAAACAAGTAAGATGGTGCATACCTACAGACATCCCAGAGAGGGCAATTTGCCTTGTAAAAATCGGGTTTCACCCTAAAGAGTCAACCTTCAATTCGGGGAATAATCGGGTAAAACCCTAAAACTTCAGGCTCTAAATATAAGGTGCAATGCATTGCATTGCAGTCACATAAATTAGGTAGGATTCTGAACTTGCAAGACTTAGTCTGTAAGGGACACTTTAAGGAAGAACTCTCTCTGTGTGGTCCACTTTTTGTATAAAACTCATTTACTCTAACTAAAACTCTAAAACTCAGATTTCATGCCAGCAGTGGCAGCATGGAGAAGTAACATGTTTCCGACCTTTCCTGCAGCGACCTGGGGGCTCACATTGATGGATTTATTGCCGTTGTCGCACATACGGTAGTCGTGGGAGCATCCAAGGTGAGTGAGTAGTCCAAAACAGCCTGGTTGCTCCTCAAATGTAAAGAAGAGTGCTAACAAAATCCCGTCCCAACAGGACAACAAGGTGACTGGTAGGAAAGCGGATGTGGTGAGAGCTGCGTACTACGCTGCCGAGGCAGCTCTTCGGCTCGTCAGGCCAGGGGAGGAGGTAAGAATGTTTTGGGCTAAGCTTCTCTTCATATTTGTAGTGCAGTTAGTCGGAGTTACAGACGTCTAGGTTTTAGCAGGGACTACGGGGTCTCTCTAGGTAGTTCTACGTTCCTTCCACACTGCACCCAAATCATGTCGAAACTTCCGAAAACTACCTTCTCCTATGCCATGTCAATAGCCCCCTCTTCTACATTTTTGTTGCACTGTCTGGAAGTCGCTGTGACTTTGAACTGAACTCTGGGGACGTATTTACTGAGGTGACAGAACAAATATGCGCATTATGTTTGAAAATCGTAAAAGTCAACCAGATAAATATTTTGCGGTGCAATCCTGTTAATTTGAACTCGAAAGGGATGGAATATCTGTTTGAATAAGGTGGAGTTCAAACTACAGAGAATTGCTCTGAATGAACAAATATGCGCATTATGTTTGAAAATTGTAAAAGTCAACCAGACAAATATTTTGCGGCGCAATCCTGTTAATTTGAACTCGAAAGGGACAGAAGACCTGTTTGAATAAAGTGGAGTTCAAACTACAGGGAATTGCTCTGAATGAACAAATATGCGCATTATGTTTGAAAATTGTAAAAATCAACCAGATAAATATTTTGCGGTGCAATCCTGTTAATTTGAACTCGAAATGGATGGAAGATCTGTTTGAATAAGGTGGAGTTCAAACTACAGGGAATTGCTCTGAATGAACAAATATGCACATTATGTTTGAAAATTGTAAAAGTCAACCAGATAAATATTTTGCGGTGCAATCCTGTTAATTTGAACTCGAAATGGATGGAAGATCTGTTTGAATAAGGTGGAGTTCAAACTACAGGGAATTGCTCTGAATGAACAAATATGCACATTATGTTTGAAAATTGTAAAAGTCAACCAGATAAATATTTTGCGGTGCAATCCTGTTAATTTGAACTCGAAAGGGACGGGAGATCTGTTTGAATAAGGTGGAGTTTAAACCATAGGGAGTTGCTCTGAATCTCTGAATGAAAGGCAGTGCCTTCAGGTTGAGTCTCGGTCGCGGCTCACTAGGTCTTGCTTCACGTTCGGGGTTGTCCACCCATTTTTGCTTCACTGCGAACGTAATGCTTTCCATTGGCAGGCCCTGCTGTGAAGGCCCCTGTCACCAGTGTAGTGATGGACATTTATCTTACATTTACTCGTGCTTTATCTCCAATGTTTTTCAAGTGTCGAGCTTATAAGACTATTGCGGCCACTAGAAATTTAACGAAAGGTGATCTTCACGTGCTTTTCAGAATAACCACGTCACAGACATCATCCAGAAGGTGGCGGAGTCTTTCAAGTGCAAGCCTGTGGAAGGTTGGTGTGTTTGGTAAAGGGATGACCTGGGGACTGACTGTTCTGATAGCACTGTTTCTTTTGTTGCTTAGGCATGCTGTCTCACCAGCTGAAACAGTACAGGATAGATGGTGAGAAGTCAATCATCCAAAATCCAGCAGAGGCTCAAAAGTACGTACCATGCTGTCAAAGGGGCGCAGAAGGCCTCTTCAGTCGGTACTTTTTATGTACCGACTTGTTAACTTGTGTGGTAAAATGAACCATGTGAAGTAACTCAGGCCACCCCACCACAATTATTGTAGAATTTGATTTTAAAATATGATGTAAAGAGAAATTGGGCGCAACAGTGGCGAAGCATGGAACCATCTGTCCAAGTTGTTCTGACATCATGGTGGTACTGTCCACTGATTTGTTTAGAGAAACATCTTTTTTTTTTGCACAGCTCTTCCTTCATTACAGAAAAAACAAAAACAAATGTGTACTGTCCATGAGAGAATATAGTAGAGCTGTGCGAATAGCAAAATTTCCATTTTGAATACAGTCAAACTCCTTTATAGCGAACACCTTTTTAACGAAAATACCACTACAGCAAATTTTTTTTGCGGTCCCGCTGGAGCCTATAGGTCCAATAATGGACATCCTTTTTAACGAAAATACCTTTACTGCGAACTTTTTTTGCTGTCCCCTGATCTTCGTTGTAAAGTAGTTTGACTGTAGTTTATTAATGTTTCATCTGCACTGCGAATCGAATCCAGATAATTTACCTCATCCTTCTTTCATCCTTCGTTAGTTTATCCTTTGTTTCCTAATTCCTTTCCTTTTCTTTTCTTGTTTATTTATTTCTTATTCCTTCTTATTTCTTTCTTTCTTTTGTCTTTAATTATTTCTTAATTTTATTTATTTATTTATTTCTGAAATATCAAGCTGACACCCCGTTTGGCTGACTTTTCCCCCGTTTTTTCTTTTTGTCTAATAAATATATCTCCCCCTCCCCCCGAATAATTTCTTCAGACAGGGAATCAAATTTGGTTAATCAGAAAATGCCCAATTTGAATAATTTAAAATACCTCATGGTGAAATATTTTGTGGTGTTGCGCTCATTCGATGGTATTCTGCTCAAAACTTGTGCACCTTTTCACCCAGCATAACACATCGTGAGAGAAAAGTCCCTCTGTGTGGTGTACGGTAGACTCCATTAGTGGGATGAACTGCATTGAGAGTTAGTCAACATGTTCAATGCAGCCTGCTTTGTGCGCATCTCCTCATTTCTATGGTTACATCATGAATTTCCTGTACTTTTTTTAGAAACTGCACATATTTCCATCTGTTGCTGAACGTAACTCTCAAAAGTTGGGAGTACATTTGCTGGAACATGCAGTGCCCAGAGTACAGTGCTGACCAGTGTTGACAGTGTTGAGCTCACAGAAGTTGTAGACATTAGTGACAGAGTATTGTAAGCAGTGTAAAGCGGGCTGCACCTAACACTCGAATGTGCTGATGTGAAGCCGACTTGCAGAATGGTGTCATACACCAAAAGACTTGTAGTCAAAAAACAATACTGGTGACGTGAAGCAGGCTTCACCTAACTCATCGATGTAATGAGGCGCAGCCCACTTGCAGAATGGTGAAATCGATACCTTGATTCGGTACTACTCGAAAAATATTCCATAATTTTGAATACTGAAAAATAGGTGGTGAGTAGCATTAGAAAATAGCATGAAATATTTGTTTCGTATTCGAAATTTTGGATATTCGCACATCTCTAGAATATAGCTGGCTATGCAGCACAACAAAGAAAAGTGCTGACACTGATTGGGGTGCCCTGGTGTTGGCACGCTTTTCTCCTCATTTACCCTCCCCCCCCCCCCCCCCACACACACAACTTTTTATTACGAAAATATGTAGTAGAGAAATCATTGATGTCATTGGTTAAAGCATACCCTCTCATGATGATGCGTCAAAAGCGAAACACGTTTTAGGCAACCTTCGACTCTCCTCTAAATTTCTGTTTAGTGGTTAAATTGTTCTCCTTCGTGTATGCCACCCATGAACATTTGAGGAAACCTTTTTCCTTACGTAGTACAGCCTTTGACAAGAACCAAGCTAACTGTCTCCTAAATTCTGTACTGCCTTAACAGCTCAAGATGTGTACATGCCTTCCAACGTTGCTGTTCGTTTCTTGCAGGAAGGAGCATGAAAAGTGTGAATTTGAGCTGCACGAGGTGTACGCCATTGATGTGCTTGTCAGTACTGGAGAGGGCAAGGTAAGAGCATGGAAGAATCTTTTACTTCTCAATGTCCCTTTGCCCAGAGCTTCCCCAAAGTCTTTTAGGACAGAGGAGGATTGGCAACTCCCTTGCTTAACCCATTTGTTGACTAGTTGCATTACCCCCTTTTCTCCAAGAGCGGCTTTTCAGGCCTTCTCTCTTCTAAAAATTCTATGAAACGCATAAGTTGAAGCGTGGGCTGCTTGAGCTCAGCTCTAATAATGCTCTAGTCCTTGTTTCAAGTATGTACCAAGTGGTACACTCAAGATTCATGAAGGATATTATCAAAACTAATAGTGCACATAACACCATCAGATGAACTTATAAAATCAGTATGCTCCTTTTACTACAGTACTGGCACATTATGACCCTTGCTGTTGTTGTGCCATGAGACACAGAATCAATCAATCGCTTCTCTATGCGCAAATCACATTACGTATGGTGTTCCATGGCGACATTTGAGCAGTTTCTAACGTTTACTAGACAGGTGTTATTGAACTGTGTGCTGCGTATGTGGTTAATTTTTCTGCATTAACAGATTACAAATTTGCGCGGCTTAACGTTAGGGATATGTTTTATGGCCACTTAATTTCACGATGTGGGCTTTTGATAAGCTCATATTGATTAGTTTAGGATTGATTTGTGAAGGAGTAAGAGATTTACTACCAGAGAAGCTACCGGTACATTACAGTCGCCGACCGATTTTTCGGACATGCTCGATTATTCGGACTCGTTCGCGGAACGGCCGCGGCTCCCATAGAGTTGATGTATAAGAACGTCCAAAATTTCGGACGCCGTGCAGCTCCGTCGCTCGATATTTCGGACTCTGTTTGCCCAACCAGCGAATTTCTCTCTTGGGGTGACGGAAAATATTGGTATCATCCGAAATTCCTATCTAAAGAAATCAACCAACCAAAAAAATTGAGGCAAAAAAATAGGAAGTGATGAGTGTTCATTTTCCATTCCTCTGAGTAGAAGAGGTCTGTCGTAGCGCTTTTGCGTCTTCGTTATTGGCCAACGGCCCAGCACGTGCTGTCCGCCCGCGAGTCGCGCGAGAGCGCTGTAAAGCGAGCTTCACCTAAAGCACGCATGCGTTACGTGAAGCCGACTTGCGGACTTGATGACGGCGGTGCCTCTGTCAGTGTACAGTGACGAAATGTCGCTTTGCGAAATAGCTGATGTTATCAGGCAGAGCTGGAAAAGCTGCTTAGGAAAGCATCGACAAATTTTTCCTGCCTACCAGGGTTTAGTAAAGTTTATTTCTAAGTGACATTCGTTTTTTCAGACTCCTCGATTATTCGGACTTTTGCGCGATCCCCGCCGAGTCCGAAAAATCGGACGGCGACTGTATTAGCATCATTTGTTGTAGCATTTGCTGTATCAGGAGAAATTCACAAAGCTTCTGTTGACTTTGTTGGCAACTGGGAAGTTCATTTGGGAAGTAAAAACTGGTGGTGTGAGTGCTTGATCCCAGGAAGAAACAACTTCAGCTGTTGTACTTTTGTGCATATTGGTCGATCCTGACAGAAAAGGTGTCCGTATTGCATAGGAGGGCGCAGTAATTCCGTGGTGTGTCCGCAGTGTCTGGATCAAACCAGATAAACTTGAATGCATGGCTCTTTTATGTTAGTTGCAATGTGTCAGAGGAGTCAAATCATATATGTATTGCACAGAAGGGCTTACTTCGGATGCAGTGTCAAAATGTTACAATGTTGGACAACATTGTTAGTGTGTCAGCGCACTGTGCTAATTTGCTCAAATCGACACGTTGTTTTGAATGATCATGCATTTATTTCTAGAACTGAAACCTAATGTCTAAATACAAGGGTTCTACCCACGCTTGGTAAGAACAGAAGAGATTTAATGTACTTCCCCGTATGACCTGCTGTCAAATCTCAGACTGTTCTCGGTGTGTTGTCTATCACACTTCCCTCCATGTTTCACAATGGACCATGCTTATATTTTGTGGTCTCAGTCTTCTACAATTTTGTGTGTCAATCTTGCTTTATTCGGCGATTCCTTTGTGTGGTTTTGGAGGTACATAGTGGTCTGTCCCGTAGCTTGTCTTTAACTAGAGTTGTCTAAAACTGGCTTTCAATGTCGCAGTCAGCTGCAGTTGTCATCAGACTAGTACAATGGGAAGAACCTCTTCCTCACAGTAATTGGAGCACTCGAAGGCAGTGGCTCAGTAATGCTGAGTAGAGATCCTTTTCAGGGACGAGAGATGGACACTAGGACAACAGTTTACAAGAGGACAGATGAGACGTACTTACTCAGAAGCAAAGCCTCAAGAGGTGAGGTTACCTTCGTTTTGGGGACAGAACTTAGCATTTGACAGGGTTGAGGGGGGTCCAAAGAAATCTGGTTTGCGTCGAGATTTTATTACAAGACACGTCGAAGCAATGCGAAACAGTGTACCATCATAATTATCACTCTCATTTATCCCCCATGACACGATGCACTTAGCTGATACTATATGTGAAAAAGGGTTAAAAACAGCATGCTTTGGTAGTTTAAAAAAATGCTAAAGCCTGGTAGTTAGAAGCTTTAACTCGCTGGCACTGTTTTTTTTTTTAGCGATTTTACAGTATGATACTATATGTTCAGTGATGCTTGTGCATATCTCCGCTTTCTTTCTGCGTATACATGTGTGTGCTCTTGAGTTTTCTGTTAAGTCAAAATCTAGAAAATGGGCGTCCTAAACTGAAAATGCACCCACCAGTACAGGCGGTGGAGAACGCTAGGCACTGCACATTCAGCACATCTGAAGTACTCTTTTTCTTTTTTTTTCACAAGATATTGCACAAGATTGCCTTATTTTATGGCTCCCGGTATAAAACACAATTTTCCCCCTTAGCTTTCATACATAAAACCTGAAAACACGAGGGTTAAAGTGCTCCTTTTCTCATTCCTTTGTCACGGTTCTTTTTTCAGCTTTTGTCAGTGAAGCAGACAAGAAGTTTACTACAATGCCGTTCACCCTGCGGTAAGCATTTAATTTTACATTCTTGTTTACCTTGGTAATCCCGTGATGTCTAAGTTGACAAAATTGACTGCAATCCTCAACAATTCAAGGGGTTGCATCTGGACAAATGTGATTGATTACATCATGCACACTTTGTACTGCACACCACAGCATGGAGGAATAAACAACCTTTTCTAAGCTAAGATCGTATATAATCGTTGACACAGAATCCTACTAGAAGTGCAATGTAGACGTTGGTTGTCAGCATGGTTGCCGGAGCACGTTTTCCTCTCTGAGGTTCTTCTTCGTCGGAAAATGTCTGTCGGCGGCCTCTTGGGAGCTACTTCGTACAGAATATTTCCCAGACGCTGTGTGCATCGCATAATCTCTTCCTCCGTCGCCGACAATTTCCGTTTTCGCTATATTTCTACCGATTTCGACTGCAGATACACAATGTCGTTGTTGTCCAGACCGAAACCGTGCTCCAGGTCGTCCACAATTGGTTGAGAGGACTGGACGTTGATGACGTAAGCCTGCTTTGAAAGGATGTATCTAGAGATGCAAAATTTCCGGAAATTTTGAATCGCTAGAAAAAAAAGTTTTTTTTTTTTTTTTTCCGGAAAAATGGAAATGAACACGGTTACTGCTGAGTCGAAGCATTGCCGGCCAAGCCACAGCATACAATGAGCTAGAAACTTTAGAAGTGTTCACCCTCTAGGCATAAATGCAGAGCAGAGCATCCCATGAGGCTGCTGTCTACTCAGCGATGGGTAATTGCAACAAGCCGTCCACTCCGACCAGAACTCCGACATTATGTGAACGCGGTGGCGATCGCTTAGAGCAGCCAAACGGGGCTCTAAGTTGGTGGTTGTTAGCGGATTAGAGGGACCCAAGGCACTGTTGGCGGGTTGGAACGCATCGAAGGCCTGAAAATTTACATTTTTAAATTTTGTCACCTGGACATTTTTGGCAATTTTTCCAGAGACGAGGAAAAAAATTGAAAGAAAAACTATTTTTTCCAAAATTTTTATTCTTTTTCCGGGGTTTCGCATCTCTAGATGTATCCGGCAGTCACGCCCCGCTATTTTTGCGTAATAACATTCGTCCCCGGTGCACTGAATACGGTGAAAAGTCGATGATGTGGGGGATGATAACAGTTTCCGGCAGACTATTCGGAATTCGCAAAAATCATTTCATGGTTACTTTAAGAAAAACAGTCAGAATATGGTAGTTCGTAGTCATTTGTGCTGTTAGAAGTTTTCAGGGCATAGTTAGGTGCTCCACCGCACTTACACCACCGGAAGTGTTCAAGCAAAACTCGTCCAAAATCGAACAAGTGCTTCTGCCGCGGTGGTGGTTCCTCACATTTGTTCTCTGACGACAGTCTTCTCAGCAGTTGCAAGGACATCGTCCACAATTTCATCTTTGTTCAAACTGCCAGCAACAGCAACACCACAGTCAATTGTGACGTAGTCCGCAAGTTGCGCAAAGTGGGAGACCAAAGGAATGGCTGTCGTCCTCTTCAGCAGTTGTGTACCCCAATGCAGACAGAGTTCTTTGATCGCGTAAACCCGCAAAGGCGAAAGCAGTTCACGATTTCTACAGAGCCTATTACAGACTCGCCATAGCAGATTGGCGTGCGGCGCAGAAACAAGAATGTGAGACACGTGGTTGCTTGAATGACGCTTAAAGGGGGAGAGACGACGTCACAGCGCTGGTAACCATAGTGATGCGAGCGCGCCTGTTCTTATTTGTAATGTGGTACCACAGTTTGCCTTCTTTGTCCATGTGATCGTTTGGGGTTCGGACCGCGATGTCGTACTATCTGTATTATGTGGTGGATGCGCGACTGCTTCCAAATTGTTTGAAGTGTTTCTTACCATACACTTATATAGGCATCTGTTTCCAAATTTTCATCCAACTTTTCCAAATCCATCCAAATTTTCAGATTAACGGGGGTCGAATTATTGAGGTTTTCCTGGGTATGTCTGTTACCTCCTTTGCTGTAAAACTTCAAATGCAGGTTCAGATTGATACAAATAGTGCCATCCCGTTAATTTGGAAGGGGACCGAAGGTTTGTTCAAATAAAGCAAAGTTCAGACTAAAGGGAGTTGCTCTGAATGAAGGCCTGATGTGCTGGCAGTGCATTCAGGCTATGTAATATAATAAATTTAGCGTAATTCTATGTACACTAACGTAATGTAATACGAGCATGAGTAAAGGCCGACCCGCGTAGGACATTTTCTTGTCGGAAAAAGGTTTGACAGTTTCCGCTCCTCTCCAAAGACAATAGGGTCTGAGCAGCTTTATCAACGTCTGCGTTGAGCAGATCCTCGTTGCAAACAGCGGAAGTGACTCGCTGTCTTGACCAATCGCTGCCTGCCGGATTGCGGTGGCCAGCACAGCAGTGTGCTTGCGCCGGCGTGGACAGGCAATCAAAAATAGCAGACGGGTGCTAAACCAATGGAGCAGCTGTATGAGCGAGCCCCATTTTATTATTTCACAGACGAATTGACAAATTGAGTCACAAGAGTCACCTCTAGACAAATTGAGTCACAAGAGTCACCTCTAGACAAATTGAGTCACAAGAGTCACCTCTAGACAAATTGAGTCACAAGAGTCACATCTTGACAAATTGAGTCACAAGCCCGGCTTGGTTACACGGTGAATGTTTATGGTTACAGGGCATTTGATGAGGAAGTGAAAGCTAAAATGGGAGTACTCGAGTGCGTCAACCACAAGTTGCTCGACCCCTTCCAGGTTCTCTATGAGAAAGAAGGTAAGATGTACTAGCAGAATCATTCTAGTAGTTGACAGCCTAGTGGAAATCGTTTCTGAATCGGGGGCATAAAGAACAACGATGAAAAGGTGTCTCTCCATTTGCATAAATCTGTAGGCAAAGTTGCCTAAAATTTGTAAGGTGACACCTGTCTAATACAATTGGGGGCGCAAAGTAAAATAAATTCGAGGCAGTCATAGCTTGTAGCCTTATCTAGCTCGTTGCGTAAATGTTTTGTTAAAAATTTCAACAGAAAGGTTTTTTTTTTTTTACATGACACCTGTAGGTGAAGTTGTGGCCCAGTTCAAGTACACGGTGTTGCTGATGCCATCGGGCTCTCACCGCATCACCTGCGGACCTCTGGACTTGGACATCTTCGAGTCTGAGTACAAGGTGGAGGACGAGTCACTGAGCGCGCTCCTCAACCGCCCCGTCATCCCCAAATCAGCCAAGAAGAAGAAGAAGAAGGCAGAAAAGGCAGTGCTAGGCGATGGTGTACAGGCTGATGGGGAACAGGAAGAGGCATGAGTCACCTTATTCGGGTGAGCCACATCAGACTGAGGATGCGACCACATTCTTAAGATGTGATTCCCTGTGCTCCTACATCATAGAAACCTTAAGATTTCAAAAATCATGTTTACGAGGACTGGAAAAGCCTAACAGCGTTCCGTTGTTGAACATGGCTCGCAAATTCGTCACTTTGGGATGTGTATATTAGTCTGCAATAATACGAAGTGCAAGGTACGGGACAATATATAATCAATACCAACATGCAATGTGAGCTCATATCATTTCTTCGCCACAGAGAAGGAGACTTCATTTGAAGATTTTCCTTTATCTGTGTGCTGGTAATCACTCTGGAGTAGCTAAATCTCTATTTCTTTTGTTTGTTTGTCGTCTTTGTTTTTTACTACTACTACCATCGTCGTCGGTGCTGGCCATTTGCACCTGTCCGGTGTCGGTGTCTACAGGGTGGGCAGGCAGCGAGCCCACCTGAAGGTGTGCCAAAAAGGACACCTTTTGGGCAGGCAGATGCAGCTGTAGGATGACATAAGAAAGAAAGAAAATCAGGAATACAAGGGGGGGGGGTCACAGATTTTCCCCAGGCTCATCACTTGCAGTGATAAGCGAAAGTCTCCGTATTTACCAAGGTCCTTTCTATTGTGATACGAATGCCAAGCAGACTACTCCGGAGACAATCGCCTGCGCTGCGCTCCCATTCGTGTGCCTGGCTTACGTCAACATGGTGTCAACTGCAGAGGGAGTGCGGATCTTTCGAACTCGTTCGTTTAATATGTAAGCTGTTTTCGGAAGAGGAACTTCGCAGAGTTGACCGTGAAGCAGTGACTGACGTTACCGTATCAGTCTCGGATCCGTATCGGTTTCTCTCTCTCTCTGCCAAAAAGTCGCTCGTGCGGACACCCGGTCTACTGCCGGTCCGACGTCATCTCATCCGCCATGCAGTGAGGCGTGCGCCTTCTTTTTGACATAGAATTTAGTTAATTTCCCATCATTATGCGGCTGACAGTTCAAAAATTTCATTCCCCTTGTTCTGTAGAGTCAATTATGTACCATATTTACCCAAATGTAAGATGACCCTTTTTTCCAATATCAGCGATCCAAAGTAGGAGGGTCGACTTATAATCGGGATTCGCGCAACCATGTGCATCCGCGGTCGCAACGCCGTCCGTGAGCTCTGTACGACTGCGGCAGCATTTCTCACTTGGCGGGAAGGGGGTGAGAGAGAGGGAGCAACATCGCAGTGTGCACACAACATGACACATGGACATGTGGCAAGTGAGTCCGAGGTCTGCAGATGGGTTTTGGCATCGTGGGCGGCGGTGCCGCGTGACATGGTCATTCAGTCGCTCTGGAAGTGTGGACTCTCTCTCAATGACCATGTCTGCTACACCTCCGATGAAGATCGAGGAAGCACGACTGAAGAGTCTTGTGACGATGAATAAAAACGTTTTAGCTTCTTGATGCCACAAAACTTCGCTTTTCTATTTTTTCGTTTTCACGGATCTCAAAGTGGGGGGGTCTACTTATTTTCAGGTAAATACGGTAATTAATGTATTAACCGTGTAATTATTTTAATCTCATTAATAAAATAACATGAAACTATAAGCTGCCAAAGTAAGCTCTGAGCTGAAAACCAGCAGAGAGAGAACCACCTAAATTTTTTTCTTTTTGCGACCGTATTTGTTGCCACGCATCCAACATCTGACATAGGCAATTCGATTGGTCACCTTGCGTCCCACTCTATAGCAGGGGTTATTCTCAGCAGCCTATAAAAATGCTCAGAACAGCCGACATGACAGCACACCGGAAAGAGCTGGGAAAGTTCGCTGCCACCGCGGGCATTCTTGTAACCTAATTTTTATTTACTTTTTTTATTTGTTTATATAATACTGCCAGTCCTTGACAGGCCAAAGCAGGGTGGTACAAGATGATAAGAGAAAAATAACAGCACCAATTATAAGAAGAGAGGACGAAATCCAAAAATTTGGCCAGCCTAATCTCCAAACTAATCACATACATCTAGATTCACTGCACAAACTACAGCAACCCAGGTAGTTACAACGACCCTTCGGAGAAGCAGTAACCCTAATTTATCCGTCCAAATACACTGGCCACAACTAAATAGGCTAGTGTAATGAACAAGAAACACCAGCGGCATGGCCGAGTGGGCTAAGGCGTCCGCTCGTTGGTGGTAACCAAGGTCGTGCTGAAGACTGGGAGGTGGTAGGTTCGAATCCTACCACCGGCTGTGCTGTCTGAGGTTTTCCCTGGGTTTTCCGAAGACTTTCCAGACGAATGTCGGCACAGTTCCCCCTGAAGTCGGCCCAGGACGCATACTAACCCCCCTGTCCCCCACTCCTTCCTGCTATCCTCTCTCCGTCTGTCCACATCTGTACGTCGCTTTGCGGCGCTAACACCCAATCAAAAAAAAAAAAATGAATGAACAAGAAACACCGAACTAGGTCACCACTTCAGTACAAATTGCACAATTGCAATTCTCTGTAATTGCGCACTTTTCAAACAAAATATTTTGCATGACAGTTACTGAAAGTATTATTACATTTATATCACACAGTAAAAAAAAAAAAAATATGTTCAAGGTGCACTCTATGCTCCTTTAACCAATGCCTCTTCTTGCGTCATCCCTTTAACTTCTTTCAGCATTTGTCCGCATTGTTGGGCAAGACGCTGATGGTGCTGTCAGTTGTAATACTTCTGCAAGCACATTGCCTCGAAAGAAACGAAAACATCCAGTAACAATTTCATTGCTTTTTTTTTTTTTTTTTTTTTCAGGGAGAAGACACCGGCAGCTCTGCAGAGGCAAATTGTCCCCGGAAGGACTATTTTTATATTCCTTTTATATGACGCAGCAGGAACCAGTGTGTTTTGATTTTATTCCATCGTTCATCAAGCAAGCACTGCTCGCAGCCGGTGGCCTCTCGAAGAATAAAATGTTGTTTCTTGACTACACTCAGCTTTTTTTTGTGTTGTGGACAGTATTTAATGTAGTATATAAATGTAGCGATCCAATTACATTTAATATAGTACATGTACAATGTATTACTTTTCAAATTCCAAGTACCGTAATTTGGCAAGTACGGCGCGTAACACGTGTTATACGGTGGAATTTGGCCTCCAGGCTGCTCTTGCAGGTTTTTTTTCTCTGCGATTCTCGCAATTTGTAGCCCATGGCTTTAGTGTAATTTTTCTGCCATTAACTGTGACGACATATGAATCTTCTGTGGGAAGCGCCTACTCTGTTACATTTTACGTGATAGTGTTTCCAGCTTTTCAGCTGACTCGACACTTACTGGGGCAGTTATATTAGTTTCACAATTTGACAGTGGCATGCAACACAGATGAGGCTGTAATAGTTTCTGAACGTCCACGAGCCACTTGTGCAACAAACAAATTGGCGTCCTGCCTCAGCTTTGTCATGAACATCCTGTAGTTTCTTCGCTTTAGTGTGCGGGATTGCTGAAATGTTGAATGAATTGCGTATACTGCCGGCAGGGAATTTTGATCAAAATTCCCTGCCGGCAGTAGAGGCAATAAACTTGGGCTATCGTTATCTCACGCTAAACAAGTGTCCGCCTGTGTTGTGTTGGTCCTGCAACGCTAGCGATTTCATAAAGCAGGCTTCACCTCGTGTAGGGAAGCATCAGGTGAAGCCCACTTTCGCGGTGGTATCGTCTATATTCGTGGAATAGTCGAAAACCGAATATTCGATTCGCGAATCGAATACTTCGAGCGATTTTTCTTGCTACCATGCTGGGTACAGCACTCTGATTGGTTTAGAGAAACGTCGTCTGCTACACAGCGAGAACTGGGAGAGAGGCGAAGGGAAAAAAAAAAAAAAGGTCGCGGTCGCTCTTGTGGCAGTAATGGCATCACCTGTGACTTCTTTCCTCCTCCTCTTCACCCTGCAGAGCGAGTTGGGCGAGAACGCGTGCGTCGATGTTCCGGTGCGTTTGCTTTCTAAGAAAAATATTGCATACAGAGAATTTTTTTGTTTTAGTTGTGAAAACAAGTCACATCCATTCATAATGCGTCAGAAACAGAAAATATTTGAGATGGCTTTCTGGGCTCATTTAAACCGAGTGTCTAGAACACGCGGGCTGCAGTCCGAGGAAGTTTGACCACCAAACAGGAGGCGGCTACCCCCACAAAAAAATTCAGTGAAGAATTAGGAGTGAAATCATTTTCAAGCATTGTTTTTTTCCCTTGCATGGCCTAGTTATGGCTTTGTCCATATTAGGCAGAACATAAGTGTGTGAGCACCTCTTGTGCTCATGAACCTCAACAAATTACGGGAACATCAATTCGGTCTTCGGTCGGTCGGTCTTACAAGTTATCGTTGTCAACCGCGCGAAAGTAGAAAGGAACAGCTTTTTTTTTTGATGAGTCATTAAGGTAACTAGCTGGAAACCACCCAGTGTCAATGAAA
Organism: Ornithodoros turicata; assembly: GCF_037126465.1. Lineage (NCBI taxonomy): Eukaryota > Metazoa > Arthropoda > Arachnida > Ixodida > Argasidae > Ornithodoros > Ornithodoros turicata. The sequence continues at coordinate 208,606 of NW_026999408.1, forward strand.
TCAGGTTGCTCTTCTTTCACCGACTTTGCTATTTCTTTTTCGTACGTTGTTGTTACTCTCCTCTGTGGTCATCCTAGATGAAGGCTGATGTCAACGCGACCCGCAACTCGATTTGAATTCGAGGCCGCTGCATTAAACCATAAACGCAGGACCACTGAGTCCAGCCACTCAACTGCTACTGTATTGTTAGCTTACAAAACACTTTGAAGGCATCATATATTCTGTGTAAACAGAGGACACTACAAGTTGTATGTTGCACTGAGCGTATTTCTACGTCACTCAGTTACTCTACAAGGGTCCCTTCCGTGGCATTGATCTGGCACAGAGCAGATGGAGGGTTGCACTTGTAGGCCTTAGAAAAAGCCTCGGAGGCTCCCAGAACACGTTGGAGCTGTTCCGAAGAATTGCTGTCGTCCTTGCAGTGATGCAGGATATAGAAGACAAAGAATAGCTGTTCTGGCAGGACGTTCTCCAGTGTAACCAGTCTCAGACTGCCTCTAGACCATGTGGTGTAAGCTGCATGGGCAGCATCCAGAGCCTTGCCTTCCAGAGAACTATCATCACAGCTGCTTGAGATGCCATTTCTCTGCTGCTCGTCGAAGATGAACCGCAGAAGCTCCGTGTACAGACGAACGCCAACCAGTGGTAGCTAGAATTTAAAGCACAGTCTGATGTAGGACTGGCATTAAAGGAGCAAGGAAGTGACGTTTAGGATGGCGCGAAACAAACCCGAAATCCATCAAGTAGTCTATCGGGAGCCACCGTGGTCGATGCGCAGTGTTTTGTCACTGAGCAGCCAAATGTACAAAAAACGTCCAGAGAGCGCAGCCACCGGCGCGGTCTGATCTCATCGCGTGACGAGCACGGAGCACAAGTAAGGAGAGCGAACAACGCCGTTGAGAAACCAAATGCAACCCACTAAATGTATGGCATCGTTTCATACGTTGCAGTCCATAGAGCCGTCACGCAAAGTCCCACTTTTTTTTTTAAGCCACCGTCGACGGTGGCGCCGAACAACGCTGAGAGACATTGGCAGACGAACAGGAAGTGACGTTTTAGGTGTGCGCGTTTGCCCGAAGTTCCCGAGGGCCACCGTGCCGAAACCGGTCCGGCGGTCGTCTCCCTCTTTGCAACAGCTTACGTCATCATCGATACGGAAAAGAATGCGCTTCCTTTCTCGAACATGAGACGTCATTCCGCCCTCCGCGCGCGACCTTTGGATTGCGATAGCTTCGTAACGCGGGATCGCAGAGACATAGCGTTTTGATGTGCATGTTCGGTACACATAGATCGACATGTACCAGGTGTCCACGTTCCGTTTTCGCTGAACTTAACACGTCGTGGATTATGGGCGCTATTTGCCGAGAAAGGAGAAATCGAAACAGTTTCAAGAGGCCCTTTTCTTCTTTCCGATACACAAGATCCGAGCTCACAGCGGCGCAAAGCACTCTGGGATGTTCTGAAGTCGTCGTGTTCAACTTGAGAAGGAAAAGAAATCTAGTCCGTCAACTACATACGCCGTTGGAGATAAGGAGATGCAATAGCGCGCCAGAAGAACTACTGCAGCGCCATCAGTAGGGGAGCGCAGGCGCACTTTCTGGCGCAGCGTGGTGGCGGTGGTGGTAGTGTCATGCGACCTTGTCGTAACAGCCAAGATGGGAGCAGAGTGAGTATGACGGATTATATTATCTGGCGCAGGAGAGAGCGTGACTTCCCCGTGTCCGGCCATCCTATCTGCAGCGCAGTAATATTTTGAGAGCTGACGGACTAGATTTGTTTTCCCTCTTGAACACGTTCGCCTCGGTGAACGGCCACCGAACACCAACAGCTTCCGCACCGCCTAGCAGCATAACGAGTCACCTGATTGGCCCTTTTCATGGGTACTGCGAACGTTACGAAGTGTCGCGGACATCCCTTGTTCACATACGCGCTCTTTGAAGGAGCAGAGGGGCGCAAATGAGAGGGATCGCGCGCGTGCTACAGGTCAGCTGCGCTCGTCGTTTCTCCGCAAGACGAAAAAAATAAGACAAGACAAGTTCCTTTTGCGCCGTGGTAACTTTCAGAGGAACTCGTTTCTCTTTCAGGTAACTTTGCCAAAGTAACTTAAGCTAAGTCCCAAGTTACTTTTAATTCGCTTTTCACTCACGTCCACATATTTTCTTGCTTTCTCTTCGGTTCTTCGGTTCATAAAATGCCATGAAACGTGATATTCAATCAATGACAGTACTATATTCAGGAGTAAGAACCGCTGCCATTGAAATCAAGCTGAACCATTGTGCGCCCACAGGGACTAAGATGCAAAGCGTTCGAATTGTTGGACATAAATGAAAACGATCTACGCATGTTGCACTCCTCTGCAGGCAACTAAAGCTCTAACTCAACTGCTCACGCGCGCTGCACCTGTGTAGTGCTATTTTGTGTTCGAAGTAACTTGGAAGTAACTCGTTCTTTTTAAGTAACTCCGTAACTGCGATCAATATGTTACATTTCAGGCTGAAGAACTTCGTTATTAACTTAGTTACATTTTTCACACGGTAACTTCACTCGTAACGAGTTCTTTTTGATGGGTAACTTTTCGATCTATGGACAAGACAAGGTAAAATAAGGTGTGCTGACGTCCCTAGCCCTGTCTTCAAATGTGTAATAGTCCAGCATACTGTCCCCCAAGTAGAGCCCTGCGCGGATGAGTTTTTTGGCATCCGCATCCGACCCGCATCCGCGCAACCGTTACCGCATCCGATCCGCATCCGCAGCACACACAACGGTTTACATCCGCATCCGGTCCGCTGACCAAAACGCACCATCCGCATCCGATCCGCAAAATCCGCACGTTTCGAAGGACGCGTAAAGACCGCCGGAAGCATATGTTGGTATAATTTCGGATGCCTCCATGCTGTCACGGAACGACTCATGACGTCAAGCAAAGGTAAACATTTCAACAAACTCGTTACGGAGAGCCTTCTGTAACGCGTGGAACGCTACCTCGTCGGTGCTAGCGCGGTTCGAGACGCCAGAATGCCTTCTCTCCCGTCTTGGCCGTGCATGGTCAAAGGTGAACCCGAGCATTCGCTCGCTGTCGCAGCGCAATACAAATAAATTGCTGGTGGAAAAATTACAGCACGCGGTATATCCGCATCCGATCCGCTGCCTTCGTATCCGCATCCGATCCGCATCTGACCTCGCGCCATCCGCACCCGATTCGCACACCGCAGAAAGTTCTGAATTTTCATCCGAATCCGCAAGCATCTTGCGGATATCCGCTTCCATCTGCGGATGGTGCAGGGCTCTACCTCCAAGTACTGCGGCGACAAAAACGGTACGAGCTCGCTTACTGTGAAAGATGGAATACCTGCAAGGGAGCAGTGACTGGATAGATTGCCCAAAGCCAGTCAAAGGCAGCTGCTGGAATGTGGATTTGGTTGTGTTGGAGCACTGGGCGCTGTTGCAGGAACCCAGCTTTCCACTCCCGGTCAAAGTACTTGGCGGGATCGTTGAGGGACAGGTGAGAGTTCACAATTTGATCCTCCATCCAGCCGAACAGCAGAGCTCCTCCCCACTTCCCCAGACCTCCGTAGAACCTAAGTCAGATCACGAAATGTGAGCCTAGGACATTCGCTTTAATTCATTTGCAAGGAGGTATGCGCTGGAGAACAGTGATATGGCTTGCGTCTCCGTGCATATAGGAGCGGCCAGTGGCGTATCTAGAGCTACCTGCGCCCATGACAACATGGTTAACATAATGTCCTTGGGGATGCGTTTTCGTGTGGTCCGCACTAGGTTTCACACTACAACCTCTCTAATGGCGGGTGCTTTAGATCGTTTATGAATGTGCCAGGTTGAGTGCCTGACCTGGCACATTCACACCCGACCACATAATGGCGCCCCTGTTCACCTGGCGCCCATGGCACCTGTCCACACCTGCCACACCCTAGATACGCCACTGGGAGCGGCCATCGCGAGATGTTTCCTGAGCGATACGTATCCACTCGCAGAACTACACCACGTCGCAGAAGACAGTCACGCAGTTTGAATCTTCATATTACTATCGTTACGCAACAGGGATAGAATTACAAAACCGCTGTGTGTAATTGATTTTTCTTGAGAGCTGGGGTAGGAGAAATTTCGATACAGAAATCGTGTACATGTGGGCCGTGGCGTGCCCAAGTTATATGGCTCGTACAGTGCTGGACAAAAGTTGGAACACGCTCCGGCGCATTCCTTCTTCAGAGTGTAGCAGCAGGTACCATCATGATCGGTATCATGTGGCTGAATGGTATCTCGCCATCATCTCGCGTCAATGAGCGGCCATCGCGCAGTGCATTATGCAAACCCCCGCCTACAGCCCTAACACCCCCTTAAAGGGAAACTCCGCACGAAAAACGTGTTGAGGTAACAGTGCGACGTCAATCCGTACCGTACGATATTTCAGTAGATACAATTTCTCACCCCCAAGTGGCGCACATAATTTGAAAAGGAATATTTTCCTTTAAGTGATTAGGCGCTCCTCCACGGGAAAGCGGTCCAGCAACACTGGGCTTCACCAGCTTCACCTCACCGCTATTTCTCGTGTTAGGCTTCCTGTGGGTTTTGCTTTTACCGCCAGCGAATATTTTAAGACGAAATCGAAGAAGCGGATGATTGGTCATCCATGTGGCACGAAGAAGTTAGAAAACGCAACAGCCGGTGGCCCACACGGGACTTCCGGCGACGTCACGCATGGTACAGGAGGTAGGAGAGGGAACCTTCAGAAGTTTCGGTTTCGTTTTGAGCTTCCCAGCTCTTCCGGAGACTAACGAGTCCCCGACTGCAAAAGGAACTTTCTTCCTCATTTCGGAAGAATATATTATTTACACAGCCATTATGATATTTTCGGACCGTTCCGGAATCTCCCTTTTCCCTTTCCCCAATTCCCTTGTTTGCGATTCTGGAAAAATCATTGCCGTCGTGAACCCTAATGGACCTTTTTCACATACGTGTCGTATCTTAGCGGCTCTCCGGCAAACCACCCTCGGAGCGCGTCAAAACAAATTTCGGGGGTTTGGTCCCCTTTGCGGGAAAACTTGTACTGCGTGCCTTGATAAGGTGTATTAACAACGGCAAACAAATCCACGTGGGTAGTACGAAGGGCCAAAACCGCGGTCCGGGGTGGGACCGGCTAGCTCGCGCCGTTCGTGCGGTCTCCCCACTGGTCTCCACTTCTGTCGTCCCCATACTGCACCATCTAGTGAAGACCGAGATAACCCTCTTCGGCGCCTCAAGATCATGCGCATGCACATAGGCTGTTGTGAAACTCGGACCGAGATGTCAATGGTTGGGCCCCAGTTGAGCTCCACAATGGTGATATGTTTTCATAATGTAATACCCCTGTCACACGGGCATTTCGATCCTTCTCGAATCCGATCTGCATCGAACTTCCCGAGCACGCTCGAGTTTTGACGCTGCTACACGGCCACTTTCAATGCGCATTGAATAATTGACTTGTGCAAATGAATAAACGGGACTCATTAATTTCGCGTTTCCTATATAACAGCGATATTAGTGGTAACTTATCGTATACCAATGTAAGCATCATTTGTAGCTTCGCGCGCATGTCCGTCTTAAGTTATGACAGTTCACCGGGGTCGAGGATGCAAATGGCGGCCGTCGAGCAGTCTTGAAATTCTCAATCCTGTTATGGGAACTGTCTTGAGTCAAGCAGGATCAAAGTTCGATCCTGCTTGGAAGCGGCCGTGTAGCACCATCCGATGTGCATTGGGTTCAAGCAGGTTCGGTCGAGCAGGATCGAAAATGCCCGTGTGACAGGGGTATAACTTGCCTGCTGAAATACGTGAGTCTGTTTCCTTTCACTTTTACCCAATGCGGCATCAGAGCTCTCCAATGTAGTTTCCCAAGCAGGTCCAGGTACGGACGTCCTTGCTCCGGAACGACAGGCCTCAGTGCACTCTCAGCTTGCGATCGAATGTTATCTACGGCGGCATTGAACACTTGCGACATGTTACGCAGCCGATGGAACAGAATGTACGCAGACATCACGGGCTCGTACTTCTCCACGAGTCGCACGCAGTAGTCCTGCTGCAGCCTGGGAAGAGGCAAGTCTTCCGTTTGGGTCAGGTGGCCCGTGAGTTCCTTCTGAAGTCCCGACAGTAAAAGCGGGCTGCCCAATAGTGCGATGCGAAAGCCCAAGTAGTTTAGTATCTCGTGGTTCGCCAATTGGCCCATGATATGTGGCAGGTTGCGGAGGAAATGTGGCGCTCCGAGAATGATGCCCCGCAGAGCCTGGTTCGGCTCGAAGGCTTCCTCAAGAACTGTTCTCCATCGCCATTGGGCACTGCGGTCAGGATGAGAATTGTTAGACCTTTTTAGCATCTTTCTCACGTTATATATGTGGGATACACATGTTTATAAATGCAAATGTCTGGGAATATTCCACGAGTGTGGACCAGCGAGAGAAATTACGGGCACCGGGGATGACTCCGAATGAGTCCTGCCCGGGCCCACTCCTCACGTCTCCTGGTGGGTGCGAGCAACCGTCAGGTCTTGAGTCGGGCAGGCCCCTGAAGAGGCCCGCGACGCCCCCCCCTTTTTTTTTTGCCAGTCCTGGGTGTGGAACGCTATTTGCAAAAATGTCATGAAATTAGTTCTGCAGAAGAGACATTAGCGACATGTATCTTTCGAATTCTCTCGAACGAAGCACGTATTCAGGGAGGATTCCTCTAAAGCACAGCGTCTGTGATCCGGAGCTAGACTGGGACGAAATATTTTACCGGGTAAAAAATCTCAGACCGGCCCACGGGAAGGGAATACCGTGCTGTCGGCCGACTGGAAGCCTTTCCGGTAAGGTGCGGACTGTCCACGTATATATGGCCAGTCCGCTCCTGCTCTTGCTCCACGTTCTGGGGAACCACAAGTACGCTCCGTCGATTGTTTCTTTGTACAAAGCAGGGCATGTTGCGTAACAGCGAAGCGGCCGGAGAAACGTGATCGTAGTGCCCCACACAAAACCAATCCGCGATTGCGTGCTACGGTACGGTTCGAGTCACTGCTCAGTTTCCGGGTGCTATACAACCCTGACGCGCGATTAACGAAAGAAACCTTTTGGTATTTTAGTCAGGTTGAGTCGCCTGAAGTATAATTACCTGGAATTATGGTCGAGCACCGCCAGATCCACAACACTAGCCTCCCAATTCGGTACGTGACCCTTTCGGTGATTCGCCAGGACCGCCTCCACCTGGTTCACGTCTAAGGGCGGAGTGTCCGTTGCAAAAACCATTCTTGCAGCAGCTGCGATCATCTTCAAGTCCACACCCGGGGCATCCCTCAGCAAGATCGGTTCGCCTAAGTAAATTAGCTGGTCTTCCTGGAGCACCATCTTCAAGAAGACGTGTTCTCCGGTGAAGTAAAACGCGTTGCCTATCATCTTCGACATGTCTTCTGGATTGCTGACGTTAGTCTTCGGGACGGGCCACGGTGTAATACCGGCATTATCCAAGAACATGGAACGTAAGAACTTTGCGTCGTCTTTGTCTGGATTCAGACATCTTTGGTAGATCCTTGAAAGCATCTGGTACGCGTCAGAGAGATTAAGATAGCTCTGATGGACGGCGTTGATGATCGCCTTGAGGTTGTAATAGTTAGTGGTCGTCCTTTCCGTACGACTCCATTGTTTCTGCTGTGCTGCCCACAACGAACACACGTGACCGTACATGTCGTAGCACGGGTCGATGCTCATGTTTAGAGAGACGTTGCGGGCTGCGTACGCGCAGGGTTCACTGAAACACATTAGAAATACTGCAAAATGTATCCACAAGGGAACCGTACAATGTGTGGTGACGTTACAGGTGAAGTATAATTCTGAACCACAAAGCTGTCGATGAGCTGTCGATGTGGTCATTATGCTCTGAGCCGTTTTTGGCCAGGAGACGATGTACATAGCAGAGCACAGTGTGTGTTGACGCCTGGGTCAAGCAAGGCTGTCTTATTTGTGTGACGTCATCACACGATGCCGGCACTGCTGCGTACAACACGCTCTATACACATATAGTCGCGTCCTATTGTGACGTCCTTCATCGGAAAATGCAAGATCTCAATACTTATGCCTATATAAGTTCTGCATGATGGTCATCATGTGTGGGGATGGAGCGCAAAATATTTCCTTGAATTTCCACGCGCGGCGCCCAGACTTGATCCAGGTTGCGTCCTAAATCGTAAGTTACTCCTTAAATTAATAGCGAATTCGGGTGGTCATTTCGTAGCAACACAGCCGAGTGGTCGGAAATTGCTAGGTCGGCGACCGAGCTGGATCACGTGACCGTTGCCACCCGAACATGATTGCTAGGAATCTAGCGGTTTTAAGTACTTGGATCACGCTAGGGGCGTCGCGGTCGCAAGTCTTCGAGTTCTGTCGTCTGCTAAACCACGTGATTTGAACATGCGGGCCAATGAGGGCACTCGCACCGTTGCAGTGCGGATGTGACGACACCGGATACAGTTGAGCAATCTGCTGCTCGATCGTTTTGAGCCCGGGCAAAAAAAGTGCTATCTGGCAAATTCTGAGCGCTCGGAAAGCGCCACGCGAACATGCGAGATTGCTTCATTTTGACCAATCGACCATGACTGCTCGAGATCTGGCAAAAAAGTTGCTACGAAATGATCACCCGAATTCGCCATAAACTCCACAAGAATTTGGTCATCTGTGTATGCAGAATGCACGACGTACTACTACTGTAAATATTGCACTATATGGCAAAATGCGTTCGGTAGTGCTTATGCGCCACCCGGTTGCGAAAGAGGCAAAGCCAACTCTTATGGCTCCTGATGTCACGCGTAAGAAGTGTTTTATTCCGTCAGCGCTGATCCTGTATACCAGAGCAGCACAATGTACTGAAAGCGTGGGTGCATAGGGGTGAGTTGTTGGAAGGCACCTCCACGCACCTGAAGATTCAGTACCTTGTTCTGTTGGATCTTGCTTGTTGCAATAAGGTGCAAGTGGGCGGTTGCAGCCTTCAGGCGATTGCAGCGCCACGTTTAGCGTGAGATGACGTCATGCCCCACGGTATGCTCAGGATAATGACATTTACGTACCTGGAGCAAATGTCATCTTGGTTGTTGCCAGCGTAAGAATCCGCATTGGTGAGAGTGGTGGTGAGAATGACTTCTGCTTTGCCAGGCTCTCTGACCCTGCTGACCATGTAATCAATTCCAAGGAGAAGTATGACTGTGCCGATGATTCCTAGAACCAAACTGATGAGCCGTACGCTGGTCGGAGAAAAGAAGGACCGTTGTTCATCGTGCGTCCCCGTGGTTGCTTCCTCCAGAAATGAGGTTGTGGTCCACTGATCAGCTTGCATCGTGGACGCAATTCTTCTTGTCCGTTTTCTTCTACTACTTCTTATTTTCAACGACAGCGGAACAACATGTAGCGAGCGGCCCGCGCACCGTGCCTTTCCTCTTCTTCTAACTGCTGCACTGTAAACTTTTTCACACCTTTAAAGGTGTGCGCCATGCACATTCAATCTGGTTGCGTAACATTGCATCTCCAGTATGATATTTTACAAAATTCGGAAAGCATTACTAAAGATCAAGTGTCAGTGCAAATCTTGCTTTCATTATGTCTTGGATATCGTAGGTTCGAGCTAATGCATATATGCATCGCTATCGATAATCGAGCACGCGCAAGTGTCTACAATGCTGTTGAACAATGTTGAGATGTTGCAAGACTAAATTTTTGGAGGACAGACAACACTCGAGTAAAGAAAATTTGTGCGAAACCGTGCTCCATTATGATGTTACCAAAATTACACCTAAAAAGGCGTGCGCCATCCACGATTTACAGTGTGTGGCACACAGCCACCGTGCACGCAGCCAAAGGCAATAGGCCTGTTTGTAAACAAATGACGTCATGTAGTGCTCGACAGCGCCACGAATGTGGTAGAGTTGAAGTACGTTCAAAGCTAATGGCGAACAAGGTTGCGCCCGAGAGCCACGGTCTTGAGGGGATTACGATGGTCTCTGAAAGGGACGCGACCTTCGGTCCTACTTTTCTTTTAGTAGGAGGCAGCGAACAAATGTCCATTCGTGGAACCCAGCTCTCCCCTTCCGACCTGTTTCGGTTTCAGTGTGTGTACCAACGTCATGATGACGTTTCTCGGATAGAGGTTTATAGGCTACGGGTCAACGTGCCGGTGCAAAGGAGGATCACTGGTCGAGAATAAAGCCGATGTGACTGGGAGGTACCCGGTTTCGAATCCCGGTGCCGGCTGTGAGTGTCTGGGGTTCTTCCCGGGTTTTCCTCAGACGCTTTCAGGCATAAGTCGGCACAGTTCCCTTAGAAGTCGGCCCAGGACGCACATTCCCCCAGGGCGTCAGTCGTGACTTTGCCTACGTCTGTGAGGCCGACATGCGGCTGCGATGAAAAACACGCCCAGTGGTCACCTTGCAGTATACATGCTAGGAAATGCGGTTGTCCACCGTTGTTGAACCTTGGCAGCCTAAATTTAGTGATGTTACACCAACTACCCCAACTTTGCGGATAAGGATAAAGACATTCAGGATAAGGATAATGGGACAGAAAAGACGCGGAAGGGGATTGTTAAGAACTGGAGACGGATGGACGAATGAAAAGGGGCAACAGAGAAGGAAGTGATCCATGGTCTCATCACACGGACAATGCGGGCAGCGAGGGGACAGCCGCGTACAGGTCCCAACAAAAGTTTACGGAATAGCGGAGTGGCGTATATCGTCATCGCAGCGACACACTTGCGGCAAACGGGAGCTGATAGACGTATACAGACAGATGACTGGGTATTCCATGCGCCTCTCGGTACATGTGTATCTACTCTAGTTCGCTGCTCGTGTGTCGCTCCGATCAAGAAATACGTCGCCCTGGTGTTCCGTAAACTTTTGTCGCGATCTGTACGCGCACGACGAAGATAGTTAAGGGGGAAACCGAAAGCGCGATGATTCTTCTTCCTTTTCCCACAGAGTATGGCCGTTGGCCACAAGTATACCACAAGGGCGATTCTTCTCCTTCTTAGAAGTCGGCCCAGGACTCACATTTCCCCAGGGCGTCAGTCGTGACGTTGCCTACCTCTGCGAGGCAGACAACGGCGAGCCCTCTCACCATCACCACCACCTTCTTCTTCGTCCCACTATGTCCCACTTAGTCCCACGAAGAATGGCCAAGATCGGCCAGGACTGAGGTTGTCTACCTGTGACATGACGATGACAATCTGGGTGGAGAATGTGGTGGTTGAAGTGATGGAGGTGGTGAATGTGGCTTGTTTTGGTTCTATGGCATAAGGGCAAGTATTGTCCATGTCCATATTATTTGCATAATTCACATGTAGAATCATTGTAGATGTATGTCTTTGTGTATTTGATGGTATAGTTTTACATTCTATGTAAGTAAGAGCTCTCAGAGTTAGATACTCTGCACTGAAATTGAGGCACCAAGTGATAGTTGGAGTAATCTAAAGCAAACAGATGCCACTGTATCCTTCGGCCACCCCTTTCAGACTTTTGCTGTTATTTCAGAGGTTCCCGAAGCTGCGGGACTCGCCTCGGGCGAGGGAGCCGCCGGAATTCCTCTGTCCTAATGAGCAGGGTTGTTAAAGTTACTTTTCATAAGTAACTAAGTTACAGTTACATATACTCAGCTTCAAAAGTAATTAAGTTACAGTTAGAGTTACTGACAGGAAAAAATACTGAGATACAGTTAAATACCTTGGAAAAGTGTATCTGAGTACGGGTGGAGTTACTTTTTGCAATTCTGTACGCTTCTTTGGATCATAATAGGTGTCACTCTAGAGCCACGGAGACACCCCACGGAGACAGGCCACGGAGACTAGTGGTTAATGGTACGTAATGGAAGGCAAAACATTGAAAGGAACGCCTAAACTGGGGGTAACCGAGACAGGGACAGGTGAGACGCTTAGAAACTTCGTCTTCGGCTCACAGTGGAGACATTTCAGCTCAAGATTCCCGTTCTCCTTCGTTCCAATGAATTTAAAGTGCTCTCGATATTGTGGCCACGGTACCTCTGACAGAACGGAGGCAACTTTGCTCGGGCGGCTCGTGTTACCTCACAGACGGCGTTCGCGCCCGAGGTGGCGTCAACGCCTTCAAACTCGGCCATTCTCGTCACTACGGCCAAGGCCGCCAAGAGAGTGGTGAGGAACAAGGAATGTCACGTGCGAGGGCGTGAGCACGTGCAGAAAGGGCGAAGCTCGTGCCTGGTGTCGGCAAAGGGGGCTAGACTAAACGCTCGACGGGTTACTGCACCTTCTCACGCGCATGAAGGATCCCAGTGTCGGCGCGCACTTCGCACGACCTCCTGCTCGGCGACGGTGTTTCGTCGTTTTTACAAAACAAAAATACAACAAAAAGACAGATACAAGTTACTGAAAAAGGTAATGAAGTTACAGTTAGAAGTGCGTGTTTGAAAATGTACCTAATATTTCCTCAAGATACACAAAAGGTATCTAAGTACACGTACTCAGATACTTTTACTAAGTTACTTAACAACCCTGCTAATGAGCTACTTCAGTGTGCGCGTGACTGTGGTGGTGCGATGACCTTCTCCTCCTTCTTCTTCTTCAAAAATGTGGCGCATAGGTAACTGGTACGGAACATGGATTGGATTTTCATTGGAAGAAGAAGAAGTAGTAGTTTCATTATAGAAGAAGAAGAAGAAGTTAAGAGGGGGTACGCGACAGCGGCAGCGTGTAAGCGCCATCCGACGCGAGCCCGAGAGGAGGGAGTCCTGGCTGCGCCAGGTGAGCTAGTTCTGGCCATGAAAGAAAGGTGGAGACCATAGACGTCCTATGACCTGTGAAGATGATCAGATCCATGGTACATCAAATAGAGCAAGTTCGTCAGCAGTTTCATTGGCGGGAATACCAGCGTGACCGGGAACCCAGGATAGAAAGATCTTACGGATGGAGGAGGGCAAAAACCGCACAATAAACGATGCTCGTAAGAATCAGGGCCGCAGTCTAGATTCGAAATTAGAGGAAGGCAGTCCCTAAAGAAGTATATACGGCAGCAAGATGATGATACAACCAGAAGGGCAGACAGAATTGCAAGTAGTCTCAGCAAAATCGATCGGGATATAATTAGGCAGACGGATACTACTACTACTACTACTTCCTCTTCTTCTTCATCGGACACTAGTGCGTATGCTAAGCACGCGCAGAATGTCCTCTTCCTCTGCGAGCGACACCAGCCCACGCCACCGGGAGAAGTGCCACTATACACTCTAAAAAGGAGTACTTTTACTCCTTTTGGGGACTAAATGCATTGCCACAAAAAATAGTCCCTTTCGGGAGTAAATGAATGTCACAGAGTGGAGGCTGCATTTCACGCGCTGTTGTAAGAGTCTCAAGTACACAATTCGTGTGCATGCATGGGAATACTTCGAAGCAAACCGCGTCAACCGTGATATATCGAGTGACATATAAAATCTTGCGCCATACATAGGGCACAACTTGCGAAGAAAGTACCGCTAACTGTTTCTTACTCTGTGTGGCTGGAAAATTGCTACGTTGGCTGAGTTATATACAGCCTTATGCCGTTCAGTTTGACCAAGGGCACATATTTACGTAGACTGTTGCATTCAGAAGGCCTTTCGCGAAGTTAAGTGACAATTTGCAGTCCTGGGGAGTAAATGCCGGGACTAAATGTCGGGTTAGGGGACTAAAATGGAGAGTAATTGCAGACTAGGGGAGTAGAAGCTGCAATTGCACCCCGTTTTACTCCTTTTTTCTTAGAGCGTAAGTAAAGTGGACAACGAAATGTACTATTTATTTTATTTCTTATTCTTAGTCAACCTCAGCTAGACTCAGTACGCAACATTCGAAATGTCGTCTGCGTGCTTTACGTGTCTCAAAGGAACCCGCAGAATTGCATAGTTGGCATAGAATTGCATAGAGTAGGCGACGTCGCCATGATGCGCTCTGGCGTATGTCCCCTAGAGACGGCCCTTGGATATCGCGTCACATATAGACAAACGATATTTTTGGGATAATATCATGTAAGGCACGTGGATCACACTGACACAAATTTCGTTTGAAGACGTAGCCATACATGTTACCTTATGTCATCACATGGGTTCCCGATGTCGTCTCGTAGAAAGATGTGCAATTTGCAGACGATGATTGCACGATCCCATATATGATGTGAATATTTTTGTGCTCGTCGCAAATACTATTTCAGGTCACATTCAAGGTATCCTGGCCTCGCGCCACAGACGTCTGTTGTGGAAAGTTTTGCTTTATTACCAGAGAGTCGGAGCAATCAGGCGATGAGCAAGCCTTGTCTGTTTGTATTGCACTAAAACCGTGATTCAGCGGCGGCTTACTAAAGCAAGCTATCGTTCTTGTAGTCGGAAGCCAAGCTCGCTTCAAGAGCTGGAACCGCGGGACGTTACGTCGATCGCTTCGGCGCCGTTTGCACCTGCGTGCACATTTTTCGTAAATTCCCTCGTGAGAAAATTGTTTGCCTCTCGCACGCATAACATTGATTGCACCGCAAAAATATCATAGTTGTTGAGTTGCAAAATTATTAACCAGATTATTCACAGTGGCGGATCCAGGGGGGGGGGGGGGAGCTGGGCGATCACTCCCCAGTTCCCCTCCTCCCCGACAAATACCTCCCCCTCAAAAAAAAAAAAAAAAAAGGGGGGGGGCTGGGTCCGCCCCTGGTTCTATGATAAATTGTATATTTTCAGAACCTTATCAATATAGCCGCGCGCGTTTACAAAGTTCCAAATTGCATGGATCATGCCACCCGCCCCTCGGATATCCAGATACATTGAGCATATTATGATATCCGTTTATTTTACTATTCTGCAGTAGCCAATGAGAAACTGGACTGTGGGCATTTCATTTGGCACTCTTGTAGGTGAAGTGCTCGAGAAAGTGTTCGATTCCCCGTCACGAAACGTGCCCACATTTGGTGCTGTTCTGGGGGCTGTTGGCAACAATTTATGTCGCGAGGATCGAAGTAACTGGTTCTCGGTTGCAGATAGTTTCGGTTCAAGAATTTGAACTGTTTCGACATGATGTATCGCGCTTCCTTCTGATTTCTGTGTGGTGATGGAACACGACGTGATTTCTGGCGTACTTCAACGTGTGGTCATTGCCGGCCGGACGCTCGGTCTCACCGCTGCCGAACTAGGTTGTACCGGTGGTCTGGAACTATGCCAGCGTTACAGCCTGTCTTAAACGCCGAATACTGGATGCACCTTAGCATATCGTGGCTGGTGAAGTGACTGACAGCCAATATCATGACCGTAGAACAGTCTCCTTTGGATAATCATTGTAAGCAGGTAAGCGTAACGGTTAGGCCTAGTGGAGGTCGGGCGAATGCATGCGATCGTAATCGATGCCCGTCGTATTTTTTCCCCCCACAAGGGTGAAGTTATGCTGAAGATTGTGAAAGACACGAAATATCACAACTAGCACTGATAAACATTAAGTTCGGTTGTCACGCTTCCAGTGCCAATAGCCACTAAATATATGAGGGATTCAGTCGAGCAACGAAATAGTGACGTTTTCCACTAGATAGGCACAGAAATTGACGATATTCCTTCCACAATGTCTTGTTTATCGCAAATGATGCAGAGTAAATAGACGATGTATTGATAAGGACGGAGAAACGCGGATTGAGTAACTGAAGTAGGTGCGGTTTCTGATGTGGAAGGGTTTGTCATTTATAGTTCCCCTCCCTCACTCTCCCCCCGATGTCATACCTGTCGCGGCATACCACAGCCGAAATAGGAAATAGCAATTATTCTCTTCCCGCACAAGAGATCACCTGACACAAAGCCTCGTGTTGACTCATCATGTCTTTAGACGCAGATGCGTTCGCTTTGGTGTGTCCGAAGAAACGACATTTAGATCTATCATCGTAGAACAGGAACTGGGGTCCGCAGCACTAGCCCCTGTACTCTAGCTTCCATACCGGTGTAGTTCCGGTAGTTCCGCGAACTGGGTCTGGTTTTTACGTAGTGGTTGTAAAGCGCTGAAACGTGAATGGAACGCGACGACGTGGTTGTAAAACACTAAAAGGTGAATGGAACGCTTTCAAAGAGACGACGTAAAAGGATGGTACGTGACACGTGTTTCAGGATACAAACTACGACTCACAAGTTGTCGGTGTCGCGTGTACGCTACCCGAGTAAACGCTGTAACATAGTTTGGGCTTTGGGAGAGGAAAATTATAATTACATTTGGCCCAATTCTTTACAATTCGGTAACAAGAACATGTGGACCTCAATATTGTGCTTCGCATAAAAATTTGCACTATTAGTTGTCTGAAGACAGTTCCTTTTCAACCAGTTTGATAGGGGATGTGACAGACCCAAAGAACCCTAGAATGACAGCTCGTGGAAGTTATAGAGCTATTCCATATTCCATGCTACCTCCAAAACTTCACATTCCAAGCATAAGAGTAGCATACACAAATGTTGCTTGTTTCTTTCTTTTTTTTTTCTTCAATGTGCGGCATTTCGAGGTAAAATGCAAGGAGAAAAGCTTCCAATGTTTCAGGTTGAATATGACCATAGTGTGTCACAGTGTGAAACAACTTGAGTAAATTTTTTTGTGGTCATAATAAACGCTGCACACACACACACACATTACCCATCACCCATCAACGGCGTTCTTCTCTTAGCCTCCTCTGGCTGAGCACGAGCAACGGCGTGGGGAAGAGCTAGTCCTGGAGCAGCTGAGAGAAATAACGGGTGTCAAGGATGAGCGGATATTAGGACAGGCTCTGGAAGCAAGTCGCACCCGGTCGGGACGTTATGATCTGTCGCATGCCATCTCTATGTTGGTGGACGAGGAGCCAGCCACCAGGGTGAGAATTGAAAAAGTTTTGAAGATGAAAGAATTAATTAATTAATTTCTTAGGCAACTTGAGGCCTTGTATGTGATTGTCCCCTCTATGTTGTTCCAGCCTCAGAACATCAGTTCTCTCATGAGAAAGTTTTGCTTTGTTGTTCTTACAAAATGCGATGAAAATCATTATGGTTATGGGGGCTGTAAAAGTCAGGTGCCACGGTATTGTACTGGTATACGTTTATTGTATCGTACATTATTGTACCTGAATTGATGGCCTAATTGATGCCAGGGACGGGTCACTCAGAGAGGGTGTCCCAACTGACATGAACGAAGATTTCAAAGAAGGCTGAACACTTTACGCTGATTAAAACAACTGAACGTTGTTAGCAGCCGTGTAGCCTAGTTGCCAGCACCTTTTTCATTGTGCCTAATTGATTAACTAGATAAGATTAATTAGCTAACTCCTAAAATATTGGTTTAATGGCTGAGGTGTCAATTCGAAAGTTGCCTCTGGAAACACCTAACCGAAGTGTTTTTAACAGGGTGTTTGTGTGGCATTTTTCTTATTTTTTATTTTTATTTTATTTTTTCAGTTTGGATATTGTGTATAAACTGTGTAAACGGGGTGGCTACCAACCTGGAAAACTGGGAATTGTCAGGGAATTTTTATGCTACTGGAAAAGTCGGGGAGTCAACTGGGAGTTTGCCAAAAAGGAGATGAAGTCAGGGAAGATTGTAGACAAGTGCTGTGACCATGCACAGCGAAGTGCGAATGCCGATCAGTGGTTGAGTGACCGCGCTGCAGCAGGCGTTGCCGCAAGTAGCAGTTCGCCAATTCGACAAGCTCAGAGGCGGAAAAGCGGGGCAGCCTCACTAATGCTCAACAAATTATCTGTTTTATGAGGGATCTGTATTAAAACATAGCAGCCGGCACCAAGTTCCCTTTTTTTTATTGGTCAGGGAATTTGCTCACAATCGTCAGTTAGAACCTGGAAAAGTCTGGGAATTTCAAGGCTGCAATTTGGTAGACACCCTGGCTTAAAGATACAACATTATGAAATAGTGTTAGAGAAACATAGATACAGAGGCATACAGGACAAGGTGTCCCCCTCTTTTCAATTCTACAATGTCTAAGGGTTCTTCTATTAGTCAGCTGACACGAGTGGTAATTGTGGCCTTTATAATGGAGAAATTAGGGTTGGTGTTGTGTGGTAAGCCTGTACTCTGTAACTTTACATGATAAGGAAGTCATGTTCCTGGACAGGTGTGACATGTGTTATGGTAATTGTGGCTGTTTTACCTTGTATTGAGTAGATCTTCCATTGGCGTCATCCTGCCTACTTCTGTGTCCATGTTTCTTTAGTGATTCTTTAGTTTCATCAGGTTGGATGTTCGCAGACTTGCTCAATTCATCACCTTCAGTGAAGGTAACTGCAGTATTTTTATTGTAGGCACCAGAGGGCTCTGGTGGTGATGCAGTGAATGGTAGTTCACCACAGAAAAGGCCCGCAAAGGTAATTGATTTGACCACTGAAGGAGATGACCTCCAGAAGGCAATTGCTCTCTCTCTTCAAGAGCAGCAGCAACAGCAGCAGCAGGTAGTGCTATCAGTATGTCACAGATTATGACTAGGGCCTGACCTTTTAGGATTATAGCCGATTATGCCCGATATTTACCCCCCCCCCCCCCGCCCCGCCCCGCCCCGCCCCGCCCCTTTTCACGAGGTCGTTAAAAAATATTTCCCGCAAAAGTCGGGCCCTAATTATGATAGGTGTAGCTGTCAGAACAGTGGAGGTTTTCTGGAAAGTAGTTCCAACAAAAATTGTTTTGTTCATTCGAACAGAAAGTCCGGTTAGAAAATCATTCATTGATGAATTTGAGGTTCCAGAAAAGCTTCACTGTCATGACGTATTCGAAAGCGCCACAAGATAGATGAGGGAAGAGACATACATGAGCACTCTTATTCATCTAGTGTGCTTTCAAATACGTATCTCATGTTATACTGACAAGACCAACCTTCGACATTATTCAACTCCACTATCATTTTATTTTGATAAATGAAAAATAGGAAATTGCTTAGCTTTCAAGTGTGTATGTGTCAAGAGTGTATGTGTCTGATGAATGTAGGTATTGTACCTTGTCCAAATAACAGATATTGTCTTTTGTTTCTGCCAATATCCTTCTACGTACTGGATGTTCGGCGAGGACACACTATTTAATTTTTAAAAATAGGCTCACTCACAAAAGTTTTTATCACGCAGTATCGTGGCTTGCGTTCGTGTCGCGCATTAAGTAAACTGACTTTGTTAATTGAAGAAAACTTGACAAATAAAAAAATTATTTGAAGTACCATAGTGTGTGGCAGGAACTTTTATGAGTTTCACCCAGGAGATTGCGAATGATTTGACATGCAACCCATTTGCAAGAACTAAATACCCTCTCTTGCCGTGGTTGTGTAGCTTGTTATTAGATTTGGTATACGTATTTCTGTAACTGAACAGCAACAATTGATTTAGTGATGAATTTACTACATGGATCAGGAACACTGTTTAAGAATGGAGGAAAAAATTTAAAACAAACAAGAAAACAGAGATGATTGTACACAAAACACCCCATGTGGAATCACATCATGAATGCCATTGTTGAACGTAGAAACAGCTGTCAGGTAACACAAGCCAGTGAAATTATAAAACAGAAATCATAACATACTCACTTAAAAAATGACTTTTGTAATGTTTACTGTGTGTTGTTACACAACATTTGTGATGTTCCACCTCTCAACTTTGCACCTGAACTCGTATGGAGTGATGTGTAGTTATGGGGCTGTACTTTTAATTTTAGCTTTTACTTTTAGATTAACCCTTAGATTTATTAGGTGTATTAGATTAGATAAACAGATACATAAATTAGATTAGAGTTATTGTTTATTAGATTTATTATTAGATATGTTCGGTTTGGGAGAAAGAGCTTTGATTCGAAATTTGAGTGCAGAATTTCATATTAGGTTTGGAATTCGATTCAAATTTTACACCTTGCTTCGGTATTCGAAAAATCCAAATATTTATACAATGGCCATTAAAAATGCGTGTAGCATGTTAACCTGGCACATAAACCATAGGATCCAATGCGCATACAGAAAATGACACGTTACCGCCTTTCTGGCATTACTCATATTTTCGATGGCCATTGGTTCGGATGATCACAGACGACTGCTGGTATAACAGCTCGGTATTATATGGCCCTAATTGTGGCCGTATTTCGATTTTTCTAGTATGTGCAGGAAGTTCCCTGGCTGAGCTACTACACTGGTTAATAAGCTAGCGGTGGCAATGTGTTTCAGGTTGTGGGAGTGTCCGTTGAGGAACAGGACATCAGTCGGGCCCTGGAACAGAGCTTGGGCACTAAGCGCAAACGGGGTGAGGCGTGGCAGGACCCTTTAGACCCCCACGAAAGGCGCCGTCAGGGGGACTGGCCCGTGGGGCTGAAAAATATCGGGAACACTTGTTGGTGAGTTATATACTGTGATTATGTAAAGGCCATATTCAAATAAAAGAAAATACCACTTAAGGAGTGCGACTTGTACTTCAAAGCCATATTTTGTGCGTGATGCCAGTAGTGTGATTTCTGCAAATCTTGGCCATCCTGAAAATTGATGGTGTTGGTGTACCCATTAAAAACATTTGACATTCGTTTGCTGTCATACGGCATTTCGCGCTACCTTAGAGTCTTGATTATAATTTAGTAGACCAGGTTTCCCGTCCGCCATGTTTGTTGTCAATGCCGCTGCCCTCCCTTTCCAGCATTCTCGCGCGTGGAGTGTGCTGATTGGTCCAGACCCGCAACTTTCCCGGCATCCTGGCAAAAGTAGAAGCAGTCTCAACCCTCGCGCCACGTTGTTTGACGCCTACGCGGCTTTCCCAGCTGTCGCGGATTGCTGTGTGGACATGAGAAGTTGCCCGGCATTTCCGTCGTCCGCGGCGTTCAGTGTCGTAGTGTGGACGTAGCATTAGCTAAGCAAGCACAACATGTTGGCACGATATTGGACCAATATTGGCCCAATATTGGACCAATATTGGGCCGGTATTGCCAATATTGGGACAACATGTTGCGCTGCTTGGGAGAGACAATGCTGTTACCATCTTAGATTGACTTAGACTTTCAGCCCACTTTGTGTGGAGCAAAGGTTGACCTCCATTCGTGGCTTTCAGAACCAGTTCGGATGCTGGCTCGAATTTGGTGGAAGGTGGCAGCAGTGCCTTTTGAAGCCTTCGTTGCCTGTGTAGTACAAATCAAGTGAAGTTGAGTTGAATTTAGAAATAGATTTGAAGGTGCACATCAATTGTACCACTCTCCTAGGTTCTCTGCAGTGATTCAGTCCCTGTTCCACCTGCGAGCTTTCCGTCGCCTTCTGCTGGCATTTGAACCAGGGGAAGGGGAAAGGCATGAGCTCATGATGGAGCTTCGTAGGCTGTTTGGGTTGCTGGGAGCTACGGAACGCAAGTACGTGGACCCATCTGGTGCCTTGGCTGTCCTGCGGGACGCCCTTCTACCCGGTGCGTCTCCAGACGGCCAGCAGGATGTCTCGGAATTCACGCATAAGCTTCTCGACTGGCTGGAAGACGCTTTTCAAACAGCTCATCGGTAGGGTTCTCGTCAGTGCCTGCGCAGATACTAAAAAACAAAAAAGAACTGCTTTTGCGGGTAGTGTGTAAAGCTTCCGGAACATGAAGTACATTCTTTTTTTGCAGTGAGAGTGAGCAGCAGGACAATCCAATGCTTAACCTTTTCTATGGACGTTACCGAAGCGAGGGCGAGAATGAAGGTCGCACTTTCAGCAATGAGGCAAAATTTGGCCAGTACCCCCTGCAGGTTAATGGCTTCAGCGACATCCACGAGAGTCTCGAGGCAGCTGTCACCCAGGAGTTTGAGTGTGCTGGTAATTCCAGGGGTGGCAAGTCAGGACAGCAGGTAACAAATGCTTACTTTCCTGCATAGTACCAGTAATTTATAGGGCCCTGTGTTTCAGGGTATATCCGGAAAAGCGCTCTTTTTTTATTTTCCACGCAATATCACCCAATTTTACCCTGTTTTACGGTTCCTGGGATCAGACCCGATTTTTACCCCCGATTTTCAAAAACACAACACAGGGCCCTTAACGGTTACGGCCGTAAATGAATACTGTCATTAATGTCTTGCCAGACGCTCAGCAATACGGCCTTTGGGACAAAACTGAGATAGAAGGCCAACAGCGTTCCCGCAAGACAGTTTATGGCATGCCATCGAAACTGCGCAAGCCTCATTACCAAGCGCCATAAGCAGGATTTTGCACATTTAATTCAATTCGAAATAAAACGTTTTTTACGCGACTTAATGTTCTGTCATCTTTTTTTTTTTTTTCAGCGCTTTTCTGATCATTTTTGCACTTTGCTTCGCTATTTATCTCGTCTGTTCAGGTGTTCAGTTTGTAGGGACCTTGAACCACAGCATGCGGCATCGCACTGTGGTGTCTGCACTCGAAAAGTAGGACGCCACTCAAAAAAACTATACAAAGCACTTCAAAGCAGATGTAGTTTGCTGTTGTATTTTCAAAATGCCACCTAAACGTTGTTTTCGTGTGTTTCTTAGTGAGAACGTGACTTCACTACATTACATTCAAGGTTCGCAGACGTGTTTACCAATGTTAACATCATCGGCAAAATGCCTTCAAGGATACTGTCTGGCAGCTTCCCAGAGCTTAAGGTCGCATCTAAGTTACGGCCATTTCTTAATGCCATAAACTTTGCCCGTCTGACATCGGTATAAGGTTAGCTTATAGTCATTAGATAAATGCGCACAGACTTTTTCCTAACATTTGTTACGTTTTTTTATCGTAGAGTTGGTTCACCCGTCTTCCCCCCGTGCTGGTATTTGAGCTGTCGAGGTTCCAGTTCAACCAGGCACTGGGAAAGCCTGAAAAAATTCACCACCGCCTGGACTTTCCTGAGCTCCTTTATATGGATCGGCAAGTGCCTACTTTGTCAGTAGCGGCCTGCAGATACTTGCATAATGTGGATGGCTCTTGCATTGCAACTTGCACCATTCATGGCTGGCTGCACTTTTGAAATGCATTTCTGGGAATGATCATGTTGCAAGCAGTCAAATGCACAATTTTTAAAAGAATGTTTGCGCAGTTCACATTGTAACGTTGGGAGAAATCAGGTTTTACCCAAATCCCTAAATCTGTGATTCGGGGAGTAAATTTGGGGAAGAATCAGGTAAAACACGAAAACGACAGACCCTCATTCTAAATTGATTATAGTAGTTGAATATGCAAATTTTGGGTATGCTCTAGCTTTGTTTTTGTACTATGCAATCTGGTGCTCGTCTGAATTTCAGCTGTGCAACACATTAGAGCTCTTGAGAATCGTACGAATTGTACACTGAATTGTACGAACAGTGGATTCCAGTGCATGTGAGATCAGACTGTCTTAACTTTGGATGGGTTGGCATGCCTCTTAGCAGCAACTGAAAGTGATTGTGACGTCACATTGTGGGAAGAGGTTTGTGTAGCTGGTTGGTGCAAATTATTTTTCGCACGTGCAGCATTCACCTTGCTTTGCTCCGACTTGCAGTTATATGGAATACAATAAGAACATCACACGTAGCAAGCGGGAGGAAGTGCGTCGTCTGCAACAGGAACGGGATCGTTTGCGGAAGCGGCTAGAAAAGTGAGTATTTTTTTGTATCCACGCCATAACACTGCCGTATAATGGAAACGTTTGTCCGTTCACATAACTGCCGGATATTTCTGGGTAAAACCCGGTTTACCCCCGATTGACGTGGCAAGTAATCTGGTTTGACCCAATTTCTACCGGTCAGTTTCGGGTTGGTGTTTTGCGTAGCTTCTGTGTGTGCTTCTGTGGTTACGCTTTGTGGTGGTCTTGTGTTGTCTGAACCACCTCGGCATCATCATGGGCTGAAAAAGGAATAATTTAGAAGAGTGGACGGCGGAACACAACGATCGGGCGATGGCGAAAACTTGCTTGCATGTCGTTTCATACTTCCCCATTGAAGAAGCCGTGTGATCGAATAAAGGCACCTCTCACCTTGGCAAGGCATGCTACGCTCAAGGAGAAGGCGAAAGGAGGGCAGTCATTATTTGACTCTTGATATTGTCAACTCGAAAGGGAGCAAAATGCAGGAAGTGCCATTCACGTCCGTGCTTGTGTTGACGAAAAGTGGAACAAGCCTCGAACAAGCCGATGTGCCCCTTGGAGATTCAGTGTGAAAGCTTTGCCCTGCTGCTAAGGCTATGCCTGGAGGGCATCCGCTTTGTCATAAGCAGCTACTGGATGTGTTAGACAAGCACATGGAGGAGATCCAAGGAAAGGTGCAAAACTAAGCCTTCTTGTCGATGAAGGAGACGACACTATGGGCTGTTCAACAGTAAATCCTGGATAAGTCTTACAGCTTCCATGACAAGTGATTTTAATGTCTGCAAAGAACAGTTTTCTATGGCCACATAATGCAGCGAGCAACTGAAATTGGAGTTTGGACAGCGCCGTGATGATCTTTTGTGCTTGACTACTGGAAAGCTGCATCCAGTACTTGCTTCTGCAGCATTGTCATTGACCCGCCTTCCAAATAGAAGTCCTGACTCAGAACAAAGTTTCAGCATATTGTCCACGAAGAACATCAGTGGATGATGAACACAGCTGAGGAACCCAGAGCACAGCTGATATTGCCAGTGATAGATTGTATACCAGTTATGTTTATACAACACCTTTCCTTTCTGCTTTTTTTTACCCATTTTGGTTGAGGGTGGGCTCCTTCCTTCAAAACCCAGATGAAAAAATTTTCACCTAATTACACCATGTTTTCCTGTCGACAACACCCAATTTCTACAATCTGAATTTTGACAAAAATAAAGCCCGTAAACATTTGGCTCTCATTATACGTTATTATTTTATTGCTGTTATGTTAATTAAACCACCTACAAACATGGCCACATGCAGGTCTTTTTCTTCTGTTTTGTTTTGTCTTATTGCATGCTTGTATTTTACTGTATTGTACTATTTGTTTCAATTGGTTTGAGTTGCCCCAAAGAGTATAATATGTGGAGGAGGACATCACCACTAGTCACTTCCATAACATTTTTGTCTTGAAGTTTGTGGTTATGCTTTCAGGTACATCAATTACGGCTCCGGACCTAAACACGTACCCCTACAAGACGTGCTCCAGTACACCCTCGAGTTCGTCGAGAGCCGAGCAGGTCAAGATGTGGAAATGGGCTCGTCCGTGTAAGATTTGTAGGCATTCTATCTCGAAATAAGATATAAATAGATGATAAAAAGATAAAATAAGAATGAAATAAGAGAAGGTACAGTCAACCCTCGATTTATGGACCTTCGATCTATGAATTTTCTCGTTTTATGAACACTAGCACGGGAAAACTTTTTACGTGCATTTTTCTCTCGTTTTGTGAACCTCGATATTGGAATAATGAACGGAATTTCTGGGAACCATCTAGGAGTTGCCCAGCGTTTTTTGCCCTCAATTTATGAACGGGTCGTTCCGAGGCTAACAAAAACCTTCATAGAGATTATTCGTGGTCTTTTGAATGACGCCTGAACAGACAAAACGTTTTCCGGGTATTGCACCCTCGGTTCTTAACCCCTCGAAATCCGAACAACAAACGGGTTTTTGCAGAAGTGTTCCTGACCTCAATTGATGAATAAGGTGTCTGCTGTCACTCGGAGATTAATAAACGTAGGTTAAAATTCCCAGAGGAAATCAGAGACCAGTTGAGAGCGAATGTGCTGACATCTCCTCTTTCCAAGATTGACACAGCGGAAGGCATGGTCCAAAGCAAAATTAAACTATTTAGTATTGCATGATAAACAGAGTGTGAATGCGCTAACATCTGTTCTTTGTGAGACTGACACAGCAGAAGGCATGGTCGAAAGCAAAATTACACGATATATTGCATTATAAACACAATCCCAACTCTGAAATACTGTTCCATTTGCTCGATAGTACTCACTTAACAGAATTTTCGATTTATGAATCCCTCGATTTATGAACGATTTTTCGGGGGAACCGAGGGTGTTCATAAATCGAGGGTTGACTGTACACGTACTAGTGACTGTACGGATAACCCCAGTATCTCTTGGTTTCTCCCTTGTTCCATTGTGAAAATGAAGGTGGTTTTCTGTCTCAACTGACATTCTACATTTTTTATGCCCAGGCTGCCGCGAGAGCCGCCCGAAAATGCAGCTGAGCCTCGCAGTGCCTCAGGAGACATGTTGCAGCCTACTCCGCGGCATGTGACAGATGCCGAGCTTCGTGTGCTCCAGAGCTGTCTCAGGAGGTGGCACCATGAGGTGGAGAATGACGTTAAAGGTGAAGTTACCTGGCGCATTCTCGTGCATATTCAAGTGGTCATTTCTGTTCTTTATGGGCTCTGCGAATGTCTAAATTCTGTGCAGTTCTGCGCATTAATTCAAACTCAAAGACGATTGAAGATTTGTTCGAATAAAAGCGTAGTTCAAACTAAATAGGCAGATGCTCGGAATAGGAACCTGAAGCGCTGGCAGCACTAGCAGAGCTAGCTGCATCGGAGACACGTCATGGCTCACTAGGCCCTGCTGTACGGTTTCGCGATGCCGGATATATCCTGAGGGTCATTGATGTTCAAAACAGCTCATGGCTAAAAATCTGTTGTACGCATTTGCATTCATATATGCAGTGGCGTCTGCATTTCTATGTTTGCAAAAGCAGCGCTGTATTTAATTAAATTTTAATTTAATTTAATCTAAATTTAATTAAGCAGTGCCAGAATTTAATTTGTGCAAGTTTGATATAAGAGTGAGTGGGCCCCAGCTGCCATGTTTTGCCATCAAGTTGCACTATAGCAAAGTGACGTAGGCAGACGTTAAAAATTAACTGTTTTCTTATTGGTCGGATACGTAAGAAGATGAGCTAAAAAATTTTGATCGTATGGTTAATGTGTACTTCATGCAGGGGCGGATTTAGTGGGGGAAGGAGGGGGTCCGAAATTTCCTGATCCCCCCTCAATTCCAGACTTGAACATAGGGTTCAGTGGTCCAATCCCAGCGTGCACCTGGCACTTGTCCATAGCGGACGCCCCCCCCCCCCCCCTCGGAAAAATCCTAGATCCGCCCCCAACTTCATGTTCACTTCATGTGAACTTGAGTAGCCTGCGTATAATTTCTTATGATGACTCACAATAACCTATGCTACAGAATTACAAGAGGGTGTGCGGCGACTGGATGTGACCATTAGGGAGATCTACAATGATGCCTCCTTGCGCAAGGTGAGCCAAAGGCTGGCTTAAATCTGCGTTTAAACATTACTGCTCAGAAGTTGAATTGCCAAAAAAGACTTGTTGCATGTTTTTGTCCAGTGTTTTTGTCGCCTGCATTTCTTGCTAAACTTTTATCTCT
The DNA here is from genome assembly GCF_037126465.1 of Ornithodoros turicata. Classification (NCBI taxonomy): domain Eukaryota; kingdom Metazoa; phylum Arthropoda; class Arachnida; order Ixodida; family Argasidae; genus Ornithodoros; species Ornithodoros turicata. The sequence continues at coordinate 235,892 of NW_026999408.1, forward strand.
AAATGCCCCCCCCCCCCCCAAAAGTTAAAATATAATGCCCCAAGATATAGCTTATATTTTGCTGCGACCCTATTGGTCCCTATTATGCATGATCTATATTGACTTGTGTAACCACAAATCAATGAAGAGAGTGGGAGCTGCCAAGCATCTGCTCTGGCATCTGTGAACAACGCCATGTGACAACATGCCATTGTGCTGCGTTTGGAAAGTGTGTTGCCATGTGGGATCGTTCCATACTTCGCGGGCTTTCCTTCTAGGCTGGGTGTGTCTAGGCAGATGTTTTTCAAGGCGCTCTACAACTTTCCTATAACTTAAAGGAACTGTAAACTGAATGGCAAACCTGTAGAACCCTTCTAAGCACTCTAAACCCTTCACACTTCAGATGCATAATAGCTCTGCTGTCCATTGAGCATTCTTGCCGCAATCTAATTTCAAAGACAGCTGCGCCAAGCTGAGCTTGCGGACTTCTAGATGCGCCAACCCCGAGACAACAACTACGCCACCTATTGAAAACGCAAGCAACTAGGCAAGCCATCTAAGCGGGGTCCTGTGCATCCCAGAACACAAGGACATAAACTAGACATCTGTATAAATCGCCTGGCTGCGAGGTTTTGCAGACAGCAGCTAGCAAACGACACACTCTGTTTCCAAAAAAGGCCAACAGGTCGTGCAGATCGCACAGATATTTCTCACAGGTTACACCACTAACAGTTTAAGCCAAACTTCTCAAGAGTTGCTGCCGTTCTTCAAAACAGGTCTAATGGTAATTTGCTAAGTAGTAACCTGTCTCAAATGTGTTATGTAGTACTTCAATGTCATGTGATATCTATCCACCATTCCGTGGCCGGCTCCCACTTTGTCCTCTGCGAACATCAAGGATCACCACTGTTCAGTTTCTTGAAGTGTTCAAAATTAAATGGTACGAAAACTATAAAGAACTGAGGGGTGACGACTCGTGTGTGTGATCACACAAGTTCTACAAGATGGTGTCTTGAAACATGGTGGTGATATTCCACTTTACAGTTCCTTTAAGATATCTAGAGTGTCTTATTAATTATGTTTAGAGCCTGAAGGTTTAGGATTTTACCCGATTCTTCCCTGAATTTGCACCCCGAATTGCAGGTTGCCTCTTTAGGGTGAAACCCGATTTTTACCGGGCAAATTGCCCTCACTGGGATGTCTGTAGGAATGCATTAATTTACCTGTTTGACAGAAAAATTCAGTTACATCACCATTTGTACCAAACCACTACAGTTAGTTGAGTAACTGAGCCCGATTTCACCCCGAATTTAGCATACTGGAAGTTTTTTCACCCGAATTCACACGAATTTAGTGCACATGTTTATTTACCCGATTTTTACCCCCGAATTTAGAAAAAAATATTTCCCGAACACTTCAGGCTCTAATTTATGCTCGATTAAGAGACATGAGTGCTACGTACATTTGTTTGGTTCCACTTGTGTAGAGCGGTCCCTCATTTTCAAAACCTTTGTGCTTGTTAGTTTGGACACCCTGTAAATGGAATGGCTCTTTATGTTCCCTGCAATATTTTTTTGGGGGGGTCTTTTGTATCATGGTCCTGCAGGTCGCATACCGGCTTCATGCTGTCCTGGTACACGAAGGACAGGCCGCATCGGGCCACTACTGGGCATTCGTGTGGTGTCCCAAACGATCCGCGTGGCTAAAATTCAACGATGTCACGGTGTCGGAGACCTCCTGGAGCGACCTGCTCAAAGATTCCGTCGGGGGACGTCACTGTGCATCGGCGTATTGCCTCTTCTACGTGGATCGCAGCAACAAGGAACTGTTTGATGGTAATTTTCTAGCTAACATATCTGCATCATATTAGGTCTGGCCTCTGTAGCCTTAACTGTGCATTCACACGAGCGACGTTCCCCGCGGAAGCGGAAGACGCGAGAAACGAAAAGTCCTAGCTTTCTGGTCGCGAGCGCTCAACGTCCAGTGTTCATGTGCACTGCTAACCGCGGGGAATATCCTGCGACACAGCCACAAGATATTGCGTAGCAGACGACAGGAAAGACGCTGACGGTGTCGTCTGCTAAGCGCACAGTACGCCACTCCCGATATTCCGCGCCGTGTGAATGCTCAACACAACACGGGACGGAACTTAGTCTCTGTGAGCAGTTTTTTTTTTTTCCTTTTTCTTCCGCTAGAATCTTCCGTAAGGACGTTGCTCGTGTGAATACACAGTAAGGGTGTGGTGTCCTTTAGAAGTTGGTTCCAAACGTACACTTGAAGTGGGAAGGGGGTGCCCTTTCCTGAACGAATGTCACAAGCCTAGTTCTCACATACGACAACGGCGCACGGCAACGGCGAACGGCACGGCAAATTGCGTCGTTCCGACGCCGTAATGGCGCCGTTCTGGCCGCCGTCTCACGGCAAAAGGAAGTTGAGCCATGCTCAACTTCTGCCGTGCCGTGGTCCCGCCCACATCACATCCAACCAATGAACGGCCCGCACCAATGAAGATGGCGGCTTCTCAGCTTGATGCCGAGAAATTAATTGAACTTGTGAGAAGGTTTCCTTATTTGTATGATTTGTGGCATCCTGATTTTAAGGATACACAGAGAACACGTGCAAGGAGAACACGTGGAAATCCATCTTTGCTCGCCGCGGCTCGTGATGTTCGACATCACGTGAACACGGCAGCACGGCGAGGTGGGGCGACGGCGACACGCACAGCGGCGGCAGCGGCACGTCACCGTTGCTGTTGCCGTGCGCCGTTGTCGTATGTGAGAACTGGACTACAAGCTCCTCTTCAAGGCCACGCAGGTCTGCCGATGTGACGCAAGGAGATGAGGTCTGGTCATTGGCTGCTTCCTCCAGATATTTTTGTAAACATTATTGCGAGGCGCTCGAGGAATAAAACAGGATTATTGAGCCGTATTAAATGTCACTTCCTTGCTCCTTTAAAAATGGGTATTCACGTTACATAAAAGCTGGTGGCAAAATTGGGGTGTGCTGATGTTTGTTGTGGTGCAAAATCTGCAGGCTGTAATTTGAAATGTCATATCACTTTGTGTGTCTTTAGTTTCTTTGTAACTTTAGACAAGTCAGCATTGTAAGTGTGCATAATAATTTGTGGTCTGCAGAGGTGAAAGATGCAGAGCTGGAGCTCCCCGACGACCTTGCACGATACGTGGAGGAGGACAATGCACTGTTCCGCAGCGAAATGGAGCAGTGGGATAGAGAACAAAGGCGCGAGCAGGAACGGTCGCAGGAACAAGAGCACAGCCGAAGTACGAGATCTCATCATACCAGCATCGATACAGTAAGACTTTATTTGCACTTTATACAGTGTTTTCATAACTGGTCTTCTGCATGCCGAAGTTACAGCCCTTGCGATGGAGTGTTTTGAATTTTTTGAAAAATTTTGGGATGGTGCCATATTACCCCGTTAAGTAGAGAACAAAGTGCATAATTGAAAAAAACATTTATCTACTCTACTAGAGGCTCCTCTTTTGGTCTGCAAAATCACTCCAAACGGCCTGCAAATCTCTGCAGAAATGCATTCCTTCAAGACCTATCAAACATGTACATATCATGAAAAAGTTGCCTCACTTGTGATAAATTCTCCAGGATTCTGAAATTTCCTCTGAGGGAAACGGTGGAAATTTTAACCATGCCTTGAGCACTCCTTTAATGTGAAAAAAGGTAGATATTACATCCGATTGTATCCGTTGCATGAATTGAAGTGCATCATGGAAACCTGTAGCAGGAAAGCACATTGGGTACGCTCCCAATGCTTGTATACAGTGAAACCAGCGTATTACGATATTGACGGTAATCGCGAAATCCATCGTTATATGGGATACATCGTTAAACGAGGGATGACGAAAATAGCGTGTCCCGGAAAAGTCGCAAGTCACCCCGCGTGTAGCAAAAGAAACAAACTGATGCTAGAAAAAAACGCGAAGCTGTGTAACATCGCACTGGCTTAGGAAAACAACGATCAGAACTCGTGGAGGGAACCAGGGAGCATAGCAGGACAACTCCTGGCAACACTACACGTCACCATTCCGTAAGTCGGCTTCACCTAACGCCTGCGTGCTTTAGGAGAAGCTCGCTTTAGAACACTGTCGCGCAACTCGCGGGTGGAAAGCACGTGCTAGGCCTTTTGAATCATCTCGCGGATTTGAGCAGCATTGGCCAAATACGGAGACAAAAAAAAGCTTTACCACCTACCTCTTTCACTGACAGTATTGGAAAATGAACAGTTGCCATCTATTTTCTTGCCTCAATTTTTATTTTGGTTTAATTCTTTTGATGTGAATTTCGGATGATACGAATTTCTTCCGCAACCCCGTGAGATTCGTATCATCGAGATTCTACTGTATCTTATCGCGGCGAAAATCGCCGCGAGGTTACGCGCACGAGACAGCGTCCAACGTCGTTATACGAGTACTCGGAACTGCGGTCTCCATCGCTATACGCGGATCGTTTCCCCATAGAAACAGTGTATATTTTTACGGTAAAATCATGAATCATCGTTTTACGAGGGATATCGTTATATGTGATATCGCTATCCGCGGGTTTTACTGTACTTCTGCATGTGTATTTGACCCGGCCATTGGGACCATCATTGGAGTCTTCGCCACAGCCAGTGTTGCAAATCAGTTCCAACAGTTGGGTGCCTAATAAATTTTGCTTGTCTTGTCTGCTGTAACAAAGTTTTGTACACATGCATTTAAGTGCAACAACTGATGTGAGTGGTAGATTTTTAATGCCATATTGCAGTTGCTTTTTGCTGTTGTGGATGTTATCCATTGGTAATCACAGATCTTATAGAACTTGGTCTTAATTTGTCAGTTCTGAAATTGAAGATAGTCTCGTGCTCGTGCGCAGGAAGCTGGGGAGCTCTCTGGGCTAGAGCTGGAGCATGCCCATCTTGTGCTTGGAACTACCCAGAACCGGCTACAACAACTTGGTGGGGAGCCCAAGGCACTTGCTAAGGTTTTGGAACAGGAGGAAGCCCGTTTACAAAGGCTAGCTCGCATGCACAACACCCAACCTTTGTTGCAGGTTCGCCTTTCTTTGCATCAGAGACCTTTTGTTTGCACAACGAAATGCTGTTTATTAAATTATGTGCAGCCACGAAGGCGAGTCATGAATCGACAGGAAAGACCTCTACTGTCATTCCGTCTCATTCTCTGAGCTCTTGTTTCCCAAAGGGCCGGCCTGGAGCTGTCGACCGATTTTCAGACACATGACAAACCATGCGCAAAACCTCATTCAGCGCAGCATTTTAGTTCTTAAGAGAAACTGGAAAAATTCACACCTCTGGTTTTAGTTTTACGGCTACATACGCAATGTGCAATCACACCAGATGTCAGAAGGGTGCAGAACTGAGATGGTCACCGATCGCTGTTTCAGGAATGGTGAAATGTAATCAGCAAGCTTTCTTCTGGAATCTGTTGCTCAGTTGTTAGGAAACAAGGACCGGAATCTAGAGACAGTGACATCATATCAGTGAAAGTGCTGGCTATAAAAATTAGGGGTGTGCGAATCCGAATATTTTAAGTCGAATCGAATGGAGGAAAAAATTCCGAATACCGAATCGAATATTAGTGCAAAATTTACAATATGTGACTTTCGCACTAAAAGTTTCCATTTTGTAGCCCATGGCTTTAGTGCAATTTTTCTGGCATTAACTGTCACAAGAGAGGCATGCAATTCTTCTGCTAAAAGCCCCTACTCTTTAATTTTACATGAGAGTGCTTCCTGCTTTTCAGGTGAGCCTACACTTACTGTAGTACTGGAGTGGTTACCTTCATTTCAAAATTTTATATCAGGCAGTAGCATGTTATACAGATGATGTTGTAATGGTTTCAGACAACCGCAGGCCATTTGTGAAACAAACGAATTGGCATCCCGCCTCAGCTTTGCCATGAACATGAATTTCTTTGCACTCACCCTAGGAAGTTGCACTACTGAAATTTTAGACGTAAAGGACATCTTTAAGACACCCTTCTTGTTCGTGAGATGTAGTCATTATTCGAGAGTCCTAACTTTTTAAAGGCAACCTCACAGACATTAAATCAAAGTCACTCGTCGGCACCGCTAAACTGCATGTGGGAGGGGCGCCACCCCTCCCACAGACGATGTCTACAAAACTAACTTTGGATAATTTTATCTTAAACTAAACACTGTCCCGCAGGTGTTGGTCCTGCAGCAAGGGCAATTTCGTAAAGGAGGCTTCACCTCATGCACGGAGGCATCAGGTGAAGCCCACTTTCGGGTTGCATCGTTCATATTCGTGGAATAGTCGAATATTCGAAAAATCGAATATTGGATATTCGATTCGCGAATCGAATAGTTCGAGCGTTTGATATTCGATTCGAATTCGAGAACTCTAATATTCGCACACCCCTAATAAAATCAATGACCACGCCTTCAGTTCTGACCCCCCCCCCCCCAATGTAATGTGCAGGCTTACATAACTCCCTAAATAAAAAAAAAACAGACTCGTTGCTGATTCTGCCGCATGGATCACACACGCGCATCTCAGATGCCCAAGGCAAGCGACAACGCTCGATTCGCTTTCTGCCCACGCAGTCACCGTCCACTTAAAGTAGCACAGAAGTCATTTTTAACGCCCTGTTTTCTTCCTATAAAACTGTTAAGTAGGCCAGTAAGATGCACCATAGTAAGATGCACCATGCGAAGTAATTCGCACCACAGAGTCATAATTATCGCAAAAATTAAATTTAAAATACGCCGCAAAAAGCGACCGTGTGCGCAACGGTGGTGAAGAGCAGTACCAGCCCGTGATCTGCCTGGAACCTCGTGCTGACACTACAAGGAGAACGCTCACTGATTGGTCTAGAGAAATGTTGTCTGCTACTCCGCTGTCGTCTGCTACTCGGCTGTTCGGGGTTCCGAAAAAGCCTTTCTCCTTGTCGGTAATGCTTCAGCCGCTCCTCCTATCCCCAATTCTCCGGGAAAACTGGCAAAACTGGTTTACGGCGGCAAAGGGACAAGGCGCTGACCTCCACTGACTGGCGAATCAGAACGCGTTCTCCTTATAATATCATCGGTGACGTGGCATCATATATCCTCATCCTCGTTATACCTGGTGTGGCGAGTTAAGGGTGAACGCGTGGAGCCATATTTATGCGAGTTTTTTTTCTGGGAAACAAATTGCACACATCAAAACCTTTCGTGCTATTTGATAAAAATGAGACACACACTTTTATCAGACGTCTTAATCTGAAATTTTTTTGGATGGCCCTCTCTACTCCTTTAAAACCTGCCTTCCTAGTGAAACTACCTTTGTGTGCTTGAGAATAGTACAGTCACAGCAGAACATTGACTGCAGGACGTACGTCTGCAACATCCCGGTGTCTACCTACTCCTGAACGGAGCCAGTAGCGGCCACCTCAAAAGGTTGCTACTGGAGCAGTTCGCCCATCCGGCACTAGAGGACGACGGCCCCCAAGGTCACCACCTGCGGCAAGAGGCGCTCCAGTGCCTCGCCCACCTCAAGCGTCTCCACCCTCAGGATGACCACTACTACCACTGCTGGCACCAGGCTTATTCACGGTACTCCTCCTCCTCCTCCTCCTGTAAATATTACCAGTCCTGCATTTCCAGCCTTCCCTCTCACAGGTTCCGTAAAGTTGCTGCGACATTCGTGGCGGGAGTGGAAGAGCTCTGGGCGGGGCATGCTGCTGTGGCCCTCCCTCTGTTGGTGGACGCTTGGAACCTTAACTTGGAACTGCAGAAGAGCTCTGGGTCTCCCACTGAAAAGCGTCACCTCGCCGTGGACTCGAGGCTACTGACCCACTTCCGCAGGCAGTGCCTCTTGGTAAGTGCGTGGGCCTCTCCCGGTAGGCCGTGAGACTGCATGCCAGTTTTCTCCACCCAAAACACATATACTGAGGTGCAGGTTCTAGAAAGAGGAGAAAGAGAGATGTGCGCATATTTGCATGAGCCCCGTTGATGTACATCTCGGTTGCAATTGAATATATTTTTGTTATTGGCTCAGTTTCCAGCTACAAAAATGGCGGAGGCCCTGGATAAAAAACTACTACACTGTAGCTTGCAAGCATCAGTTTTCTCGCTTTCAAAGAGTAGCACAAGGCGCCCGCAGACAGTTCAAAGTATTTACTGCTGTGCGACAGTAAACTACTAGTGAAATTGTACAACGTAGGAAAACACTACAATTTGGGTACTATTAAAAGGGTTGTAACAGCACCCATACAAACACAGCTGTGTATTTTTGAATGAACATTGTCTTTGTAAAGATAGAAGATGGGCTGGTTCATGATTTAATAATGTTTGTAATCTGCCTGCTATTTGAGAACCTAACAAAATGGGCAGTAAACCATTTACAGTGATTAGTTCAGTCGGCTTTTTAATAGAGCTGTGTGAATTGCAAAATTTCCATTGCGAATAGTTTACGAATATTTCGCTTGCACTGCAAATCAAATTTGAATAATCAGAAAAAAAAACCAATTCGAATAATTTGGAATACCTCATGGTGAAATATTTTTTAGTGTTGTGCTCATTAGATGTTGTTCTGCTCCAAACATGTGAGCCTTTACAAACAGCAAAACATATCGTGAGAGAGATCTGTGCTGTGTATGGTAGACTGCATTGGTTGGATGAACTGCATTGAGAGTTGGTGAACATGTTCCATGCAGCCTTGCTTTGTGTGTATCTCCTCAGTTCTATGTTTAGATTGTGAATTTCCTGTATTTTTTCCTTATTTTCCTTTAATATTTATTTTCCCTTATTTTCCTTCCTTTAATTTCCTGTATTCCTGAATTTTTTGCGCTTAACGCGGCACATTCCATTTCCATCTGTTACTGAACACAGCTCTCAAAGTTACATGTACATGAGCACATTTACTGGAACCTTTAATGCCTAGAGTGTGGTGTTGACCGTGAGCTCACAAAATTTGTAGACTTTTGCGACAGAATATTGTAATCAGTGTAAAGCGTGCTTCACCTAACGCTCGAGAATGATGAGGTGAAGCCGACTTGCAGAATGGAGCTGCACACCAAACGAACAATGGCACTAATGTAAATGCTTCACCTAACTCTTGGATGTAATCAGGCGAAGCCCACTTGCAGAGTGTCGATAGCGATACCTCGTTCCAGCACTATTCGAAAAATATTCGAAAATTTATAATACTGAAAATAGGTTGCAAATACCGTTCGAATAGCATGAAATTTCGTTTCATATTCGAAATTTCGAATATTCACGCCGCTCAACTTTTTAACGAAAACCGTTGAGATACTTTGTTGAATGCAAGATATCTCAGTGTGCATGTAGATCTGCAAGGGGACGCACGTTTTGAATAGCTGTCTCTGTTTCATGCGTCTGTGTTGCAGGAGGTGAACCGGCGTTGTGTGCAGCAATTTGAGTCTGGAAACAGCGATTCACCTGATCCCCTGCAGCTGATGAGCCAGCTGGTGATCCCTTGCATGGCTCCCATGAGCGACCCCAATGCAGACTCTAGTGATGTTGCAGCTGTAGAGGAAGTACGGAATTCTTGGTGTTCAATGCTGGCCCTCAACATGCCTGGTATGACTACTGATTATGAGGAAATTCTTACTCTAGTTGGGTTGGCTAGAAGTTTTTAAAATAAGTGTTTCACTTACACAAGTGTGCATTTACACAACATTCACTTACACAAGTGCGAATTCTGTTGAAGTGTGCATATGATTTCAACGTAATGATCAATATCACACAGCATGGTGCATCACGTGAACTCAAGACGTAAGTTGGTTATAAATGGAGAAAAAGCAACAAATGTGCAACAGAAATTGATAAACTAAAAAATTTGAACTGGTTGAGAGATAAATAAAGTTGTTAAAATAACAGGAGAGTGTACTACAATTACAAAATGCCTGTGAAGTGAGTGCACCACACAAAACACTGATTGCATGCACATGTGTAGATGGAACTTTGTCCTTTAGGGTTAAACAAGTTTTTGCCTACCTGTTTTCACTGTCACACTGGGTTAAGACCAGGAAAGACCCGGAACACCCTGGTGACCAAAGTTTCCAGAGCGCAAACACAGCCATTTATGCAGGCAGGGATGAACGTTAAATATTGTATACAGTCTCCGTCGGATTTTTCGGACTCTGCGGAGATCGCGCAAAAGTCCGAATAATCGAGCAGTCCGAAAAAACAAATTTCGCTTCAAAATAAACGTTACTCAGCCCTAGTAGGCTGGAAAAACTTGTCGATGCCTTCCTAACGCACGTTCAGCTCTGCCTGATAACATCAGCTTCTATTTTCCGAAGCGACATTTCGTCAACGTACACTGTCAGAGGCACCGCCGTCATCAAGTCCGCAAGTTGGCTTCACCTAACGCATGCGTGCTTTAGGTGAAGCTCGCTTTACAGCGCTGTCACGTGACAGACCTCTTCTACTCAGAGGAATGGAAAATGAACAATCATCACTTCCTTTTTTTTTTTCCTCAATATTTTAGTTGATTGATTTCTTTTGATAGGAATTTCGGATGATACCAATGTTTTCCGTCACCCCGAGAGAGAAATGAGCTGGTTGGGCAAACAGAGTCCGAAATGTCGAGCGACTGAGCTGCACGGCGTCCGAAATTGTGGACGTTCTTATGCATCAACACTATGGGACCCGCGGGCCGTTCCGCGAACGAGTCAGAATAATCGAGCATGTCTGAAAAATCGGTCTGCAACTGTATTTACTTGGATAATCTGCACCATTGCAAGCGCCCCCCCTGCGGAGCTTGATGCCTGTGGTGCGGCCTCCGTGTGTGTCCCCCTCGCAACTAGTGGCAACGTCAGTGCATAGACGTGAGAGAATTGAGAGAACCGCTGCAAGCCGGCGGAGATCAATGGTGGGCAATTTTCCGGGTAAAAATCAGGTTTCACCCTAAAGAGGCAACCTTCAATTTGGGGCGCGAATTCGGGGAAGAATCTGGTTTGTCCCTAAAACTTCTGCCTCTATACGTGTATCATGTTCAGTATTCGTTGCACACTTTTTTTGTCAAGTATGCATCACACACATGCCCACATTTTAACCCTACATTCTACGCGTGTTTCCTCCAGCCGACAAGCAAAAGCAGTTGCAGGACTTCCTTAGTGCACTGTTGGAGCCCAATACGGCGGACACCCCCGCACGCCCCCTGGCGCCCGTCGTGCGTAATGCGGACCTCAGTGGAGCCTTTGAGAAAGTGATGCAACGGGTGGTAGCCAGCGGGCAGTGGATGGACAAGGGAACGCCGCTCTAGAGGCTCGTACGTGAGCTCTTATATAACAGTCTTGTGCAAGAAAACGTGCCTTCAGATGAATGGCTCCAATGTGGTGATGCCAAAGGAATCCAGGTTTTACTTTTTTTCTTAGTTTTTACTTTTTTACTTCTAAAGGACACCATGCAAATTCTGCTGTACAAATGTAAATAAAGATTATCTGCTGTTGGAGAGAGTTTAGATTGAAAGACTCAAGTTTTGTATTAGTCTCTTTCACGAACGTTCTACTCATCTACAGTACCCGGCAGAGTTCCTGCAGTGCTGCACCCCCTGCACGGGATAATTTTTTTAAAAATGCAGGCATCGTACAGGACTGTCGCTTCCTCGGCTGTCTGTGGCAGGTGAGTGCAGTATTAGTCGTTAATAGATGACATGGCAGCATGTTGTACCTCTCACTGCTGGAAAATCTTGTTTTAATGTGTGTATTTGGTGTTATGCTGTGGCAACACTGTTAGCCAAGGAATGCATTTCGTAGAAATCTTGTACTTTAGATGCATTATGAAGTAACGAGATGTGACATTTATTTCATGTTGAATCAAAATGTGTCCAGATGGCCTAATGGCAACGCTTCCGTGCAGTATCATTTTGAAAACTCGCCACGAAGTTCACCACGTTGCTATCAATGACAAATTTCCAACCTATCTGTGCATACACCTTTGCACAAAGTAGCAGAAGGCCTGCACTACAGAAGCACTTTTAGTGTTCCTGTTGTTACAGTGCACTTGCATCTGCAATGCAAGAATAGCACTACGATTTTGATCCTGCACCTTACACTGTTGGTGATAAATCACACTGGCATTGCTGTTCTGGCTGTGATAGTTCCTGTGGTTGATAGCTCTGAACATGAAAATGAATAGTGGCAGTTTAATAGTTGCCTAATTTACAACAACACTACATGACAATGAAATTGGCGCTACCAGGTGGGTACACTACAAAACTAGAAAATTCGACAAAGGAACTTAATTGAAAGCTTTGCTTCAGTCCAGTGCCAGAGTGGCAACAGCAATTCTCGGAGAGCTATGGTTTACTTATCGTATTTTTGAACTTTTTTTCGGACTAAATCGTCTTCAGCGTACTAAAGGTTTTCTAGTACACCGCTGAAAGTTCCTTTTGTTGCCGCTCCTGGTGTTCCTGTACTGCACGGAGCAACATTGGCTAACGTTGAAGGTGTCGGGACACTTCCATAGATGTGGTTCATTTCACTATGGACGCATTGTACCGCACGCCAGAATACGGAGGAAAAACGAACCATTCTTCTACGTGTCGTACTTATAGCGAGATGCAGGCCCTGGAACACACTCTCGAGCAAAGTGCAGACGTCACAGAGTTGCGGAGCCGTAGCCGGAGCTCCATTGGGTGCCGCAAACACGTGACTTCTCGTGCGCTGCCTCACTGACGGCAGGGGCGGCGACGAGGCCTGTGATGTCAGAGCCGCATTAGTTTCGATATTCGCTGTCTTTTACTGTACGTTTACCATATTTTACGTCTACATGGGGCAACGTATACATGGGTTTTTGCTGCAATGACATCTACATAGCAGTATGTACCTGCTAAAGGAAATTTAGGACGGCATTGCACTTTATTGGCCCTTTACAGGAGAGTAAGAAACGGGAAATGCCTGTGTGTGAATGGGACGGGCAATCAGATCAGGCCCGTTTTCTCGGTTTGGGATTTTTCGACTTATCCCCTTACTGCATACAGAGGTTCAATTTTCGACGTTTGCCAAACCGTAGGCCAAACGCAATGCCGTTTGTTCGTATGGTTTCGGTTACGATGTCTTCGGCTAAGGATCCGTGTCATATAAAATCCAATCCAAGCCAACGCGTTTCCTTATGTCATTTGCTGTGGTACGGAGTTTTGTGTCTTTCATATGTAGTGGAGTACAGTTAGAGAAATAAGCGATGGAGAATTGTTAAGCAATGTGCGTTGCCGAAAAAGGGGCATGGCATATTCCAAAGATGTTTGTGTGAGCAACGACGAAGTTTCATTGCAATGCGAGTGGGACAATTGTGAGCATGTCTCCAACGACGGCTCCGAGTACTATATGCATGTGAATGAACACCTGAAGGTAGTGCAATACACAGACAGGTGTTTATGGCGAGACTGCTGCGCATCAGTAGGAGCTCAACTGAAGCAACACGTTCTCTTCCATGCGTTTCATTGCAAACTAAAGTGCAACGGAAGGAACTGGATTCAGAAGACAGGCGCAAAATCCTGTCTCCTTGACAAGCAAACACGAAACGTCGTCCCTGACTTGCCCGAGAAATTTATCTGCCAGTGGGAAGGCTGTGACGACGATACTGAATTTCATAACCCCGAATGTTATTATGTTCACGTCTCGATCCACGCTGAAACGAAGGTAGGGTGAAAACCTTAACGTTATTTCGTCGAGTCTGAGCTAACGTGACATCACCTATATATGATGTGTGTTATCCCTTTTGTACTTTGTCTGAGGGTGAGCACATTCCCCTTTTGTTTGATGCAGGGCATACAATGCAAGTGGAAAGGATGTGACGTGGAGCTGCGCGGTGCCCCCAAGTTGCGCGAGCACTTGCGCTCGCACACGCAGGAAAAAAGGGTGGCATGTCCCACATGTGGGGGGCTCTTTGTGTCACGAACGAAGTTGGGAGACCATCTTTCCCGTCAGGTATGCCGGCTCGTCCCGTCGTTTGTGTTGTGTCAATTGGCGCACTTATAAAAGGCCCACCCCTTATTGCAAGTTATGCGAGTGGTCGTAAGTAGTATGCTTGAAGAGCTGGAGAAGTTTCCTTGCATCCCACAAGTTTCCAGTCGGGAGAACAAGCCTGACACCATGGTACCGGGATGCAAGAACATATACCTTCAGAACAGAGGCTGATGTGAAATCCTTGAGATGAACCAGAGCAACTGTAAGAGTCATATGTCGAGTTTCTTACTCATTTAATACTATTATTTTAACGCATTTTCTTTCAACTTCTGTTTTGAGGGTATGCTCAACTTCACTATATGAAGAAAATGCAAGTCTGTTAACACTGGTAAAAAAAAAATTACAACAATATACATGTATGAAAGTTATGGTGTCGGTCATTGTGCCCAACGTCAAGTGCCCAACGTCATGTTTCTTCAACTATGAAATTATTTCAATACAGTGCTTTTTCTCGGCAAATGCATGTTTTACTCAATGTGTGCACACGTATATGAAGTGCCTTTCAAACCAAAATCATTTGACACAATGTTAGCCACCCTTTTGAGGAATGTCTATTTAGTAGGTGTTAATTTTCTGGCAACAAGGGGATAACACTTAGTTGCGCCTTTCTATGTGAGCGGAAGAATTTAACATCGTTATCCTTTCCCCCATCAGCTTCCTCCAGCAGCCGAGCTTAGCTGCAGTTACTGCAGAAGAGGATTCAGCTCGGAGCGTCTTCTACGCGACCACATGCGCCATCACATCAACCACTACAAGTGCCCCAAGTGCGACATGACATGTCCTTCCCCTTCAGCTCTCAAGGTAACCAGCATGCTTTGAAAACGATTTGTCATGTGTGTGTGTGTGTGAACACTGCAGATTTTTTAATTTCTCGATGGGAGCACGTACATTTGCCTACCATGCGTGTACACTACAGGGTTATTCCAGCAAACGTTACACATTTCGATCGCATTGTAAAAACATAAGACTAGGTTTGGTCCAAACTTTGCAGACTGATAGCCATTTATCTGAAGTTTGGCCTCTATACGTCTTCCTTCTCTATTCTCTATTCTTCCTTGGAAAGGAAAGTTGGCCCAGACTTTGCAGACTGATAGCCATTTATCTGAAGTTTCATTCGAATTTTTTTGTAAGCGCTATGGTCATGCAGAAAGAAAACTTAAAGCAAAATCTCGCCCCATGCATTTTCAATGGCCTATCCCACACAAACACCGCCATTTTTTTCTTGTGTCTGCCTCACATTCACACAGGTAGCCTACAATGATGCCTGCAATGATGTGACATGCCGATTCTGATGTTATGCACCAGTCATCTTGTTCCAGTCTTGTTCTGTATGCTGGTGCCACCTGTGTGTGGCGAAATGAAAATGAAGCACACACGGTGCAGAAAATGGCGACTTCTGAGTGAGATAGGCCATAGAAAAATGCATAGAGTGATATTTTTGCTCGATTTTTAATTTTTCTTTTACGGGACCATAATGCTCACAAAAATTTCCGACAAAACTTCACACAAATGGCTACCGGTCGGCAAAGTTTGGTGTCGGATAAAACCCGTCTTCCATTTTTACGACGAGATCGAAATGTGTGACGTTTGCTAGACTAACCCCGTAGATAAACAATGAAACCTTCAATGGCGCAGTACCACATTCAGTGCCGCCACACTCAGCTGCGACCCTTTGTCTGCCAACTGTGTGACTATTCAACCAAACTGGTGGGCGACTTCCGCAAGCATCACGAATTGCACCACTCGGAGGAGGTCAAACAGTGCCAGGTGAGTTTGATACGATAGCCCAGTTCAGTAGCCAAACAAAGCTTCAGACTTCAGCTCATCCCCACTCATCATCATTTAAATAAAATTGTTGTCGTTGTTGGCATCAGCTCAGATTAGAGTGACACTACGAACTAAATCTTGTGTCTTCTGTATCCTATTTTATTACTCATGTTGTTTTCTCCTTAAACGTAATTTCTCTATGTGGTACGTAAGGATTATAAATTAATATGATAAATTTATATGATATGATGATTTATGATAATGATAATTTATGATAAATTTATATGATATGATGATTTATGATGATAATGATAATTTATGATATATTTATATGATATATATAACATGATATGATAAAATTAAGATGCTATAAAGTATGATATGATGCAGGACACTGTAAAGTTGTCTTGCAGAACGGCGTTGTCAAAATTAAAACCGAGAGACTGTTGCGCTGCTCTGCGACATTGTAAGGCCCTGGTTTTCAGCTGCGGCAAATTCAAAATTCTGCGGCACTGACTTGTAAATACTGCGATTTTCTGAGGCATGCAATCAACGGATGCTTGAAATGAGAAGCACTTATTTTCTCGAATAATGTGGAAACAAAAAGTATTTGATAACAGATAAAATTATAGATTCGAGGAACTCTTGTGACTCAGCATTACATACATGGTATTTTGTGTTCTGCTCTGACAAAGAATGCCGTCTGTCGCCTGCAATCATTTTATACTTGCTGAAAGATCTTTCGGCATCTACAGAATTTATAGGAACTTTATATGAAGATTATAGGAAGGAGCTTACAATACACGCCTTGTTGAAGTCACATCTTTAGGACACCCTTTTTGTTTCCGGGCTGTAGGCATTATTTAAGAGCCTTTAAAGGCAAACTCCCAAACATCAAATCAAAATCCCCAACTGCCACCGCTAAACTGCACACGGGAGGGACGCCGCCCCTTCCTCAGGAGGAGTATGCACAATGTTGGTCCCGCAACATGGGCAGTTCGTAAAGCATGCTTCACCTCATGCAGGGAAGCGTCAGGTGAAGCCCACCTTCTGGAGGTGTCGTTCATATTCTGCGAATAGTCGGATATTCGGAAATCCGAATATGGGGTATTCGATTCGCGAATTAAACACTTCGAATGATTGATATTTGATTCGAATTCACCCCCCCCCCCCCCGACAAAAAAAAAAAAAAAAAGGATTCCGTGAAATTCTGTCGCGGAAAACCGCGGAAATCGCGGAAAACCCGGGGCCTTACTCCTGTTCTATTCTTCTTAAACATAATTTCCCTATGTGATACGTAAGGATTATCAAATTAAGATGCAATAAAGTATGATATGATTAAGGCCCTTCGTTTTCCGCGATTGCGTGATTCCGCGAGATGTCGCGGTGTTCGGAATTAATCGCGGAATCCTTCGTTTGGCACAGAGTTTCACGGAATTCTTTATTTTTAAGGGTGTGTAGAAATTAGGGTTCTCAAATTCGAATCGAATATCAATCACTCGAAGTATCCGATTCGCGAATTGAAATACCCAATATTCTGGTTTCCGGATAATTTGACTATTCGCCGAATACGAACGACGCCTCCCGAAAGTGGGCTTCACCTGATGCTTCCCTGCATGAGGTGAAGCCGCCCCTACAAAATTGAAGCCTGCTTTACGAAATTGTTTATGCCGCAGGACAACACAGACAGATTGTAGTTTAGCTTTGGATAACATTAGCCCAAGTTTATTGTGTATACTTCACCTGAGGAAGGGGCGGCGTCCCTCCCTTGTGCAGTTTAACGGTAGCAGTGGCGGATTTTGATTTGATATCTGGGAGGTTGCCTTCAAGAAGTTAAGACCTTTAAATAATGGCTACAGTCCAAGAACAAAAAGGGGTGTACTAAAAATGTAACTTCCCCAGGGCATATATTATAAACTCCTTCCTATAAATTTCCGATGAACTCTGTACATTGCTGAAGGTTCTCTCAGCAGGTATAAAATGATTTCAGGCGACAGACCGCATCAGATGAGAACGCAAGATATCATGTATGTAATGCTGAGCCACAACAGTGCTTTGAATCTGTAATTTTATAACATATATTTTTGTTCCCACATTATCCAAGAAAATAAAGTGTCTCCCATTTCACGGGAGTCCGTCGACTGCTCGCCGTGGAAAATCGCGGAATTTACGAGTCACTGCCGCGGAATTTTGAATTTGCCGCAGCAGAAAACAGAGGGCCTTAGATATGATGCAGGACACTGTAAAGTTGTCCTGCAGAACGGCGGTGCCAAAATTAAAACAGAGAGACCGTTCGTTGCGCTCCTCTGCGACACGGACTGCAGGACAACCTTTCCGGAGGACCGCACTGGCCTTAGAGAGTTTCTGGGAATATTTCTTTCTTTATTGCAGAGCTGTCAGTACGTCGCCAGCAACGCTTCCGAACTACGCAAGCACTTGCGTTCGGTGCACACGGTGGATGCGGAGCGCAGTGTTTACGCGTGTCACCTTTGCTCGAAACAGTACTCCAAGGGCCACACGCTGTCTCGCCACCTAGTCTCCCAGCACCATTTCCAGTGGCCGTCCGGACACAAACGTTTCACGTACTGCCGTGGAAAGGACAACGTGTTCACATTGCAGACGGTCCGTTACGAGAGCCTCGAGCTCACCGAAGGTGTCGTGCGCGATGATGGCCCTGCCGTCGAGGAGCGAGAGATGGAAACTGTGTCTTGAGAATATTTAAGTTTGCAGATAAACCCGCGGTTCAGCTTTGTAGATATACATCTTCCATGGCGTTGAACGTACAGGTTCGTGGAATGCAAACAGGGTGGGGTAGGTGCGAATAAGGTTACAGTTCCTCGAGTTTCAGGTGAAACAGACGCATTGCAGTCTGTAGGATGAGACTGATATATATATACATGGTCTGTTTTGTAGTGATGGCCAGTAGTTAACTACATGTAGTTAAACTACCTGATTGTAGTTAAAAAGTAGTTATCAACTACTTGCAGAAATGTAGTGTGCAACTACTAGTTAAACTACTATTTCGAGTAGTTAACTACAGTAGTTAGGTTACTGCGGGTGCCAACCACTTCCGATTTTGCCGCAAGCTTCACGGCAGGATTGTGTTTCCGACTTTTACCTTGAGCTACTTGTCTGATGAGAATGGAGGTGCAGAGCAATTGTGCCGTGCATGTGTACTAAATCTTCACTTTTATCACTGCTTGTGATTCATATTTAGGTGCCCAAGAACACTATAGAATGGGATTGCTGTTGATGGACAATGTTAAGTAGTTATAGATGTAGTTAAAATACCGTACATTGCAGTAGTAAAAGAAGTAGTCTTAACAACCTCCCCTCAAAAGTAGTTGAACTACTAGTTAAACTACTCCATCGCGAAGTAGTTAGTAGTTATAGTTAAACTACTGTAGAAGTAGTTAGTGGCCATCACTGCTGTTTTGTGTCCCTCTTTTTCATGAAACTCACTGGAATGTTATTCCACATTACCTTATTCCATGTACGTGTTCAGTCACATTTTGTGAGTGTTTGGACATTTTGATCGTTGGGAAGAAACCTCTCAAGCGCTTGTCACCGTGACATTCTGGAAGTCACATTTGTCCAACACGTTGGTGCAGTTCCCTTTGCTGCGGCTATAGAGATATGATTAGAAGCACATATCTTCTAAGTTGTGACTGGTGAAATGAAAGGTGAGCTGTTATATCAGGCTATGACTTGCATAACCTTGCATTTAGATGCTACATGAACTTCTGGGCAAATGTAAGTGATACTGCCTTACTTCGTACCATTACAATCTGGGATGGCGCCCCGTGGGACCCAAGGCCTGTAGTAACCATATAAAGAAGTGCTTGGACTGTGTTATCAAGACGTGAGGAGGGGTCCAGGGCATGGCCCATCCCCGGGGGGTTCGAAGAATTTCCAGGGAAAATTGGCACTGTACATTGTTTTGCCACGGTCGAGATGAAAATATTCTTGTGTTTTAGACGAACAACCCAGAATCGCTAGCGATAGCGATAAGAACAAGTTTTCTTTCCTTTTTTTTCTTTCTTTCTACCGTGATTATTGTCCAGGTGAGCCAAGGGCTTAAATATGACATGACCCCATGTTTTGTAGGTGTGGAAAAGGCAGAAAATGATAGGTACGTAATAAAATATTAGAAAATTAAACGTCGTATTTCTTCAATGGGCAGCCATGACGTGCACAAAAAGAGGCATATGGCAACATCCAAATGCAAGGAAGTGATGAACACGTGCACTTTAGTGAAACCTGTTACGCTGTCACATACCTCTCTCTTTTGATGCTATTTACAGCACTTGACACACACTCTTGATTTTATAATCTCTGTGCCCTCAGCACTCTGGTACCTTAGCTGAAATTGCTGTTGGAGCCATGTCTCCCTTCCTTCAGCTGTACATGGCCTTCTCATGTCTTACGAAGTGGTGAGGATGGGAGAGGATCTGTTTCGATCTTTCACATATTTTGTCACAGCAAAGCCGTACACCATCATCATCATCATGACTTTCAATGTCTTTAATTGTTTGTGCACTAGCCTAATCTAACACACTATGTGGAATCTCGCTAAACAGAAATCGCTTAAATGGAACAGCAGCACAAGGTTGTTTGGATTCGTGTTTATGCAATGCAAAAATTTTCTCGTTAAACGGAACCAAAATTTTTACACCACTGGGTAAATGGAATAGAAAACGGGACTGGCTAAACATTTCAGAGCATCATCGCTACGCGCATCGCAACGTGAACTCTTCGCTTCCGGTACGGCATCGCAGAAGTGCACACATCATACTTCATCATCTTCAAAGCGAGGTCGAAGTTATCAACAATTTTGAGAGTGGTTGCTACGCTAAAATGCCGATTTGGATGAAGTAAGGGATGCCGAAAAGTCCACTAAGAAGAACTCTTATGGCGAATTCGGGTGGTCATTTCGGAGCAACTTTTTTTGCCAGATTTCGAGCAGTCATGTTCGCTTGGTCAAAATGAAGCAAATCTCGCATGTTCGCGTGGCGCTTTCCGAGCGCTCGGAATTTGCTAGCTAGCACTTTTTTTGCCCGGTCTCAAAACGGTCGAGCAGCAGATTGCTCAACTGTATCCGCGGTGTCGTCACATCCGCACTGCAACGGTGGCGAGTGCCCTCATTGGCCCGCATGTTGAAATCACGTGGTTTAGCAGACGACAGAACTCGAAGACTTGCGACCGCGACGCCCCTAGCGTGATCCAAGTACCTAAAACCGCTAGATTCCTAGCAATCATGTTCGGGTGGCAACGGTCACGTGATCCAGCTCGGTCCCCGACCTAGCAATTTCCGAGCGCTCGGCCGTTTTGCTACGAAATGACCACCCGAATTCGCTATTAGCGAAAAGTACAAGCTGCGCGACGCCTTTAGGGCTTCAAGATTTAGACCGCAAAGAAGACGGAGTTGAGGACGACGAGGAGGACGATGAGCCGAGCGGGGAACTCGCGTGCAGAGCGGAGCTACTCAGTCTGGAGCTCGGAGCTGCTGCAAGCGGATGTTCTCTGATGCGATCAGTCACGGGATGATGTATCCTGTCGATGGATCCTGGATGGATGTCAATGGATCCTGTCGAAGTGCGTTCCTGTCCTTCCGTTATGAATTCCTCCTTCTTGTGGATTCCGATCCACCCATCCTGTTGACCGCACCAGTCAAGATTCAAGGAGCCAGTCAAGATTCAGGGACCCAATCTGCAATAACAAGAACGCTTTATCATCAGAGAACATCCGCTCGCACCAGCTCCGAGCTCCAGACTGACGTTGCTCCGCTCTGCACGCGAGTTCCCCGCTCGGCTCCTGGTCCTCCTCGTCGTCCTCAACTGACTGCCTGGACTCGGTGACTACAGAGTGCTTGAAAAATGCTTGCTACTGTGGATAAAGCGTGCACAAAGTCTGAACATCCCATGAATGGGCCAATTGTTTGTGTGGAGGTGGAACATCTCAATGAGGACTGGAATAAAGTTAAAAATTGTGTGTGTATTCCTAGCCTTTGATGCAGTACTGTGCATAAAGAGTGCTTGCAGCTTCTGCACGCCTGGAAATTATGCCATTTAACATCTCGCACACAACCCAGTAAATGGAACTCCTGATAAATGGAACAGATTTTCCAGGTCCCTTGAGGTTCCAAAAATTTTCTAGTTTGTCAAATATTTTGGAGTTTGACAGTCAGTTGCAGCTGTGTACCTTCATCAGCCTATAGGGGCTACAGCATGGCTGTTACGCTCGCCCCTTGCCACGGAGGAAGGCAAGGTAAAGTTTGAAGGATTGGTATGTCCAGGACATTCTGTATAAAAATAAATAGATAAAATGAAAACACAAACAATCAAAACGTAGTAATGTGACGCGTGCTACACACAGTGCAGAATTACTCGAAATATGCTGCTGTGAAAAACAGCTTCACCTTACTGCATTCAGTTACTTAGGCAATGGCCAGTCTTTATATCTGATTCAGATGATTTGAACCAGATATATACATATTTGGTTTGGAATGTGCTTTGTGTCAGGTGTAGTGGTGCTACTTGTAAATATATTCGTGGCTAAGTAAAAAAAAAAAAAAAATCTCAATACAAGATGTTACCTGCAGTAATCAAAGTTTCTGGAGGTGAACATGCAACTCATGTAAAAATATACCTTATAAGGGTCTTACCCTTTAACCCGGGAGGACCACTTTAATAATGTACACCTAGCTTCATTCTCAAGCGGACTATAAGGAGCACAGTATTTTCGCTGAACGGCGGTGTCTTACCACAGCGCAGTTGACTGCGCAGAAGTGCCCTGAGAAAGCAGCCGCGAGCAATGCGGCTCCAACTTGGAGGCCCGGCCCCGCGTGCCCATCCCCAGGAAGACCATCGCCCTCTACATTTGGTGACCCAGACGAAGAACATCACGTCCGGGTCACCAAATGTAGAGGACGATGGTCTTCCTCTACATGAGTTCCACCGGCGCGGCCATGGAGATAGGCCACCGTCATCGCCTCTCCGTGGCATACCATCATCATCGGTTGGGACTCATGTAGAGGAAGACCATCGTCCTCTACATCGTAGCTTAGTAGCTGCGACGTCTCACTTCTCACTGAAAATTCGTCGGCTACGGGCACGGCGCGGCCTACTTGCGGGGGACTCTCTACGTCATAGAGTGACGTCGGCCCCACTCGGGCTTTCCGAAGGAGTTGAGAGATTTCCAGAGAGTGCACACATCAAAGACCTTGCGTGCGCTCTACAGGTCAGCCAGGATCGTTCTTGTGGAAGAACACGTTATTTGTTTCGCAATAAGGCACAAAAAAGAAAAAAAAAAAAAAAACCCGGCGGAGTCTCTTAATGCGTTTTAAAGATGTGTTTCCACGCTATTCAATCGTGATATCTGGCTGTATATAGCTGCCGACTTGATTGCGTGAATTTCGATCATTCTAAACGTGGCTACTCAACGTTCGTCTTAGCCTCAAGAGTTATGCGTGACTGCATTAGTCGTTCCTTTCCTCCTCTCTGCATCGCGTGCACGCTTTTGTGCTCTATGGAATCGAATTCCTCGACTGTTGTTGCATGATTGGGGTTTCTAAAACTAACTATACTAACAAAGTCAACAGCGTTATTCGAATTACCAAGAGGCAAACATTGCAGTCTCGAGCACTATTCTTCTCGCCAGGGTATACTCGTGAATTTCGAATACGAAACGCAGCAAACGCGTGCGCGCGCTGCGTGTGAGCAAACGCTTAGCTGTCGATACTACGACAGTCTATGGTGCTAACATGCTAGCCATCAAGATGTCCGACACAGACAAACATAGCGCGTGACAGATGACTTCCACCTACCTTTCTGCTACCAGGCGAGGTCGAATATGCAATAGACCTCTCTGTTTGTAAACAAATGACGTCATAGTGTTCGACAGCGCCACCGGTTTGGTAGAGCAGAACTATGCTCGAAGCTATGGGGCGAACAAGGTCGCGCCCGAAAACCGCGGTCTTGAGAGGATTACGATGATCCTTGAAAGGGGCGCGACCTTCGGTCCTACTTTTCTTTCAATAGGAGGCAGCGAACAAGTGTCCAGTCGTGGAACCGAGCTTTCCCCTTCCGATCTGCTTCGGTTCCAGTCTGTCTACCAACGTCATGATGACGTTTCTCGGGTAGAGGTCTCCCTGAATCCCAAGTTGGAAGTCGTGTACCTGCACCCGAGTGCCACACGAGCGGCAGGCGTGTTGTCGGACACTCGAGTGCGAAAGAGGGCAACGTCAGAGTTAGTTGGTGACACCAGCCGTCGCCCTGCGCCTCTGGAAGATTCTGTCCGCTCCATCACCAGAACAGTATTCCTTCCAGTGGCGTAGCCACACCTCCATGGGAGAGGGGGGGGGGGGGGGTTCATACGAAAACCCGCTTTCCGCCACGCACCTGCTGATTGAGCATTAATTAAGACTGAACCCATTACGGACTTAATGGCTTCAGTCTTAATACCTTTTTCAATAACTTGTACTCATTTTCAATGACACTTCTCTGTGCGTGACATGGAGGTCGAGCGAAACGTTCTATTTTTGTCTCGCTAGGTGTTCGAGGGGCTTCAGGCTACGGTTCCCTTGGGAAGGGGTAGCGTCTCGGGTTTGGGAGCATGCATGAGGCGATGTGTTGTCCTGAAAGGGGGTATGCAGGTAAACCATTGAGACCCCTCTCAGGCAGGATAGAAGACCCGTGGCGAAAGCCGTAGCGAGAGAGGGTACGTAAAATATTAATAACTCTTTGTGAGCTTAAGGCGGACTCATGCGGTCTAGTTAACGTTCGCTTGCGGAGAGAGTTGGCTGCACCGTCACAAAACTGTTTTATTCGCTTTGCTTTCCTCCCGCGCTTTAGGGAAGTAATGTAGTCGGAGCCAGCGTGTAGAACATGATAGCCAACGACAAAGCCATCATTTACATTCGCAGGGATCTCGAAAACTGCAGTAAGCTTGTTGAATTTGTTGAGTGCAATCAATTCCCCGAATGTTACTTTAGGTAATGAAATCATTTTGAACCAAATATCGCGAGCGGGCGTGCCGACAGAAGTGATTTTGTTGCATCTCCCATTGACTCCCATGTATTGAAAATTGGACAAGCTTTAATTCGCCAAAAATCGGTGGATCGCGGCAGGCCTTTAAAAATTATGTCATTCCCTATATAAACTCGAGGGGAACACGCCTGTACCTGTTTCGTGTAGAAATTTAGTGGGGTGCACGAGAACCCTACGAACAAAAATTCCCCGTAGATTTTCTTAAGAATTGAGTCCGCCTTAAAGCAACGATATAAAGAGAAAAACGGCAGAAAATTCTGTCGCTTCTGTAGAGCATCCGTTCCCATCTGTAGAGCGCCTGTTCAGTATTGGGGGTAATGTGTTAAAAAAAAAAAAGAACCGCGACAGGATATCGGATAGTAATTTTTAGAAGCAGTCGTTCCTGCGAGCTAATAAAGCGTTTTGGTAATGCAATTTTCAACTTCACGCTCCTCGTATTTCTTTGATAGCGAATTCCAACTCTGACGTCAAAGTATCTTGAAAGTAACGAGTTACTTTTAAGAGTATTTAATATTCTATCTTAAAATATTCTTCGAGATTGCACGAACGCAAGAAAAGTGCTACGCATCCGATCTTCTGTTTCAAATGTACGCGGATGTAGGAAGTGGTTTGTATGTAAATGCTTTTTGTGAGTATCTTGTAGGCGCCTAGCCCACACACACATAGTCGCTCATACAGCGATACGAGACATGAAAATGTGGAATATTTGAACTTTTAATAATGCGATTACATATGGTGTGTCATGACCCGGTGAGGCTAGTCACGAGATTGGAAGTAGCTCGAAGAGCTCATAATTTCAAAACTACTCAAGAATCCTGTTTGGGTAAACGCCGGCAACCACAAGAACTTTCGCGACCGTCACGCTGGACCCTTCATAATCCATACAGATGTGAATTTCTCCTCGGATTTGCACGATTTCTGGGGGTCTACCCGTGGCAGGTAAGAGGGGGGGGGGGCTTTACTTCAAAGAACGCAACGTGACAAGAACACGAGAGACAGCTGAGGATGAATTGAGTTAAGACGCTCTTGTATGTAAATTTTAAACACGCTCTTCTTAGAAGAGAACGAGGTTCGCTTCGCCCCAATTGTTGTATCAGAAATCGTTTTGAAATCATTTAATTTCCTTGTGCCCTGCACAGTGCTGGTGTCTGTCAGCCAGACGCTTCCTTTCAAGTGCTACATCCTCTTATAATGCTTCAACATTAAAGTAGCACAGAAGTCATTTTTAACACCCAGTTTTCTTCCTATAAAACTGTTAAGTAGGCCAGTAAGATGCACCATGCGCCGCTGTCGTCTGCTACTCGACTGTTCGGGGTTCTGATAAAGCCTTTCTCCTTGCTCGGTAATGCTTCGGCCGCTCCTTCTATCCCCAATTCTCCGGGAGATCAAGGCGCTGACCCCCACTGACCGGCGAACCAGAACGAGTTCTCCTTATACCGTCATCGGTGACGTAGCATCATACCTCCTCATCCTCGTTATAGATGGAGTGGCGAGTTAAGGGTGAACGCGCGGAGCCATGTTTATGTGAGTTTTTTTCTGGGAAACAAATTAACATCAAAACCTTTCGCGCTATTCGGTATAATGACGCACACACTTTCATCAGATGTCTTAATCTGAAATTTTTTTGATGGCCCTCTGTACTCCTTTAAGCTTCTCTCTCGCCCACATATGGAGGTCTCTATTATAGGTGTGGGAATTTGACTCCCCAGAACTCGATGCAAGTTGCCTATTCCCTTATCATGAATCAGGTACTGCAAGATTCTTGCTTCAGTTCGGCCACGCGTCAATAGATAGAAAAAAAGAAAAAAAAAGCGAGGTATACACTTTTCCCACTTGACGCCACCTATTAGACCCTCCAAAACATTGAAGAAAAAATATTTTGAACTGAGACCTGCAAAATTACGTACACCCTCTACTTGCACAATGCTTTATTTTGTTTAGAAATATTGACGGTAGACGAGCGCCCTGTTTGGATCACGTGGCATGGAATGACCCTCGTGCGAATTCCCGGTAATCTGGGCGTCGGGTGTGTGAGTCAGCAACCTTGCCAGATACAGCGCATTGCAGTCTTGGCAAGCGAGATAAGACGCTGCTTATCAAGTGTAGGTGGAAGAAGTAAAACGAAGAAATATACGTGGCGTTGCCCTGGTATCAAATGTATTGCGTAGTTTCGTCGGTGCGCGTCAAAATGTGTTTGTGGTGGTCCGTGTTTGCAATAACGTTAATTTTGTTTGTGCCCCGTGACTTACTTGTGTGAGGACGAGGTGACTCTTCGGTGAAGACGCACAGGCATCACGAGCTTTACTAGCGGTGAGTGCATGGTCCTTGATTCGCAGTCTGTTGTCTCTTCTCCTAACACTGGTCTCACATCCAACCCAATAATCTCGCCAATGCTCGCGGCCTAGTTTGAAATTTTAATATGAGAGGTTATGTTCCGAAGCACATTTCTAAGTGTGCGTCAACTAGCGTTTGCGGTCTGACATGATGATTATGGCGCGTCTTCAGTGCGAGTCTCCATTGGAGCTGATATGCGGTTCCAAACCTCTATGCCAGCAGGCAGATATGTGCATATATTAAGAACCTTGAGATGGGGAGACAGGAGGAGCACGGGATTGCCTAGGATGTTCGCAATAAGACACATTCGAAACGATTTTCATGTAACCTTCACAGCCGTGAAAGAATGAATACAACCCCAGCACAGAAGAGGTATTTCTGCATGGATGTTTTCAGACGCACACTGCCTTATCAAAGCACAGAATACAATCTTAACATTCCAACGAGTGTTAACTCGAAACAGGGAAAGACGTAATGTAGACGGTTTTAACAGGATTTTTGCGAAAACCATTGCAGAACGTATCTGGCACCTTCGAAACTCTACTTGGAAAGGTTATTGTCGTATTGTCGTAAAGGTTATTGTGTATGTTGCGTCGGGATGACACACTACCTGGGAGCCATTTTGACACGACTAGAAGCAGTCCCTACCCTTTTTGATAAGTTACGGGCAGTTGGAAGGTTATACATACCCCCGTCGCTCATTGAAACCAACTGCCATTGAATCAGAGCCGTGTATCTTGAATACCCATCGTGTACGCGCATGTGGAATGACAGGGGTATAACACCTATAAAAAAATTAGTAGTGACGTCACATGGCTGGATTCCAGTCTTACCTTGACCTTTTGGAAGAGTAGGGCACCTTCTGTCATTCCTTCATGCTGCGAGGGAAGGAACGCACATATCAAAAAACGGAGACAAAGTGATTGTCTGTGTAGCTTTATTGCCTCAAGTCATGTCACCGGAGATCATTGGAGGAGTATTTCCACACGTCGTCTTAACTGGCAAATATAACGATGCGAGTTCCTGCCGCAAGGTGGAGAACAAAATGGAATATAAAACAGGGAACTGTTGTGGAAGTATCTGAAACAGATCATATGCACTCCACATCTGACACTTTCAAGTTTCGCCGCGCTTGCCACTGCACCGACTGCGGTACAACATACATGTCACGTATACGCATACCGTCGTGATGAGAACGGGTTGTTGGAATTGGAAATGAGAGAAAAATATGGAGATGTTAGTCCCGACCCAGTCAGGACTGGCTGGCTACTCCAAAACGCGTTTGCGGGTGGGAAAAATAGAGCCAGAAAAAGGAGAAAAACAAACAAACAGGAAAGAGGTAGAGGAACGGGTTGTTAAGGACGGAAGGATGTTATTAGGACATTTTAGTAGATCGGAAACACTGTACAAAACAATACAACGGAGGAAGTCGTCAAAACATTCGACAGCAACGTGCTTTCAACCGCTGCGAAGCGATTGGCTTATCAAGAAACTCGGAGCCGTGTTCGTGAACACCTTCTGATCTACTAAAGCTCCTTAGTATTTCTATTTATTTTGACAGGAAAAGTCAGCCAGAAAGGACAGCTTGCTATTCCTCGTTAAATAATTCCTTCGTATTTCGAGGCATTGATGCGTTCCGTGGGCGATGCACTGTTCAGATTATACAGACGTTCGGTACGTACGGACTGTGAGAAACGCCATATAGTGAAGGTGGCAGTCCGGACGGAGTATATTAAATAAACAGTAAGCTATTATTTTTTTCGCAGTTAATTTATGAAAGCTTAACTCTGCGTGCAAGTTTTCTCCTTTTAAAGTTAAATGCCTATGGCTTGATCTCCGAATCCCGTTCTTTCCTGTTTCTTCTTTTTTGGACCAAGATGACATAACAGCCGTGAAATTGAGTGTCTGCTCCCAAGAGAGCCAAAGAGTAACATGATTAGTAATGCGGGAAATTAAAGCGAACACTTTCTAGTACTATTTCTGGGAAGTGTTCACGGGTTATTCCCATAGAGAACACGTGTCCTAATCAGCGTCAAAGGGACAGCCAGATGAGTCCGTGCTTAAAATAATGACGATTGCGAGTTCATTGCGAACCAATACTGACATGGAATTTCCCAGGCCTGCATGCTTAGAACAAATCTCCGCTTAGAGCCATAGTAAACTTTGTGAAATCTCAATTTCGGTGAATGCTGCGCACTTTTCACATAGAGATAGTGAACACAGCTCAGTCTTTAAGAGCCTCAGAAATTGTGGCAAGAGCAAAATTTGAAAAAACAAAAACAAAAACAAACGGTGTATTTTTAAAGACTCGTGACGTGTACAGCGCAGAACGTTTTTTTTTAAAGGGAAAGACATTCGTTTTACTATGCTTAAAGTACCACTCCGTACTAAGTCTAATTTATGCGATTGCAATTTCCGTGCCTCACGTTATGATTCTCGGTAATTTCGGTATTTTATATTATAATATTATGATTTAGTTAATATACATTTTATTAATTTATTTTGGTATTATTTCCCTATGTGGCGGGGAAGGAACATCAAATTAGTTGCAAATTTTGAGAAGTATGAGAAAAAAAAAAAAAAGACGTGTGAATTGTGTCTCCCACGTAATGACATTTCTGCCTCCAAGGCCAGAGACACGGATCGGGGAAATGCTTGCGCCGTTGCTAGGAGACGAACGCGCGGCGCATGATGACGTCATTTTCTCTTGCAGAAACTGAAACTACAGTTCCTTCAAAAATTTAGTGGAAATGCGCTCACTGACAGCATTTACGGAATCAAATGAATAAGAGACTTCAGTTCAGAGTGGCACTTTAATCAACATTCAAGTTCCTTTCCTTGACTCTGAGTTGCAGCCTAAGTTTTCCGCAGGAAATACATACCTACTATTTACACATATGAGGCGTGATAGTAAAGAATTAAAAAAAAGAACACGAACGCCTCATATAGTCACACATACTCACGCACACACATATAAAGACACTTCGGTGAGAAATATACGTCGGTGCAGTGGAGGGATGAAGGGATACCACGCAGATTGCGGATTGTAGATCACCGGTAACAGTGTCAACAACGGGTTTAAAAGAGTAATTAATAAATAGAGGAGCAACAATGTCTAGTCCTGTTCCAAAGCACGCACGAGCGTTTGCACCAGCACATCACACTCGATTCTTTGGTCTGTGTCTGTAGATGACGACACTGCTCTGTGGCGTTGCGGTTATTTAGCGAGTGTCCACGACAGAGTCAGTATTAGGTGGGGTCACTGCGTGTTGTGGTTCCTTAAATCCAAAAGGTGCAAAAGACGGCGCCACAGATTCGTAGCGTCATTAGCAGTTTCGGCCATTTCGAGTGTACACTGAAGATAGAGTCACTGGCTGTTGTCGCCGTTTAGCTGAAAACGAACGTCCACAAGGGATGCCTTCACAACTTCTGTTGGGTTGTAGTTCTGCCCAGCACTAGTGCCCGAAGCTTTTTAAAATGGTGAGCTTGTGGCTTTCTGGAAGCAGAGGTGTGTCAAAGACGGCGTCCCTGTGGCTTGTGGCTGTCCAGCACATGACGAATATCCACTGGATGGCACCACTGAAGACTGCGTAGCTGACTGTCCCAAAAACGAGAGTGCCTAGCTCCAGCTAGACGGCGCATACCTCTGCAGGGTTGTGCCCGGTTGTCCTAAGAAGTGTGACCAGTCTGCTGCCTGCAGTGTGAGAAGGCTGAGTTTTCGCCTCCCATCCGTATCGCTGGCGGCTGAACTGGTGTTGAAGCCGGCGGCGAGGGGCTAGCGCGGGGAAGCTCTGGCGAAGACGGGGGCGAACTGCTCAGGGGCGAGCAACTTGCCGCTGTTGGATCGGGCTTGAGGAGGTGCATGCGCTGATGGCGACGCCACTTGGCGCGTCTGTTGGAAAACCACACCTGTTGTCAAACAACCAAGCGTTGATCTCCACTCTGCGGAAGCACAGCCATCAGTACAGTGTCCCTCGAGCCAACGGTCCGAGATAAGACTGCTTGGCAAGAGGGACATCCAATATACAAGATGTAACACTAGAAGGTTCCAGGCCCCTTACCATTGATGTTCCTTTTTAAGTTTAAAGTGTGTGCCACACTTCGTCCCGAATTATTCCACCATGAATGTGAGAGACTATAATTTGTATCGATGTGAACCTGCACAAGTTGTACAGCAAAGGGGTAGTAGAAGCGCCGGAAATGGGCATCACGAACGCCAAAACTCATCAGACACTGACGTCATTGCAGGAGCACCCACTAGTGGGGGAGCCCCGATGAAATCACGTGCTTACGGCTACCAATGGGAGTGGCCATAGCTCTCGCTCTTCTTACATCAAAGCTTGTCGCGTACGCATGTTCGAGGGTTTATATCTCGCCAAGTACGACACGTAGAAAAATAACTGCCCCATTCTTAAACAATCCTGGACTCGACACTCCGCATCTACTCCAACGAGTGGAGGAAAGAAGCTTCCACTTGAGGAGCCATTGGGCTTCAAGGAAACGGCGGCGCAACCGAGCACTACTCGAGGAGAGCACGAAGGATTTCACGGAGGACACGTTTGAAGGAGGACACGTTTTGTGTCAAGTTCCAATTTTGAAGCACAATATCGGCCACCAGGTGCAGCCCGAGTGGAAGGCCTATAGTCGGGGGCCGTTTAAAAATACGACTCAAATTCTTTTTTCATCAGGGACTGTCACAACCCCTTTCACGTCTTTGATTGGCGGATGTTGGTTCTTTATAGCGTGATATCGTGTTTGGGAGAAGATCCAGCTAATGTAAAGGGATCGTTTCACTAATGAAGGGGCCGGGAACTTCCAAATGACACACCCTACATACAGAGTGAGAGAAACAGGGCTCGATGCGCATAATAGAATTTCCCCACTTGGAAATCAGTAGTTCTCTTTCAAGTGTTAAGAGCAAACTACTTCAACAGAAGGGACTACTTACACGTTAAATTAAACTGTTTTTTTTTTCATCCACGCAACGTGCGCAAGACACGAAGTCGTTATTGGCATCGGGGCAAAGCACGTGTTTCTGTCAACTCTTAAAGTTGCTGCTCGGTTAATGAGCACCATTAAGCATGTACAAGCAGTGCGATCTACCTCTTCTCGCATCACTTAAGTTCAGAGGCATCGTATAAACACAGGGTACAGCACTTTTTATGTGTACGTGGTTTCGTGTGACCCTCATGCATAGTTAGTAGTAACATCACGCTCATCATAGCTTCTTTGTGCTATCTCCTCCAAAGCTAGTGCATACTGACAAGCTGTAACAGCGCTGAACGAGATGTTCCCATAGCGTCACTTCATAAGGAAGCCGATCTTTCTTGCACCTTTGGCAAGTACCGCTATGAATGTACGGACGCCTCTGACCACGATGCACGAGCTCACCGGGCATGCGAAGACTAAACGTGAACCGTACCTGCACGCGTGCTTCCGACAAATTAGTCTTTGAAGCCAGCCGTTCTCTTGTGCTGACACAGGGGTAGTGGCTCTTTTCGAACTCTTCCTCCAGCACTTCCAGCTGTTCCGGACTGAAGGTGGTGCGGTTACGACGGAACTTGGGTCGGTCTCCTCCGACCGATTCTCCTTCATCACCAGGGTACACAGCGTCCTGTTCCACTGCAAAGTAAAAGCGGTGCACAATGAACAGGGCGTGTGGACAGCATAGGAAGCAGCACGAGAAAAGATCTCCGTGTAAAAGGGCAACCCGTACTATCCCGCGGGAGAGAGAGAGAGAGAGAAATACATGATGACAATGATATCCCGCGGGAGTTGCTTACCGTGACCTATGATTTCGAGAAACGTCCACATGTGGCGCCATGTTTGTGGTATGGCTGGTGTCTGTCCATTACTTCGCATGGTATTCAAGTACAAAAAGGCAGTTGTCTGAGTACGTTCGTATCTCGCGTTTCCTCGCATGTGGGTGCACCACGATGTGGAAATAATTGCGCGTAGAGGATTTGCTGCAAGCAGGTGGAGAAATTCCTATAAGCGTTACAATGCTGCTTTTACGAAGCGTCCCTTATGGGACAGCATGACACCTGCTGCCATGCTCCTCTCTGCTATCGTTCGTTCTATGAAGAACTGCGATGCAAGGAGATACGTTGTTAGTAAAGACACGTAAAAAGTGCTGAAGGTCCACCGTGATCTGCACCATAGAGTGGTTGGTCTGTGGATTAACTTTGACGAGGGTTCCTTAATGTGCGCCGAAATCTCGGGCCACCATATTTAAACGTCGAAATTTCAAAACTTGCGGAAAACGACGTGTCCGAGCCACGACCTACTAGATTATAACGACCATGTCGTGGGCACCCCTTCCCAGCGCCGCATTTTTGGAAGCTAGCGATGGCGCTTCTCATCGTCCCAGTTATTGCTTCCTCAACTTCTACAATACTTTGTACTTCAGCTTACCTTAGTATTTCTGTACAAGCGGTGGACGTTCCACGGATGTTTTATTCTGAGGTTGATTATCATCATCATTCTACGCGTTTTCATAGGAGCTATCGCTGTCGTCTGCTACGGTAGTCGTACATACGCTTCTACGCGTTCAGAATTCAAATTTCCGTCGTCCAATCGTGGCGTGCCGATGAGTAGCGCCCCTAGCGGATCGTGCGAACGGACTCCTGATAGGGGTTGCTGATTGTGACATGGTCGTTATAATCTAGTAGGTCGTGGTCCGAGCAACGTTTACCCTGGAACCAAGTTGCTAGCGTTCTTGGCCGAATTCGATCCCACAGCCTCGGAATCAATTGGTGGACGTCCCAGCGACTCATCTGTACCGAGGAAGGTGTCACGCTCGGTATACACAAGAGGAGAAGTTTGAACTACCCGTCCACCCCCGTGGCGTCGCACTTCCAGCACCTTGTGCTGACATCTACGGATAGAGGGGGCGAACAGCAGTGTATTTTAACTTTTCGTCTTTCTGCCGCCTCTTTCCCTCACCCATACATTCTGAGATCGTATGATCGTATATCTATCGCTCCGTAGTCAAACAATGAATGACCTTGGTACATCAAGACGGATGACAGTGCGACTTTCCTCGTGGGACCTGACGCAGTTGACATCGTATGACGGAGGATATTCCGTGAAATCGTATCGTACAGGAAATATTGGAACTGCGTGGAATTAACTAAGGAGTTTATTGATTACGCGAGGCAGGCGCGTTCTTTCCGTTTTTGCATGTATTGCGCGGGCTTAGCTTGGCGTTGGGGAAATACACGTAATAATGAATATGGCATGCAGATCGTTGAGATGAGCGGCATTCGCATCCTGCTCTGTGTGCGGTGCTGTAATCTCGTATGCTGTTGTCTGGTTGTTTTAGATGGCAAGCGTTCACGCGTAACGTGCTACACGGCGACTTGGTATGGATATAGGTTATCGTATAACAGGTGTTACCACGATGTGGATACTAGTGATCATCATGAGACACCTGCCGAGACCTGAGAATGTATACAGGGTGTTTCAGTTAAATCCCCGGGCTAAATAATTCGCGAACGGGTGCACCAATCCACGAGCTTTCTTTTTTACAAGTATCTGTCCGATACCACGTACAAGCTGCATACCGTGTGAATGAGTGGGAGGCGCTCATTATTAAAATAACAATGCAAATGAGTTTCGTAAAAAAGCGTAACTTCTAAAGCAGGGCGCTGTCGGCATTAAAATGGGTACTACCCCTTTTGGGACCTTCAGTGGACACCTTTTAGAGAAAAATCTGCCACCTAAGCGGGTCATTTGTTGCAGTAATTAATTGGTTTCGGTTTACGTATTTTTTTTTGCGGCTGGTCGTGGCGAAGCGCAAAAGGGCGTATTTCATTGGTGTAATTCATTGGTGTAAGTACGTAATTCATTGATGGATAAGGGAGTGAAAGAGCGTCCTTTTGCGCTTCGCAGCCACAAGCCGCGACAAAGATACGTAAACCGAAACTAATTAATTACTGCAACAAATGACCCGCTTCGGTGGCAGATTTTTCTCTAAAAGGTGTCCACTGAAGGTCCCCAAAGGGGTAGTACCCATTTTAATACCGACAGCGCCCTGCTTTAGAAGTTACGCTTTTTTACTTAACTCATTTGCATTTTTATCTTAATAATGAGCGCCTCCCACTAATCCACACGGTGTGCAGCTTGTAGGTGGTATCGGACAGATACTTGTAAAAAAGAAAGCTCGTGGATTGGTGCACCCGTTCGCGAATTATTTAGCCCGGGGATTTAACTGAAACACCCGGTATATAGGTTGCTAGATGCGGCAGATGTCCATGGCCAAATCTAAAACCGTTCTGTATATGACTGTAGATTGCTACTGATTGTAGGTTGCTATTGTAGTATTCAGAAGCCGTCTTGTGCAGACATTCGTCTAGAGTTCCTCTGAACAGTCCCTGTTGAGAAGAACGGTCTCTGTTGGAAATATCGGCGGTTCCCAACCTGAGTCTCTTACTTTAATCTACCTTTGCTGGATAGCTGGACTTTCCAGCGAAAATCTAGTTTGTGGGGTTCACCCCTCTGTTGGTTCTCATCTCATGCAGTGCCTTCGTCACTCCGCAAAGCAGAACTACTTCGCTCCCTCAGCTTTCTGTTACAGTTGGGATGCTAAGTGACTTACTATATGTATATCCACGACACAAGACATACGATAAGTTTAACTGGGTTATTGTGTATTTGGAGCTAGGTGGCTGTCCTAAAAGCGCCTGCATGCTACAAGACCATGCTGCAAGTCAACGACTGGGCACGTGATCGTTAGGTATGGGCTCGAGCCCTGTCAGAGCTCGAGAATACTAACCGTCTAACTTACGTTCTTCGCTGGCTGGTCGAGGCTCCCTGAGGGCTGCCAACGTCGGGTCCAGCGCCGGGTTGACGGCAGGTCCCGGTGCTGTGGCCAGAAACGGGGACCAGATGTGAGGGGTGCCCGGGGTCACCGTCGGGGGAGGAGGGGCACCGGCACCCCAGGGAAAGGCGTATGGGTGGTAGATGCCGGCGTAGCCCGCAGCACGAGCGAATTCGGCGGCTGCACGTTCGGCGGCGCGGTTTCGCAGGATGCGGTTGATGGAGGACACGCTGGGTGCAGTACTGTTGCTACATACTCCTGCGCGGTGAACAGAAATAACACGATGTTGGTTAAATGGTTTCACATATTCCATTTCTACAGGCTATCGCGTTTCGTATGTGAAAGACATGCGAAGTGAAACAAGTTTTATTGAAGAGCAATGGGGCAGACAAGGAATATTTCACGACCTTCCCGTTTGACTTCGCAAGCAGAACTTGTCATGTTTTCTGGCGACTTTGGTGATCGGCGCACTGCTTGTCTTTCTCTATGACGCTTAAAGGGACAGTCTGCTGCTGCCAACTGATTGTAACATTACAATTTCATTTGACTGCAAGTTACGTGTAGATATGTCATATGTCAAACTTGGTTCAACAGAGCGTTGCAGTCTTTGAGACAAAAGAGAAAAAAGGGGATTGAGGACTGCTTTGAGGAACCGTTCCTCAAAGCAATCCTCAATCCCCTTTTTTCTTGTTTGGCGTTTTTTTTTTCGTGTTTGGAAAAAGAGAAATTGGAAGCTATTTAAAGTGACGTCACGACAGGTAAAGTGATTTCTATAAATTCCACTAAAATTCCAAATTCTATAGATCCCAAAATTCTATTCCACTATAAATAACTGACTGCGAATTTAATTGAAATATATATATATATATATATATATATATATATATATATTTTTGCGCGGTGAATCTGAGCATCATAAGAAAGCCTGTGGTAGTGTTTGCTTAGCTTTTGGTCTGGGCTATCAGTTTAACTCTATACTACAACTACATCCAAGAAGCTGCTGAGGTATCCTTGAATCCTCCACCAAATCTTGCTGCCATGTCCACAACACCCCCAACCCGGGATTCCGCTTTCCTCTCGATATTTATCTTATCTTTCACTCTTTTTGAGACTGCACTGAAAACCGGTTAACAGAAAGCGCAACCGTACTTTCGTCAGTTAATCGCGAGCGTTAATTGAGAAATTTCGCAACTCTGATACGTCTTCGGTACCACCTTCCAATTAGCACGGCTTAGATCCCAAGCAGATAGAGGGTGTACGGAGCGAATGGGCGGAAGAGATCTGAGTTTGTTCGCACAATGGAACACTTTGGCACATCGATGCATGAGGAGATTGAGATCGAATTTAGATGTTTTCACTTATCGTCGCTTGACGCTAACTCTGTGACGTTAAACGACGCAAGGTTGACGCAAACTTCGGCGTATGGGACACCTTTGTGATAAACACAGATTATATCTGTGACGTTTTTTTTGTTTTTTTTTTTTCAGCAACAGGCATGCCTTCGTCGGAACGGGAAATGAAGTGCTGCATGTGATTAAAAAAAAAAGAAAAAGAAAATTAGTGTAGGGGAAAAGTGGGTGACTAGATGTACGCAGGTTGTCATCAGTATAGAGAGCGACTGACGCAGATGTGAATCACATGTGTGAATCGGTTATCAGAAGAGATAGATCACACAATGGTAATTAGCACTCGCGCCTATCTGCTTCTTCTTCAGCCTATCTTTTAGCGATTGATCAATCGAAACAAAACAAAAAAAGTTACAAAGTGGCACAATATGGAGATTAAATAGGTTGCAGTTTGCAAGGGTGAGTCTTAATACATAGTCTGACCAATCCCCAAAGAAGAAAGGATGGAATGGAAATAGGAATTGCGAGCTACACGCTTGGATGGCATTTCAATTCAAGATGAAGACGAATTTGTACTCCAAAACGGTTTTATGTTCGTTTTAGACTACAATATTAGAAAATCGAAGTAATATTACCGATCTTATTGCCGCTATACTAGGAAGATGTGCGTCTTTGCAGAATTCCAGATCTGCCTCTCAGATCTTTCGCGAGGATCGTAGCTTTATTCATTCTCTATTATCTGTTCATTAATTCCGGTAACTGAACTGCACAGGCATAACGGAAATAGCGTTAGCAAAATGTTTGCTAGATGCGTCGTATCCAGCGCGGTCTATCCACAGTCAGAATCTTGGGGAAGCCGTCCCTATTAAAAATATATTTTGGACGTCGCTGGAGCGGCTAAACCTTCTACAATCATCTGTCACAAGATTTCAGTTTCTCGCGTCTCAGAGCCAATGATTTATCCAGACACCCCTTACATCCCACCAACACGCCCCTCCCCCCTCCCCCCCAAACACACACAAATGTTCAGCGATACCTCCTTCCTTTCTTTTCAGTGCGCCTCTACAGGGGGATCTTTGCTGTTTCAGCTTTGGACGCATGGCGGCAGCACATACATAAAGCTGGTGCAGCCTAACTGCAATAATGACATCCCACGTGCTTATAGGGTGTAGATAAACTACAACGGAGAGCTCACCAGTTCCATGAAAGAATTCGCGACCCGTATCTTGACTATACGTGCTCACGACTAAAGACTAATACCTAAATAATCTCCATATCCTACACCATTCAAGTAAATACCGAGCAACGATAATTTTTAGCGAGAAAATGCAAGGTAAAACGCGCTTCGAAATCGGCATCTTTCTTTCGCTATCCTGCCATTTCGCAAAGGGACAGAAACAAAGAAACGAACAGGACAACGCAAGGACTGCCTACGTCAAATACACGCTATAACTCACTCGCGTACTATACTTCATTGCTGAACGTAAATCATTTGCAGAGCTTCACACATCACGAGCAAGTACACCGTAAACTTTTTCACACCTTTAAAGGTGTGCGCTATGCACATTCAACCTGGTTGCGTAACATTGCATCTCCAGGATGATATTTTACAAAATTAGGAAAGCATTACTAAAGATCAAATGTTAGTGCAAATCTTGCTTTCAATATGTCTTGGATATTGTCAGTACGTGCTATTGCATACATGCATCGCTACCGATAATCGAGCACGCGCAAGTGTCTACAATACTGTTCAACAATGTTGAGATGTTGCAAGACTGCATTTTTGGAGGACAGACAACACTCGAGTAAAGAAAATTTGTGCGAAACCGTGCTCCATTATGATGTTACCAAAATTACACCTAAAAAGGCGTGCGCCATGCACGTTATTACACCTTTAAAGGTGTGAAAAGATTTAGAGTGTAGAGCATGAACAGAAAACAGGAACATGCCTTTCGTGGTTTAAATATCGGTATACGGCAACGTACTCGCAAATGTTCTCCCCAAGTTGAACGTGCCTCCAGATAAATGACTTGGTTGCGCCAATGCGGCTGACACGTTTACTTGGGACAGGCAGGACGAAGTTAACGTGCCAAGGGTGTCGCGTTGCGGGCGCGTGCACGACTCGCTGCTGGTGATGGCGGATGTTTGGCAAGGGAGTAGGTGCCACTCATTGGGCCGTAGCTGCGAAGACGCCCAGTAGCAACACAGCCACCGGGGACGAGGACCGCTGGATCGAACCCTTCATAAAGAATATACCGAGCAATTCCGGTTGGTAAACAGCTCCTGTATAGACGACGAGCAGGAAAACAGTTCAGTGGGCAATAAAAATGTTTGTGCTTGGGCTTCACGAGCAGTCGTATGGTGTGTGCGTGGCTGATGCCGTGACGTGGCGCAAGGCCTCTACACGCAGTAATTCTTTAGCACGAGTCTCCTATATATACCCCTAAAATCGTTGATAAGCACGCTGGCAATGTTCGCCGGTATAGCACAACGTACTTATCGGTTTAGTCCTAATATATAGTGCGACCTTGATCAATATATCTTCCGTCACTACGGGTATGGGTGCAGTGCTTGCTCGCGTAGGATTTGAAGCTTATAAAAGAACTTGACTGAAACAAACCACAACGGCGTTTTTCTTTATAGCGTAGTTCCGCTTGTTATGGCTATGTTGTTTTTTTTATCAAGATATCGATCATGTGAACCTTCACATGGAGATGCACTGAAAAGAGGGAGACACCCCGCCATCAATCGAACTTTACCGAGAGCTCAAGCGAACTCATTTCGCTGCCAAGTCTGGTTGGATGTTGTACTTGCTCTCACGGTTCAGTTATGTAAAAAGGGTGCTGGTTCGTATCTCGTCTGCGGAGCTTTATGTCAGCGAGCTCTGTTTCGCAAACCTTGCGCTCTGAATCCATGGAACTGTAACAGAGCACCGCTGAAATGTGCACTGGCTAAACTCTAGGTTGCTTCTTCCTGCTCGTGCAACATATTATTATATATATATAGCGCGCTCGATCTGACGAGTAATGGAACGTCGATGTCATGAACGACGGACCCGTGGTGCCGTTAGGTGGCTCACTGGCATTTACACCAAGTATCCAAATCCTACCGAGTACAGGTGTAAACGGAGAGGTAGCTTTCTATCGCCACTTACTTTATAGGAACGGCAAAGAGTGCCTGTATCCAGCCGGCTAGATCAGAAAGTCTGGTCGAATTCGGTTGGCACCTGGACGAACGCCGACATTAGCTTATACTTAATGGTTACCCACGCCCATCTTAATATGTATAAGAGGTCGACACTTCTGAGTCGTGCTCAGTCATGCTCGCTCACTCCCTGCTGAGATAGCATGAGTGAGCATGACTGAGCATGCTCTTGAGTGAGTTTTGCTGAGGTATGATTATGACACCATAGTACACTCTTAAAAAAAAGGGTGTACTTTACCTCCTTTTCTTGCCACATATATAACACCCTTTTGGAGAGTACAATTACGCTCAAAAGGGTGTCTCCTCACTCCCTCAAGGGAGTTGCATAACACCTTCTCCCTGCCGGGGAGTAATATCACGCTCCAGTAGGGAGAAAGGTGTTATGCTACTCCCTTGAGGGAGTGAGGAAACACCCTTTTGAGCGTAACTATACTCTCAAAAGGGTGTTATATATGTGGCAAAAAAATGAGGTAAAGTACACCCTTTTTTAGAAGTGTAGGCGAGGCAACATGGCGACCACCGCGAGTTTCGAATTGGATTTTTAATTCGACAAAAATGAGTAAGGCCACGTGCGGTAAATAATTTGTTTCTGATACAGTTTTGTATAATCTCCCGAAATATCGCACTATAGCCTCGAAGTTTCAGAATAATGGCGGATCGGAGCGCCGGACAAGGACCCTGGTTACGCGGATGTCCGTGCTGTAGGGAGATGCTTCACTATATAGTAGCGGAAAGCGCTCCAAACAATCCGGCGGTGTCCGCCTCACCCAGGGTACGAGTAAGCTGAAGTAATGGGACGCCTTTGGTGTGACTTTCCGTCAAGTGTGTCTTGTCGGGTGTGTCGTTTCCTGTCGCAATTACACAGACTGCCGACGACGCGAGCAAACACGTGCACCCAGCCATAGAACAGCAGCCGTGTTTCCTGTCTCACCCCGCGCGCCCAGCGAAGCGGTCAGCTGTGCATGGTGTCATTTCGGCACTCACAAATCGCCCTTTGTGCGCCATTGAGATAAAGAAACCATTTGGGCTCGCCCCAGACTTAGTGAATCTGGGCATCTCAGCTATCGTAAAGCTTTGTCTCTGCGCTGTAAGAGAGACCGCGGGGTCATGATCTCTATTGAGAAGTGATTCTGCGGGACGAGTCGGTTGATGGTGTCGACCCAGAAAGACTGCGCATGTGGGAAATGTAACGGGATACAACATTGATGCGGTATTGTTGCGTATTACGGAGGTGTACGTATGTATCAAGAGGTTTTCAATTTGAAGGCGGTAATCTGTGAGAAGAAACGGAATGATTTTGGACTTTATGGGAACCGCAGTTGCATTGCCGCAACCATTATAGTCACATACTAGGTAGCGCAATCAACGAAATGCATGGAGTTACATGAACTGGACTACATTTCACGATTTGTCATGACAGTGCTACGTACCTCATCAATGTACATTAATAAAAATACTTTGGCTTTGAATCAAACTGCTATGCCAGTTTTATTCAGAGATTTGATTCAGATTCACTTCTGGTGACTGTTGCATTCAGGGGACATTTTGTGAAGTTTAGAGAATATTTGCAGCAGTGGGCAGTAAATTTCAAATTTAGGGAAACTGCAATCTGTAAATGAGATCCTCTATTACGCATAATTGCGCACACAAGTCAGTACGCTGAGTTACACAAATGGGTTCTCCGTTTCCGTAAATGGTGTATTAATTCACCGAATATTGTAATATAAATAAATTCGTTAGTTACTATTATGAATTAAGGAAACAGCTTTTTCTTTGGGCAGAATGAGGCGAACGAGCTGGTGTGTAGACGAAGCGAACATCATTTCTTTGAGTCTGGGACAGGATGAGGGACGGACAACGGACAAATAAGTCTCCGTGTCAACTTATATTTGTCCGTTGTCCCTCGTACTGTCCTCGAACTGGAGGACATGCTGTTCGCCTATATCTTACTGAGCCTGACACAGTATGCACGATTTGGATTCCGCATTATATGTGATTTCTCATGTCACATAACTTTATTTCGTAAGCGATGTCAGCAAATTACTGCATTACAGAAGCAGTTTTCCTAATTCAGTTGATTAGTTCCCTAGCTCCGACCTGTCGTCTCTTCAATCTCACCATAATTCATCCTCTCATATTAACCACTGTGAAGTGGGGTAGGGTCCTATGGCTACCACGGGGAAACATCCCATGTCATCATCACTTCTTCATTTATTGTTGTTGTTGTTGTTGTCCTAGCTCCGTATGTTCAGCAAACAAGGGACTGAAACGCCGCAGTACAGACTAACCTCGTTATAACGAAGTTCCTGGGGAATTACGAATTTGTTCGTTATATCCGAATTTCGTTGTAAGAGAAGAGCCAAAAGAAAAACGCACACTTTATTGTGGCACTTGCGATAGCGATGGTTATACATGACGTCAATATGCGCGAAGGCCCTTACAAACACGCTTATGTAAAAAAAAGTCCGTGTATTACGAACTCTCGGCGTAATATACCATTCGGAATCGTACCCGCCGGCGCAGCAACACGTGGTCGGTCTCTGCAGCGGCAGAAATCAATCGTCCCCCCGAAAAAGGATCCATGGGGCTCACCGGAGCGCGTCCACCCATCCCGGGACAAAGCGACTCTCTTACGGCGCGTACACATGCGCTCCGCATGAATGAACCGTCGTAAGCTGATCATCACAATGTCCTTCTATTCCTTCCTCTAATGAACCCCAACAGCGCAGACGAAGAAAAAGAAAAGAACTTCATTGTTACCGTCGATACGAGACCATCGTGGAGTTACGGAGGATAGCCACACTGACAACCGTCTGCAAAGTATCCGCGGTCGAGTTAGATGGGCGGGAGGGCTTTTTTTCCCCCTTCTCTTCGGTGTAACCGCAATAAAGTAAGCGGGCGGTGCGAGATTTTTTTTATGGTAGTGGTCGTACTTGGGCAAACTCACGCTGCTCCTTTCCTCATGTTTTTTTTCTTTATTGTGTACCTTATACAGGTACATTTCTACGTAGTGGCCGTAGTGCTTCGTTTGGCGTTCGTTATACGGGAGCTCTACACTCTTAAAGCATAATTTGAGGACACAGCAACGCTGAAGGCAAACTATTCTAGATAATGATACCATTATCATCTTCTTACTTGTAGAAAACGCGGTGCGTACGCTCTTCCATGACAGTCAACGTAAATACGTAAGTATCACAAAAAGACGTGCGCTTCTCGTTTTCAACGAATTGGGGGAGAGAACGATGACCTTCGGGATGATG
Source organism: Ornithodoros turicata (assembly GCF_037126465.1). Lineage (NCBI taxonomy): Eukaryota > Metazoa > Arthropoda > Arachnida > Ixodida > Argasidae > Ornithodoros > Ornithodoros turicata. Next base: position 279,617 of record NW_026999408.1, read on the forward strand.
GTCGGCTACGAGCGCGTCACTCGGTTACAGCCTTAACCGGTGTAGCCTAAATCGGCTTGTACGTTGTTTTATCTGACAATGACTTGCAGAAAATCACACACGTTTTTTGCTCACGTGGGTGGCGAACTATGCTAGGACCGAGGCCTGTTCTCAGTGAGTAAAATATCGTATTTCCTCGTAAAATATTTTTCTAATTCAAGCCATATGCTTCCTACGTGCGTGTTGTAAACTAATGAAGCCCTCGTGTTTCCGAAAAGTGTGCCAAGACGTTTTTTTTAAATAAATAAATATGTATATATAATCCTCAACTCAAACCCGTGTCGAGACGTCTGATGTGTTGGAGACTCCCTAAATAGGTTCAAAACTCTTCGCAAGCTTGGTAAGGTAACCTGAAGAAGTGCAGTCTCGTGCACGGAAGTCTCGTTACTATGTGTAAATAAATAAGTTGCTCCTACCGTTTAATATCACTCCAAGAGCTTTATGACTAAGATTTTCGTTATTCGTTATACACGAACACGGCTTATAACGGCTAGAGACTCGTACAAAGTCGTGGTAGTGTGCGTGTCTCGCTTGTATGTGTGAGTGCTGGGGGTGGAGGGGGTGTCGAAATTTGCAAAGTCTAGAAGTTGTTACTGCGCAGATACGAATACGTTTAGCATCCATGCATTACGCAACAAAATATAAGTTTCGTATTTAAAAAGGAAGCGGACCGAAACGTCACATATATGCTTTTGTCACTTTTGGAAAATGTTCCAAAACTACAAACTTTGTGTTCCAAGTTGAGTGTCTGGCCTGTCTAGGTTTTTATGCTGCACACTTTCGAGCTTTTTAGATAAAGGAATACCATCCTGAAATCGAGCTTTCGCTCACGAGTATATCGGAGTGCGAAGTGCATGCCTCGCGAATTAATCCGTTGTAAAAACACTGCACAGGGTTGTACAAACACTCCTCCGGCGTGTAATGCTCGGTGAGAGGACGCCATGTTCGATAAGGATCTTTCATTAGCGGCGCGAGTTAATCGGCTGAGGAGCGATGACCGCGCCAGTTAATTGGCCGGTGTGCGCATCGCTCATAAACACACACTGCCGACAACGGGCATGAAGCAATTATCAAACTGGGGCTGCGCCATCCACTGACGACATGCGAGTATATGTATAGAACTTATTTTTTTGCAGCAAGTACGGATTATAAATGAGCAATCTCGAGCGAGGTTCACTCTGAAATTTTTTTATCGCCCTTCTGACATGTTGATGGAGTTCGCGGCAGAAGTCATAAATTACTAGAAATTCGAATATGGAGATAATTTTTGTGGACGGGTGATACTGTCGGTAGCCCAAAGTAACGGTGAGATATTGCAGAAGCTATCTGGAGTTTCACTAGAGCGTAGAGTGCTCTACGACAACGATATACGATAAAGGAAACTTCAGCGAGTTTGAGCCAAAAGTCAGCCATTTCAAGGGATTAAAGCGATTGGCTTATGTTATCGGAATCGTTACTTTCCGATCTACTAAAACTCGACACTTTCTTCGACGTTGATGTGCTCGGCGAGAATGGTCTGCCCGAAATGAACAGCTCGGTGGCGCAGCTTGTCAACAAATACGGGCATGATTTGCAAAGTTTAAACTGTCCTAGCTATTTCTTGCAATCAATCGACAGAGTTACGATACATTTTCAGGAAATGTCCAAATTGAAGTCTGTTGAGGAAGGTCTAACGACGCCTCCTGAAGAGTTACTTCAAAGGCATACGAAATACTATTAGTGTTTATTTATAGTTTATGCCAGACAAAGTTTACAGCGGCACTTTCTTTTACCTTAGCGTTTCAAATGTGACCCTATAGGTGTAGACAGGCTGCATCCTGGTGCGTATCGTATCAAGCACCTTCAAACGTGTGTGAAGGACATTCAGGAGTGACGGTCAGAAATATTTCTTGAAGGACTCAATACGTGTTGGACTCCAAATAAGCGGAGTTGCAATGAAACTAGCAAAAATAAAGGGGGGTATTGTTCCCGTGTGAATATTTTTGTCTGTTAAAGGAGAATTTGTTAACACTCTAAAACATCAATTGGCTAGTTATGCTATTGTGACTGCAATGACTACTAACACATATAATATGCAGTACAAATATGTATAAACATATGTGTACATTATCTACAAGACTAGATATATACACAAGGTATTACGTATGTATGTACACTAGATATTCTGTACAGTCAATATCTGCAGCCATGTTGGTGACTGTCTACAAATGAAAAGAGAGAAGACATATGAGAAGAAACGGGTTTCTTCACTGCAGCACCAGAGTGCTGTCCCTCTTTTTGGCATCGATAATATTTGACACATTCCATATGTAGGTTAGAGATATACGGACAAGAAAGACACTAGTAGTTTTTCATTTCTGTCATTTAAACGCGAAAAAAGGAAGTACAAGAACGCGAAAAAGAAGAATAAAAAAAAGTAGAGGAGTAGAAAATCCAGTGAGCCGGCAAGGAAATGTTAAGGAAAGTGCCTCAGGACGAGCGCCGCCGTTATTTCGAACAGCCGATATTTCGAACTGTTCGAAATATCTGCGTCTCTCGTCCTGAGGCACTTCCTTTAGTAACAATGCGAAAAAGTAATGGGAAAATTGTGGGTTCAAGACAGGAGGGGTCCCCCATTGATGCTGCACTTAAATGCGCAGTATCTCTGCGACAACAACAAAAATTGTCTGTCGGGTTTGTTGGTAAGGTATACTTGTGACTATAAGGGGCGACCATAACCAGAACACACTACACACAAGCAGCACAACGCCTTGGGCCAATGTTGGCAATACCGGCACAATATTGGCCCAATCTTGGATCAGTATTGACCCAATCTTGAGTGAATATTGGCCCAATCCTGGATGAATATTGGTCCAATCTTGGATCAATATTGGGCCGGTATTGGCAATATTGGGCCAAGATGTTGTGCTGCGTGGGTCAGAGATAAACACAGAGACACGAAACGCTTCGTGCCTCGGTGTTTGTTTCTCTCTTCTGTTGCGTTCCTGGTTGCGGCTTAGTTAGAAGTATGTCTGAGGAAATAGTTATGGAGTATTCCACGAGCATCATACCTTCCGAGATGAGCCGCTCACGTATCTCCCAGGCGAAGATGGTTGGATTTTCTCTCTTGTACTGCTCGATCTTGGCGACGACGACCGGCGTTGCCACCTTGGGTTTACTACCGCCAATAACTCCGGGTCGAAGCGATCCGGTCTCGTAGTAACGCCCTGAAAAGCCAGTACGACACAGTGCGAAACAACGTCATACAAGGATATGTCTGCTGGTTGCTGTCTCGAAACGAGGACAGAAATAGAATATTGTCAAGTGTGACGAACGTTCGCCGTCTTCTGATACAACGATCAAAACTACAACCAAGGCTAGGCTAAGTTAGGCTACAGGTGGTCGAACACAATTACCATTGTCTAGGAACAACAAATTTCTCGTCTCGCAATACATTTCCCTGCAAAATTTCTTTGCCGTATGACTTCCTTCTTCTCGATGGTGTCTTCAAATGACATGTGATTTATAGAACACACACCCTATTATTAAGCGTCCAGTTTGTGCAAGAGTTCTTCAGTACACACGAGGATCGACTTTCGCATGCGTTACGGCCATGACTTGCACTAAAAAATTCTCACTTTGGGGGATTCAGGAGTTTAACTATTTGTGACACTTTTGCCCGAGTTATAGCAGTTATAACCGACCAAATACAAAACATTGTTAATTGCATGGATGTGAACCTGCATTCTAAGTCTTACAGCAAAGCGGGGAATAGACGCTGAGAAAATCGGCGCCACGAATACTGAAACCCATCCGGCTCACGAATACTGAAACTCATCACTGCAGGCGCTTCCGCCAGTGACGCGGCGCGAAACAGGTCACGTGTCTACGAGAACCAATGAGAATGGGCGCAGCTCTCGCTCCTTTGACATCCGCGTATGTGTTCACAGGGCACGTGTTCGAGGGTCTGCTTCTCACCAACCACGACGGGAAGAAGAATTCTTTCTTCCCAATAACTGTGGCGCGTATTACAATGCGTGCATAATATAATATACCACACGTACGAAAATGTCACAGCCATCTCTTTAATAATCTATGCGTCCAAAAGTTTCTGCTAAGAAGGCTTCCATTCCATTCCTCGTTTCTGATTCAGCGCAATAAAACCCTCAAAACACTACGCAGTAAAGGAGTGCTGTCGCCCAAATCGTCGAAGGCGTTAAACCCATCAGGGCTCGTTATTACCTCTTCACACTCAACCTATCATCCCGGCACCCATATAATCACACCGCAATAAAGTCTTTCACCTTTTTGGTAGACCTAAACACACCGTCCACCGAATAGGCCTCAACCCATCGCATAGATCACGGACGCTCTCCGAAAGCTCGCCGCCGAAGAAAATATGCGCCCTTCAATATTACCGTATCAAGTAGCCGACAACGAAATAAGTCTTCTTCTTTTAAATGTGCGAGCATCCGTCGAGGGCTCCACCCACCGTATCACAGATACGGGTCTACCGGGAGCCTGCACAAAGTAGCCCATTCATTGCCCTGCACGGGGGAGACGGATATGAATGACAGCTTTTAAAAAGGAGTCGACCGTGAATTGAGACGTTTCTTTCTGGCCAAACTGAAGAGCTGGAAGGTGTCTATTAGGAGGGGCTTCACGGAGATGAGCACAGGCAGCTTTGCGAAGATAATATCACGTGCAAGGAACCGTCCCTTTGTTGTGTAACTCGTTCCGGGTGGATGGTGGTACACATTCGTGATTTCTTTTTTTTTTTTACGTTGTGTTTGAAAATGAGGCAAGATTATGATGTAACTGAAACGCACCATGGTTAGCTAATTGCATTCGTGCGTATTCACCTGCATTTGGAGGTCTACTAGAACGCATATTCCACAGTAAATATCATTTCAGGAGGGGGGGAGGGGGGCGTATACTGTAAACGTATTTTTATTCGCGATGCATCAATTTTCGCGAATCGCGCGCTCCGTCATTTGGGAAGTTATTCGCGTGTATTTAATTTCGCGATTAAAGGGCCTGTGTCCGTTCGTGGGATAAACATCAAGCTATGTTCGCGAGTACAATTTTTCGCGATTTTTTTTCAGAGGTCGCGAAATTCACGAAAATTATTACATAGCGAATACGTTTGCAGTATTCTGTTTAGAGACAATGCTGCAGAGGGGTGTTTTTCAAGCGCCGTTTTTCTTTTTTTTTTTTCAAAACTGTTATGGGACCTTTCAGCTGAGCCTGACAAATAAAAAAGAGGGCTATTCGAAGAAAAAAAAAAAAAAAGAAAACACCCTTTTACATGCTGAACGGTGTAAAAAAAAAATCATGACTGCGCATCCATAGCTTGATCGAGGCATTTCGGAAAGTGGTTGCATTCAGTGCTTCTTTTCACTGCTCCGAAAGAGAGTCATCAAAGGCGACGTGGACGGTTTCGCCCAATGCCGCGACATGCATTCGGTATATGTTTCACGTGAGTGCTCTCTAAATGATGTTCGTTTTTAATATAAAGCATTGCTCCTGCGATCTGTGGTGATAAAGCGTGCTTCAGAGTCCAACTGTGGTGGCATCGATTCACTCTCGCAATCGGTTGCGCGGTCAGATGACAGAATTCATCAATCTCATGCCAGCGCTGTCGATTTACTGACTCTATAGGGTCAGATACGACGGGAGAGCCGAGTGATAACTGAGATACGACTTGTGATCTATATAGTGTGCAGCAAAGCTGCGTCTATCTTCAGTCTACCTGGAATCTATCCTTAATAGATGCATGCGAAAAACAGTCGACACACAAATGCAGGCTGACTCAATACGTGTAAATCTGCTCCCAGTTAGTATTATTAGGGAAAAAAAAGGGAAGCCGGAGCCCTTTGTCTGCACGTCATATGCAAGTTCATAACTCAGACGTCACCATATACCAGCACTGGACAGCTGTTTCGGACTTATTGGACCATCGTCAGCAGTAGGCTGGTGACGTTTGGGGTCGGGCGAGTCGGGCCGTCAGAAGGTCACGTCGAATGTGATGTCCTGCCGTCGGGGCGAGAACATGGGAAACTGAAGGCCCCAGTACAAATCCAGAGAAGTACACGAGGAAAAAGAAACCGAAACTATTTGGCTGCACCTGTTGCAGCATGCGATTCACTGCCTTTGCACTATGGCTTTCAGCTGGGTAGACTCTCACCCTAACGAGAGGAAATCACGTTCCACGTGATCTATACTGACGCCACCTCCTCAACGTCATCAACGCATTAGAATATGAGACGACGTTATTGTTTATGACGGGTGGCCAGAAGAGTGTAACCAGGTGGATCTATCTTTTAGCACGCCCGTGAAGACACTAGCTGTATAATCTCTCCCACTGCGGAATGTACCATGGTTCCCGCAGCTACATGCGACTGCTATCTTTCTAAGGTCTCTGGAGATAAACGATTTGGTTGCTACACGCAGTTGAGCACACTGATGGGTCACGCGGCTTCTAACAGGTAAACGCTTTCGAAATCCGCATTCTCATGGTGGCCCGCAACAATAGGGTCGTCGATGAAGCGTTGCTATCGGCACGGATGCTCAGTGGGCTTTGCCAGTACATCGCAGGTACGCTTGTACGGGAAGCTCCTGGTTTCCGGGCTCTGTTTTCTCTCTTCAGGAAGCGCTGTGTCTTGGCGTGTCACGGGCAAAAACTGATCGAGACTGACGCTACCCGGATTCTACCTTCCGTTTGGTTGTATGTCTAACTTAACGCTCTACTGAAGGACAAGTTCTCAAGTTATAGCGTACCCAATGAATCTGGAGACGTACCGAGTATCTTGCTGACTGCGCTCTGGGACGAGAGTAGGTGCCTGGCGAAGTCGTACGGCCTGAGTGCGTACGGAGACAGGTCGGCGCCTCCGAGGCGTGGAGGGCTCAGGTACAAGGGGCTTGTCTGCTGACCTCCGCGACCTGCAACAATGCACGCAATGTCAGCAATGACGATAGACACATATTTTAGTGGACACGAGTCAATCTATACCGTCCAGGAATTGTGCAGTATTAGGCAGTGACATCTGGCGAAGATTTACGAATCCCGGACAATATTCGCTGGACAAGATCCTTGTCGGTTAACATCTTCTAAGAACCACCAGAACGTAACGTCTGGTTAACATGAGCGTGGACGATAAAGTTCCTCCTGTTTAGGACGTAGGCCCATATAGGTCTCACAACCCCATAACGCCCTAAAGAAAGTGCAAAAGGTAATGGCGCATATATTTGCAATGCAAAGCCAAATAGCATCCATCCCAGAAAAGCCCACTCACTATAAATGTCGATAAACATTCAAGATCTCGGACTCGATACATTCTACTCATTTCGGGAATTTCCCAGCTACTTTAAGCAAGAATTTCGGGGGGATAAGAAGACTGCATCATTATGCATGATGATGATGATGATGATGATACAATTCAGTTATCAACTGGGAACTCAAGTCCACGCAAGTTATCAACCGGGGTATATGGGAATCCGCGAAATCCACGTGTATCCGCGTGTGTCTTCCCTCTAACTTTAGGTAGGTAGTCTTAAAGCACAGCAGTTGTAAAAACAAAAAAAAAAAAAAAAAAACTGAACTGCCTCTTGTAAGTCTGGTGAGTATGCTTGGACGTACAAACACTGAGTGCTCATCCGATCCGTGGATCCGTAACATTTTGTTATTCCGTTGTTGATATTCCATTACTACAATTCCGCAGCTTATTCAGAAAGTGTCTTGCGCCATAAACGTCAACAATTGTGAAACGGAAGTAGTTAAAAAGGTGCGGAGTAGTGGAATCGAAGTAATAACCGTCAGCTTGTTCAATATCTAATGTCCATTATGTCGCACCGACCAGCTCTTCATTTAAGATAATAGTATACTATAGAGTATCCAGTCCCGATCTTCCAGGACTAACATCTCCAATTCAGATTCCTCACTATTCCTTGGAATGTTCATTCCCACCCCAGTATAGGACCACTGAAACGCTGCCTTATCGCATCCGCAGAGCATTACAAAAAAGAACACTTTCTTTCCTTCGCAAAGACTACCTTTAAAGCAGGGATAAATCAACCGGATACGTCAATGACACAGGAGCGACTCTATTGTCAATCAGGCACAAATACCAGCAAAAAAAAGAAAAAAACTGCATGAAATCGCCGTAGAATAAAACAAAGTCGATCACCTCATGTTTGACGAAGCAGAGCACAACACTATTCGGACGACTCAATACTGTAAGGAGAAAAAAAAAAAAGAAAGCAGGAGTTGAGAGTTTTTTTTGCGGAAGACGAGGTCCTTAAGGAGGAACATTTGGTCGTCGAAGAATCAATTGTGGTCCGCAACGGAAGTGGCAAATGATCGGCCGCCGAAAACTCTTTGATGAGGCGGAAACGCTGCCACTGGTTGGGCGTGGTTCAGGGGAGACGCTAAGGTACTGCTTAGTTCTGCTTGATGCGTGATGAAAATGTGGTGAAGCTGCTCTCGGTACAGAGATCACCCGCGCTTCACTGACCATGTGGTTGGTCACTGGTGGACATTATAGTTGTGCGTATGATGGGACGAGGTCACGCGCCGGCCGTCGTCTGTATATACGAGGAGCCGAGAATGGGTCGTTAAGCGCGACTTCTGCAGGGACCTGCTTCAGAGCGGGAAGAGACTTCGGAAAGTGTGCGAGGATCCGTATTCTGATTGTACGGACTACGGAGTGATGCGGGAATGCTTTTGAATACATTGTACTGGGGAGCAGTGTAGGGCAACAACAACAACAACATAGATGAATGGATGATGATGATGTGGGATATTTCCCTGCGTTGGGTGCAGGACCCTACCCCATTCCAAAAAGGTTCATATGAGAGGATGACGAGGGAAGGAAATCCCTACAGTTCGTGAAGGAGGCCGGTGGCCCTCAGAAAGGAAAGAAAAGCGCCAAGTGCCCGGCACTGATGTCCAGGGTTACTCCATGGGCCGAGAACTTTGCAGATGTTGATTGGCCTCTGATCGAGCATTTCAAGTTGACATTTAAAGGCCCGTCGCTCGCATGCGTACTGGCTGCAGTCTTCTAAAATGTGTCTGTGTGTGTCGGCAGTGTAGGAACACATGCTGATTGGACTGAGAAAATAAGTAACGAAGCATGATACTAATTTTCGGTTTGGTTTAACTGTCTTTCAACCTTTGGGGAACAATTTCTGTACTAAGAGTAGTCGGGAGGTACGATCTTACTGGGTTGAGGACTACGTTGAAGAAACTGGCAGTTGCCGGGGGAAGACACTGCCCTTTGCTCAGGTACGACATTTCAGACGCCCACATTATTCGACAGATCGACAATTGTGATTTCGCAAATGATCATTGTTGTTTCACAACGAGTAAAGTATCAGTATTCGTACTATTAGTTAGCATGAGTCTAAGCCCCTCATGTGACTCTTGAGGCTGAGGCGAACACGAAAACACATACACGAAAAAAAAAAAATATATATATCGGTAAAATTATTAGGACTGCGGAAGACAATGTAGATATATTTCTTCTATAACTATACCGCCGTTGCACATAAATGTAGAGTAGCTTGCACTGGTTCTGACTGTTCTAATGTTTTTGTGAGATGAGGTTGTGACCAACATCTCTGCATAACCTTCTTTACATATTCTCCCATTTGCCCCTCGTTTTCTTCAACCAAAATTTTTGGGGTGTATCTTTGTATGTGTGTAAGAGACAGTTACTTGCACAGTACAGTGACGGTACTGTGGTAGTAACTCCCCATTCATCCCAATTAATCCCCAATAAAGTTGTTGTTGTTACTTGCACAGACATCAACCTGAATTCCAGGCTTTACAGCAGATGAGTCGCGTAGAAAATCGACACCGCGAATACTGAAGCTTATCCGGCTGTGATATCGCGGCAAACATCTCCGCCAGTGAGGCGGCTACAGGACAGGTCACGTGCTTGCACGAACCAATAGCGTGCGCGGCCCGTAAAACGGTCGTCGGGGCAACATCGCTTGCGGTGTTGTTTCCGGGAAGATTTTTTCTAAAGACCAATAGGAAGGTAAAGGGGTCTACCTCCATAGGTAGATGCTTGATGACAATACACAATAGGATTGTGCTTGTACGTAGGAATGGCCGAGGCTGTCTCTTCTCTGAGGTCAGAGTTCAAACGGGAAGTTTGTTCGAGGGTTAATTTGTATCTAGCCATTTAGGCCATGTGGAAAAAGTAATTCTCTTGCCCTCAACACCAGTGCGTACATTTACAGTGTCAATACGTCACAACTCTTTAAGCTTGGCATAAGGATGACGAACACCGCTGCAGCTCCAGACGCCACCCGACCCATATACTGTCCAGACCCATAGGGTTGGTACTACCCCCCCCCCCCCCTTCACAATCCCATCAAAGCGTTCCTAACCTTGTAGGCTTTCGCAACATCTATGTACTCGGTTCGCAGTGCATATATTTCAACGAAACTCCGCACCTTTGCATTTTGACGGTCAGTATCTGGTGCCGACCTAATACAATCATGTATAGCCAATTGCGTGGCTGGTCTTAATTGATCGTTTAATTAACAAAATTGGTGATCGTCGACAGACTGAGGCCACGGACACCTTTCGACCACTTTCCGTTTGCTAAGTGACTGAAATCTAATTAAGCGGCTCGGGGTGCGGCTGCCGGTCTCTATGGACGAGTCCAATCTGTTTTTAAGTCAGCAGCGATGTTCGCCAATAAAGCTCGTGGTAATTTATTGGCGACGACATGGTTCACTTAGTGGGGCGAAGGGGAAGTGCAATGGAACAGGGGAATAAATTGAGAGAAGGCAATGATTTCCGAATAAGATACAGTACAAGTCTTTAACTGTGCCACATCATGTCGATGCCGGCGCAGTGTATTTTGGTTGTATCACACCAACCCAACACCACTGCTTTCATTTTTGTAGCGCCTGGCCTATTTGCTACAGATAACAGCCCATGAATGCAGAATGGCACGTCCTAACCTTTTGTGACCAACCTCTCTGCGTAACCATCTTTACATATTCCTCCAATTCGTTTGCAGAGCTAAATTAACTGCGTGCTCTGTATACTGTAACTGCTCAATACAGAACAGCTTTACTTTTGCAGTGTTGTCTCCAACCCTTCACCCTCCATCCCGCCATTCCCATGTGGCCAACAGCGGCGAACCAGTATTGATGTCCTCCCCAGTGTTGTTGTTTGTGGGTTGGGTACCCCCCTTTTCCCCCGTCTTCCTATACTATATAACCCATATTGTCTTACCCATACAATTGTACGCTTATGTTTGTTTTAAGTGCGTTTTTTTCGAAATGAATAATTAGCAAAAAGAAGGGACTGCTTGTGCTCTTTTGGCCTGAATGAACGAATTTTGCTGAAATAGACATGCTTGTTGGTGATAACGTATAATTGAGAACGGTAAAGACGTGAAAGTTGACGAAGAGCATTGATAGGACCACATACGTGCAAAATTTCAAGAAGCATATACTGGTGGGTTTTTTCGAGCAATGTGAGCTCAAAAACTTTCTGGCAGATTAAGTATATTTCACGTCACTTCGGCAGAGTTCAGTTATACACGGTGTTTGCTCTAACGTGTCCAGAAATTATATTTAAAGCGAGCGATAAAAGAAAAGCAAGTGGTACTTTTCTGCTACTTGAGTAAGAAACAGGTACTGCTTCACTAGTAGCACCTGTTTCTTAGTCAAGTAGCTCAAAAGTAGCGCTCGTTTCTCTTTTATCGCTCGCTTTAAATACAATTTCTGGACACGTTAGAGCAAACACCCTGTATAGTGGACCATGAATCGTACATCAGCTTATAGAGCATTCTTTTCTGTACACGTTGATATCACTTTTGCGTTGCTGGCTCGAACAGAAGCCTTGCGACAGCGTCGGAAGTGCAAGCGAAAACTGCCGTGAACGCCGATGTTTGCCAATTTTTATCAACCAAACAAAAATACGCACCGCGATTCAACTCAGCTACGATAGAAGCCTGTATACTCGACATCTTGAAAAAAATAAGTTAATGTTGCCTGGACGCGTTGATGAGAAATAAAATCTAAAAATCGATGTTGCGGAAAATGTAGCGCTGCTCAGCGCCACGCTCAGTGTTTTCTCGATTTTTTTTTTCTCGACAGCCATGGCACCTAGAATAAACATAATTCCTGTTCCGTTCTAAGCTGGTGGCAGGCTGCAGCATATATGTTTTCAGAAAAAAATCGTCGATGACGTCCCGACGACCTTGCCTGAGTTGAGATGGAATCACCCAACAGGACTATAGGTCTCCGAACACGGTGCACATCGTCAACTGCTCGCCCCCCTCATTTAGCAACCGTTCAGAGGACGGTACAATATGCAGGGGTACACGAAGGTCTTGTTTCCCCTTAATGGTATGTACGGCGATTGGAAGGTTGCGAATGCGTCTACCACGCCTCTTCGTGCGGCACAAATGGCCTGAGTATATACTCGCCCCACCGCAATCAATCGCACACCGACTCGCTTCCCGTTTGAGCACCTCTAACGATCATGCTGCATTACGTCTATTAAGGCCCGACGCACTGTATGGCTCGATGAATAGGTATACGTAACTTTTATTGAGGGCTGGAGTATATGGGACAAAGCGCAGTGCTTCAGCACATCGCGCATACACGCTATACCGTGTTCGCCACGAACGGTTAACCGTATACACGTAAATGCCGAGTTTACTAGGAAGCCGGAACCGAAGCTGACGGGCGTTGTAGCATCGAACATAAGTGAACTATACCTCTAAGGACTAATCGTATTGCAGTTACTCTGGTGAAAATAGTAATTTATATGACAGAGTTGAGAAGCTATGAATGAGAGAAGACGGTTGCTGCGGTCTATACTCCACAAAACACTAAGTTGCAGTGATCGTTACTCGTTGCCTGGCCGCAGTGACAACAGAGAGAGAACATGCATGGGCCACATGTTCGCGGCTCAACGTCGAAACATAAGCTTATGACGTTAACCGCATAGATCGAGTATGGTTCAATATATTCCTATGATACTCCGGGAAGTGTCTGTCCTCCTACAGTTCGCAATACAATACAAATTTCTACGGATAGCAAGGGGTACCCATGATAATTTTTCTTTATTATCATATATTATTATTATTATTATTATTTTTAAATCCTAGTAAGCACACTAGAACAGTACTGCCCTCCGTAGCGACTCTTCCGGAGTCTCAGGATTGTTCGCGTCGTATATGGCACCTACAAAAAAACAATCTCCCCTTGGGAGCGTTGTTATCTGGTATACTTAAGACAGTGTTTTCGTCTGCGTGAAGGAGACTATACCTCCATAGGCAGTTCTCCTACATGATGACAATACACACGCGATAATTTTTGGGAGCTGAACTGCCGGGGAGTCGATACGGGACCATTGCATCATTTGACGTGGAACGATCCAACACGGAGAGCAAATTTCGAGCACAGGTGGCTGCCAAAAGTTACGCTCATGACATGTACACACAATGAGACCCTCGGAGACCGCACGTGCTCTCGACGGGGGCCCGGTGAAGGCGCAGCAGGGACCCAGAGAGCAAACATTCGGTCTGACTCCCGGAGTTCCGCTCTCCGAAGCCATCACAGACCACTCCTGCAGCTTCCTTAGCACGTGCTACAAGTCTACCAGCCGTCTCCGTCAAGTGGACCGCTCGATGCACGGCGCCCTCTCAACGGGAGTTTGGCAAATACTCGTCGACGTGGTTGCAAGAAGACTGCCCTCGCTATTGACCACGACTTTGGCTACGACCTTGGCTAAGAGAATGGAATGGTAACAGGCATCGCGTGTTGTGACAGCGCGATAAACATCATTCAGGGTCCTCAAAGATCACTTCGAGAAAGAAACTGTGTAATGAATGATAGAGAAGGAAAGTATACTGAGAGATTGAGGAATGCATAGACGTGAACTCTGGAAAGTTGACTGTGAGGCCCTTAATGTCTCCGCAGGCCAGCGCCAGTATAGTTTTTAAACGATCTATTACGTATGGTAAAGAAAAAAAGTAAAGTAAATGAAGTAAAAAGAAACGAGGCAACGGAAAAGATGGAAAAGATGGAGTGACCTGTAGGTTCTGTTATGAAGTCTGACAATGCCTCCCGACGGTACAACTTCAATCAGAACTCTTTGGCTGTCCGCAGATTTATATTATACAAAATGGATCTTAAATACGATGCTATGAGCTTTAAGGTTATGAAACGAGTGTTAAAATATTAAATATAATATAACGGTACAATAAAATGGAAAGCGTTGACGCTCATTAAGAGGGCCGGCTACTCCAGTTCTCGTAACTGGAAGAGGAAAAAAGTAAATGAAAGAAGATAAAGGCAAGTGTGGACCTCAGAAATGCAAGTTTGAAAGCTAAAAAGTGGGCATATATCGACGTAGCCGCATGGAAGCACATTGACAAGAAAACAGCACAAAAAATATGTCACTATATAATTTATTCTGTTCCTTGCAATTCTTTTTTCTATTACGTACGGTTTTGACTAGAACAGTGCTTTGAGAACACGTCGTGAGGCCAACTGGGCGTGAGGGCTCTGTAAGTTAGAAGCTGTAAAACAAGGATGAAAATCGGCACTTTTCGAGGTGTTGCACGTTCTTTTCGCTCTATAAGCATTCAGTGTCCCCCCAAAATTACACGAAGAACGGCTCCGAACCGTTCGAACTGCTTCTGGAATGCTTCACTTGTCCAACCACCACATCAAGTCCTACTAACGACATTTAGTGGCTCAATGGCGAATGGGTCACTTATCCGACGTTGCGGCTTGCCGGAGACTTCATGGAGTGGTACAAATTGTGCATGTACACCGCCAGCCGAGAGGCACATTAAAGGGACACTGTGGGGCTGTTGACTGATCTTGACGTAAGAGGTTGTATTCGATTGTAAGTTACGTGCGGATGCCAAATGTGAACATTCACCCAGCAAATGGTCGAAGTTCTAAGATTCAGCTTTAATTTCAACGGTGATGTGAGCATGGACCGTCGCACCATGGCGGACATGACAATGGTGTGCGACCGAGATAAAGGTGACGGAGGACTGCTTTGGGACATGGTAAAACGTAACCCGGCTAAGCTTTGTCTGGAATCGGTTGCTTGACTGCCGGAAGTTACTGACAATGACGTCACGGCTACGTCACTGCACGGTTGTACTATTCCATCGTAAATAACTGGTTGCGAAGTTAATTGAAATATTTTGCGCGGTGCACATTGAGCATCAGAAGGAACCTTGAGACAGCGTATGTTTAGCTATATGGCTTGGGAACGTACTGTTGCCTGAAAATGTACTTGCTGTGTGGACGAACCAACCACATGAGTGTTTATGGTACACAGTGCACTTTATTCTGTCCAACAAGCAGCTGTCAAACTATTACTTCTGAGACAGCCTCAACGGGATGGCATTTCATGTAATATCCCAGTCACACGGAAAACTGGACGTCATTCCCAGCGAAAGACATTCGCACTGAATGACATTCGTTCTGTGTCACACGTTGAAACCAAATGACAATACGTGCGAATGGCATTCGCTGAGCAAATGAGTTCGGGGAACTCATTCGCTTTTTCCTCTCGCACCGACTGCGTACCCTACCAGGAGAGATGTAGCAAAAACAACGACGGTAAACCGTTTGAAGAAATCAAACACGAATGAAAACTTGTAATCCACTATTTTATCACGAATTTTATAACTTTCGACACGAAGGAAGGAAGGCTTAACACTGTTTCTCGGAGAACTACCCTCGTTTCCAGTCACCATGTTGTTAAGTACGGTGCAGATGGGCTTCTTACTTGTCTTGGCTTCTGATACTTAGCCAACAAACGCTCGGTTGCCGATTAACATTTGAACCGAGATCAACCGTGTCCTTTAACTTGAATTTAACGCCAAACTCTGCTTTACTAAAGGGAGTTATTGGCACTGAAACATTCATCACGTCACGAACTAATGGCCGGGCCTTAGTGTCGTCGGAAGAGCAACGATTTTGCGAAATAATCTAATGTTCCGTTAGTTTCGAGGAAAATATACATAAAAACACAACTAATGTACCTTTATCATGCTTCGTGTGTTCGGCCCTGGGGTCTCAATCACCGACATTGACATCATTTGCGAATGACCTTCTGTTTCTTCGTGTATTGGCGCCGAGAAGTTTGGGTGACGCCCCCTGGTGTTCACTGAACGAACCTTGTCGTGGGGATGTCCCCGGGCAGTATTCGCATATTGCATTGCGTATCAAGGCATTGCACGTGTAAGAGGCTGTCCAGCGTTGATATTTCCTGGTGATTCATGACGAAAACGACATATGTGTTCCAAGTAAGTCGCATTTTCGTTCCAATATGCCAGTTTTTACTGTGAGTAACAGAAACGAAACCGAAACGGGGATCCCCACCAAGAGGCGGCACAGTGGCGCCCCTAGTGAGGGTCTCGCCGCCAATAGCTCGAATGAAGACAAGCGAATGGCATTCGTTTTCGACTGCCATTCCCTGGGAATGCCGTTCAGTTTGCCGTGTAAAGCGCGGACCCCATAACAAGCGACACGCGACGCGCTGCAGAATTTGTCGCTGTCGCGTCTGGTCATGGCGCGACTTCCTGGTCCATTTGAGCAGCGACATTTCGTCACCGAGAAATGATGTTTTTGGAGAAGCAATGCTTATTTTATTCGAGCTAAGCTCTAAATTGCCATAAATATACCAAAAATAGTATTTCATTCGTCAAAACGAGGAGAAATTGTAATGAAGTTGCTATGTAATATTCGCCGTAACGCAGTGGCGCTGCGGTTGAAGTACCCAACGCCCCGCCCACTTCTTCGTCTGCTAGTTTTGTTGGTTGCCCTCTCCACCCTCTCCCTTGCCCACGCGTTCAGTTCTTGTTTCACGCCGCCAAATCTAGCTGGTTTTGTCAAACAACAGGCAACGAACTCAGCGACATGCTACAAATATCTACTGGGAGTAGATGCAGAAATATTGAGCCGCGACAAAGCTTTTTTGACGCTCGTGTGGCGGCAGTGACGTCGATTTTGTCGCTTCTCGCGTGTATCTGCCGCGTGTCGCTTGTTATGGGATTCGGGCTTAACAGAGGTATAACTCGACGCAGGTGAGTCGACCCGTTGACAGGAAAGTCGTTCTGAAACAGAGAACCTCTGTTGTCGTACACGGAAGCCTTCTCTCGCCGCGGTCGAGGTCGCTCCGCAGCAGGGGACACACCAGTTGTCCGATAAGGCGTCGCCAGAAACGCATGTCGGTGTGTCTGTGCACGGAGGGACGAATCTTATCTGTTCCCCGGAGGTGCCGTGCTTAATCTCGAATGGCCAGAAACTGAAGAAGCGCACATTTATTGGACAGCGCACATTCTGCTGCTCATGAATCTAGATAGATCTGCCTGGAAGTGATATCCGTTCGGACGAAACCAGTAAGTCGACATTTTCTATCGCTGGCCCGTGTTTTTGTAGGCACGACCGAGTGAGTATATAAAGTGTTTCTTCTAGCAGGTAAAAAAAAAAAATGAAGTCTTTAAGGAAGAAGATACAGCAGGCGCGATCAATCTAGAGCAGGTTACAGAAGTACTTGAATGCGTGGATTAAAGAAGAAAAAAAACAAGTTGAGATTAATTATGCGTGGCGCAAAATGAGATAGAAGGAAAGATAGCAAAGCAGAACAGAGGAGACAGGTTTACAAAGAATAGAAGGTAGGTCTTTTTTTTTCTTGCTCGTGACAACGTATCACACACTCACACACACACGGATTTATTGCTGCAGGTGGACTTTACGAAAAAAAAAAAAGAATTACATAGTCTGCTTTTCCTTAAGCGATAACGAGGAAGATGAACTTCGCTTGTGCCAATATCTGATTACGGAAGCGGTTCAGGACTTTGTTCCGCAACGGGGCTAAACACGTATACGTAACATACGTAGGCTTATGACTAAAACTAGTCTCTCAAACTAACCAGCAGGACAACAGCGTTAAGAGGAGTGATTGAGAACTCTTCAAGGTCTCGATCTAAACTTGCTCGTCGTCCTAGTTTTTTTATTTATTATTGCGTGTTAGCGCCGCGAAGCAACTGTGGCTATGAGCTGCGTACAGATGTGGACAGATGGAGAGAGGACAGCAGGAAGGAGTGGGGGACAGGGGGATTAGTATGCGTCCTGGGCCGACTTCAGGGGGAACTGTGCCGACATTCACCTGGAAACTCTACCGGAAAACCCAGGGAAAACCTCAGACAGCGCTGCCGGAGGTAGATTCGAACCCATCACCTCACAGTCTTCAGCACGACGTCCTTCTAGTCCTTCAATGATTGGTTGGCTGCTTGCCTGTCGATATGGCAGGTATGTTGCTCAGAGGGGAATCTACTGTCCTTGGCCGACTTCGTAGTGAAGTATTTGCCTTACAGCGTCCGAGGGAAACCCATAGTGTAACCCAGGGAAAAACCAGGGTTGTACTGGAGAAACACCCATATCAAGCATGATAGCAGTCGGGATTCGAATACGGGTCACCTCTCGGTCTCGGCGTGGAAGGCAGTCATCTTTGCTGTGTGACAGCAATGACGACAGGTGGCACGAGTGTCCTCTGCATTTTGTGGCGTTCATGGCATTACTACGTAGAAGCATGTGCGTAACAAACTGCGGACTGCAGATTACGAGGCGAGTCATGTGTATTGGTGTCAAAGTAAATATAAAAAAGCGTCAGACGACCAGTCGGCGTCCTACTACATAAAGTAGTTCACCTTGCATGACAAAATGACACATCTGAGCTTATCTAAAACCAAACTTCCGTGCAATAATTTATATCCGGCCAAGAAAAAAAAAAGTAGTGCACGTGATAGCCATAGAAAGGCTACAGTCCATAGCTACAGAAAGTTGATACGGGATGACAGCTCCAGCTCCAGAACTGCATGAAAGTGGACCGACTGCGCACAATGAGCAGTCACCTCAGCACGTTGAACTCTACTTTGGAGCGTCTCCGTTCGAAATGAAGATACTAGGCACTTTAAAAGTAGCTCTAAGCCACGCAACCTGCAAGCAACGGTATACAGTGCAAGAGAAAAAAAAAGACTGCCCATCCTATCCACCTATCAACAATCTATCACACACGCTATATATCTATACCTGTAACTCCACGCTTGGATGGAGTGTACAGCACGAACAATACCACAAGCAACAATAGTACGAAACATGCAGCCAAAGAATCTCATTCGAAGAATCACATCGTCGAAGATGTGCTGTACAATCTGTCAAAACGCGAAAACGAAGAAGGGTGCCACGTAGAAATATTAAGGTAGAATTGTAAGGGACATTGAAACTCTTTCGGCACATATGCGACAGTGTGAAGTACCGTTGACAGCGCAATTATCTACAATGTACTTCGCTCCATTGTGATCCGTTGACAGGCTAGGCGTTGAGCAGCTCGCACTGACTCCACGTCATTGGTCAATGCTTCTACGCGAGGGAACTGTGATGCCTTGGTATAGCTGTCATTCGGAGGAGCTGTTCCCACGCCTAAGTGCTCCAGTCCCTTTCTGTCTTCTCTCAGGCACCTGCCAGTTATAGGAAGTGCTATACTTATGAAGAAAGGGCGGCGCAAATGTGAACATGACCACATGCGGTTGTGGGAGGTTCGCGCGCATACAAGTTTGCGCAACATGGTACATCAGTAACAGCAGGTTTAAAGTCTCCAACTTCGTATAATATTTCGGACGGAGATACTAGCAGAGCAACCTCTCCTTGTGAACCAATAGGCAAACAGCAAATAAAGGTATATACTGGATAATTCAGGCGCATCATGATGTTTTTTGAAAAATGTTCTCAACATTTTCTTTCTCCCGGCGGCAGCAGTACGTGGGGAAACGCTTAAAAAGGGTGGGGAGTTCCTTTTTCCTAGAGGAAAGTTCGGTGATTCGCATTGTTGAGATATTGTCCTAGTTCATGCGTACTCTCATAACAATCAGGATTACGCGAAACAAACTACGGTAAATTGCCTTTTTTGTTTTTCATATCGTTTGCGAATGAAAGGGAACTTCCAGCAGAAACTGAACAAATAATTAAATCGTTTGTAGATCTCTAATACTTACTACTCAGTAATGCACGCGTTTCTTATCCGTTCATTCCTCACGAGGCTTTTCAACCGGGAACCTTCTGCTCCATCCACCCAATCATAATGTATATTTTTAGCACAAATAAACGTGCTCTTTCTCACTCTCAAAAAAAGAAGAAAAGCCAGGGTTCCGAATGGTATTGTACAGGTACGTTGAAACTATAGTGACAACAGAGACTGGACCCTGTCAGCTTTTCCATGGACATCATTTGTCGCACAAGGACGCGCACCCTGCTTTCCCAGAAAATCTGAAGACATTCTCTAGTCAATTTTTCTGTGCTCCAGGGAGCAGGATATGTCATTAGACGAAGGATTGTCCCAACGAACGCGCTTCGACCCCGGCTGATTGATGCTAACCCTGTGGACGACGTCTTCCATACGGCAGCGCCGCAGAGTGAGGCGACTTGAGTTCCGATCGGCAAGTGGTGGCTTCTTCGGTGATCGTGAGTCCTGCGGCGGTTCCATCTGCCACCGGCGCGTTCGTGCGGTTCAATTAGCGCTGGCCGACGTTGCGTGAGGCATTCCATCGAAGCGGGGGATGTCTTCACGACCTCGCAGGTCGCGACCCGAGCACCCGGCGACTGACTGCACCTGCAGTCATTGAGGTATGCCGACGCATGCTCACTCAAGTCACTTTATATCCATTGTCTTTTTTTTTTCTTTGCTTTTCTTGCAACCTTTCCGCGTTAATCGCCATGGTGTTTAGCTCCTATTGAGGGGGATCTCTGTGCGGTTGCTTTTAAAACGGTTAACGTGTGCTGTTTGGTTGGATGCACGGGCTTTCGCCTATTAAAGTGTAGGAGTACGGCAGGTGCACCGCTTTGATACAGGCTTTTTCTTCCCTGCCGGGTTAGGCTTCTAGATGATACAACCGTGACACAAGGATCCACAAAAGTGTGTTTTCATCCGTTGTATATGTCATTGGGCCACAGGGTACCGTATTCGCCATACTTCTTAGAGGTAAGTATTAGATATACATGTATTGAACAATTTGGGCAATAGGGAAGACATATAGCTCCAGAACCCTTCTAACTACCCCGAAATGGACTACGCAACGCGCGTCTTCCGGCGGGGTGATCATGCTAGCCTCTCCTTATCATGTGTGGAGAACGTCACAGCGTCTCTTCTCTATTCTCTGACGCGTTGCAACGAAGATGGACCACGGACACTGAAACTCTCCTGAGGCGACAGCTGTTGCAGCGGATGCCTTTCAATTCATCAAGACCTGCTGGACACGATGATGTGTGGACACGATTCTGGCGTTCACCTTTAAACAATATGAAACTGCTTGTTACACTGAAAATTAGTTTACGTAGGTACCACAAGGGGTACATGACCTATGTGGAATCGCAAATTTTGGGAAAATCTTGTAAAATATACGACCCCAGAAGATGGCTCCAGGGTCTGCAGATTTGCGGGACATGACTTACTTTGCAGGTTTTTGTGAATTTCAGTGTAAAGATTGTTGGCTCAATGTCCCAACTTACAGCCAGTATCCTGTGACAGGAGCGGTTTGAATGTCTTCGAGTGGTAATATTGGAATTCAGGTCTCGCATGTCGATACATTCTCTTTCTCCTTTCTTTTTTTTTTCTTCTTACAAACAACAACAATAAATGAAAAAGTGATGACGACATGGGATGTTTCCACATGGGACGTGGTAGCCATAGGACCCTACCCCACTTCAATGTGGTTAACATGAGAGGATGAATTATGGTGAGAGTGAAGCGACGACAGGTCGGAGTTCTGTTTAGAGCTCTTCGAGGAGTCCAGTGGCTTGCATGAAAGCATAAAGGGAGCGAAGAGCCCGGCACTGATGCGCAGGGGAGCTCCATGGGCCAAGTACTTTGGACAGGCTGAATGGTCTATGGTCGAGGAGTTCAAGTTGGCATCGAAGTACCCGGCGTTCACACGTGTACCGCTCACAGTCCTCGATGATATGGAGGATCGTAGCTGATCGTAGGGGAGGATCTTACAAACAAACAAACAAACATTCTCTTGTTTTACAAGCAAGGAAGTGCCTCGTAGAAGAAGGTCGAGGCATTTTGACTCTTTTTGTTCTTGAGTTGAGCTTTAGGGTTCTCTCTTCCTTAAGTGACTTTTCGTCACTCTTTTCGCTCTCAGTTTGTCTCCAGGGTCGCATAAGTATATCTTTCTACACTTATTTTTTTTTATATTCTCTTTGCTCCACTACACTTCATTAGCATGCAGCGCGCGCAGCTGCGAGTGATACGGAGCTGCTGGCATCCACGTTCATGAATCCTACATGTCAATGTTTTTCTTTTTAAAATTTCCAATACAATATAATATAGAGATAATAAACGAGAAGGACCTCCATCTACCGGCATTTGAGACGGACACCTGCACGTGCAAAGAAAGCAATCATTTTTAGTTCGCTTTGCGCCACTCCGCTCAAATGACCGACGCAAACCGCTTTCGATGCCAAACCGAACCGCATATACAGTGGCTGAACGCTACAACGTCCATATCATTTTTGCCCGCACCGGAAAGGTCTGCATATGAAAGGCCGAGGCGTCCGTGCCGCGACTGCTCATGAAGTCCATCAGGTATGCATGAAGAGAATGCGCATGCGCGGTCGTGGCCGCACATCGGTCGGCTAACGAGACGCTCTCTTTTGTTGTGCTAATCAATTGTCGTTGGCCATCCGACGTCGCTGCGGCGTTAATGAGCGGTCGCGTGTGCGCACATCTAACGAGCTGACGCCGCCCCGTTCGCCGCTGGCGCGTGACGCGCACGCGGACGGACGCTGCTGCGTCTTTTGCGAATGCGCGCGCGGACAAAAACAACGCCATGAATAATTATCGATACAAGAAGCGGCTCTTTCTCGATATGCGCGTGCATGTGTGTGTGTGTGGTTGTGTCACAGAAACCCGGATGCGGATGGTTAAAGATTTCCGGTACGATTGTCGTTGTTTGAAACGCGCGCTGCATGCGCTCAAATTGGGATGAAGGAGATATTTCGGAAGGCGGTGTTGGAGTTCAGTGCTTTCTGCGAGTTCCGCCGAGTATAAGCCACGTAGACAGAAAGAGCTTCCAGAAAAAATAAAAAAAAAAAAATAAAAAAAAGAGAATAAGAAAAAGAGCGAACGACAAGAAAGGAGCAACAACACAAACTAATTCGTGCATTATCGTAACGAAGGTCGTGCTGCACGGTCGCCGAGAATAAAACCCGAATAAATTTTTATCCCGAGCGTGATTTCGGTCCGAAAACCTCTGAAATACGACTTTATATTTCGCAGCATATGCAGGCATTTTTATCTATGGCTGCGGAAGACACTTATATGCGTATACGGACAACATTATGAAACGTGATATCACATCGAATATTCACCAAATTAATACGACTTAGTAGTACTTATTTAGACCGTACAAGCTAGTACAAGCAAGCTCTCACCAAATGAACGCCAGATTATCAACTCGAAGCTACCAGCAAACTATACAACCGAAACATTTTTTATAGATAGGCTACAGGCTATACACCAAGAACCTAACACGCGGAGAGACGTACCTTTATGCTCCGGAAGAAAGAACCTCGAAGAATCGAGGTGACAACACGTTACCTCCATAGCCACTCTTTTTTTTTCTCGCTCACCGACTTATTCATGCGGATGCCAGCTTCGTAATTGAAACGACAGAAGCTCGACACGAATACATATAGAAGAGTTTGTCTGTCTGCTTGCCTTTCTACCGAATGTGTCTTGCCTTGACAGAAGTGAATCCGGGGGGCCGTTATCGCGTTTTCAATCTACGCCTATCTCATTTCAATAAGATCACGAATATTTGATGATTCCTGCGCGAAAGCTCTCGCATATCATGTCGCGCTCTGAATTTATCGCTCCCTCACTCGCGGCGTTCTCATTGTACGTTAAAGACGGACGCGACGTTCTCGCTTAAGACGTTAAGGTTGACGTCGTAATTTTTGGTGGGGCGAGGGGAGTTTTAATAGAGTCGCGAAGATTTAAATCGATTTGACTTTTATTCACCTTTTGGTATAGCTGTTCAATGTGGTAGCGAGCTTTCCCTGTGCCGTTATTTATGACGGCTACTGGCATGTGTTTCTATTTTGTCTTTTATCTTGATAGGCTCGATTGGAAGTTTGCTGTGATTGGACGATTCAGATTCGTTCGGGTCGTTACATAGTGGGGAAATGAGAGAGAGAGAGAGATGGGAGGGGCAAGAAGAAAAGAAGAGAAAACGAACGTACAGGCAAGCGGCAGAAAATACTTGACTACTACTACCACTACTACTAATAATAATAATAAACCAGCTCCCGTGGCATAGTGGTTAGGATGATCGCTTCCCACGCCGAGACTGGGAGGTGACACGGGTTCGAATCCTGTCACCGCCTGTGGTCTCCGAGGTTTTCCCTGGGTTTTCCCGAAGACTTTCCAGAAGAACGTCGGCATAGTTCCCCCTGAGGTCGGCCCAGGGCGCATACTAACACCCCTGTCCCCCGCACTCCTTCCTGCTGTACTCTCTCCATCTGTCCACGTCTGTACGTCGCTCATAGCCAAAGTTGCTTCGCGGCGCTAACACGGAGTTTAAACAAAAATAATAATAAAAATTCGGGGGCTTTACGTCGCGAGACAACCGCGAATACCTGACTAAACGGTTACTGGAATAAGACAGAAGCTAGAGACAATAGGAACTCTAAATTTAGATTCACGGGACAACCTGCAACAGCGCGCGATGTTCGTTCGCGCCACAACCTGTTTGAAGCTTTAGCGCCGATGCAATCGCACGCCTCTTAAATACGGAACGAGGCAGTCAGTTGTTTGAGCATAAAAACGAATTAAAGAGAACGTATTGTACGTAATTGAACCTCCTTCCGCAGATATTCATTTTCCCCAAGCAGGCACGGTCGAACCGAAATGGTTTGAAGGGAGGGGAGGTGGGGGGGGGGGAGAGGGAGACGTTTCGACCCCAACGGCGCCATATTCCGGTTTCCATTGATGCGCGAAAATGATGGTAGCAATAGAGCTCCCGTCGAGGGAGATATAGGCCTATAAAAATCCGACGACCGGTTGCGTCGGAATGCGGGACACGTCCGAAACGGGAGCTCTCCTCAACCTTGTCACGGCGCGGGGACCTGACATCCAGCATGCCGTAAAAGTTTTCACACCGCGTGCTCCCTGATTTCGACAGGGCCGCTCAGTTGAGCAGGGTCGTGTGAAAGTGTCGTCGAGAAGTTCATCGTGTGCAGATATAAGTTGGGAGTCGGGTGACTCTTGAGGAGATGCAATCGATTAGTATTTTATATACCTGGTATCGATAAAAAAAAGGAGGACTTCGTCGAATGAGAAATCGTGACGAAACGGCACGGTATGGTTATCTTTCCACGAAAGCCAACGAATGTTTTGGCATTGAAGAAAATTGATGGGTCTTTCTCATTTTTTTTATGTTGTTGTTGTTGTTTTATGGAAAAGAGATGAAACGGCACGGAGCATACCTACATTTATATGAAATAAGCTTTCGTGCATGAAGCTGCACTTCTTCCGCGTTTCTGTCACCTTCAGACGCGCAGTTTCATGCGCGTGAGCTTGGGTTAAATAAGCGCAGATGCTCCTGACCGTTTAATCGCTTTTTTAACCTTACTCACCTTCGTGATCATTTGTTGAGCATTTGTTCTTTTTATGAATATAAAATATTCAAAAATCACGCCAGAATTTTCTTCGAGTGCCTCTCTCTCAGTGCTAAGTTACGTAAATGATGTAACATGCCCGCTTTCAAACTCTGCAGGGTGGGACCTCGTAAAACCCGCCCTTATTCCTCTTCCATCGCGTTATGGAGCATCTCCAGTACACCATGGTTGTTTGCGGTTCGGGTCTTATTCGTATTGTGCACTCAAGAATGCACTTATGTACTTTATTTGATAAACAATAAGTAAGAGAGCGATACTGGGATTATCAATTAATTATTTTTTTATTGCTGCGACTATACGAAACCAATGCCTGTGTCACTAACGTAATATATTTCTGCCACAAACAGTAAACATTCCATAGATGGGGCGCATATGTACGCCCGTCATATAAGTGATATAAAAATATCAGCGCGATCAAGCAAGGACAAGAAGAAACGCTGCAGCGATTCTTGTCCTTTGATTGTGGGAATAGTTTATATCACGGATGCTTTCCAATAACCTCTCATCGACCCAGTATATGACACGCCTTTTACTTGCAGTAATAAAGTTGTTGTTTTTTTGTCGCTGATATAGACGCAGGTAATGTGGTCTGCGAAACGTCGTGAATTGCGGGCATCTTTGTGCATTTTGGCGTTCTACTAAATATTTATCGAAAGCCTTTAAATGTTTTGTGATCGTATAACTCTCTTTGCATTGTTTCTATGGTAGTTCCATTAATCGACCCCTTATCCGTTCCCAATGTGCAATATGGCAGTGAATCTCCCACCTCATTATCATCCAATGTATGTGTATGTGTCAGTAATCACGTGGTGTAGACAGTGTCACGTGACCCCGTAAAGCTACAGACGGACCTACACAGTGGTTGGCGCAATCAAGCTGTCACTTTAAAGCGAAAGAAAGACGGGACCATCAGGGCCATAACGCACCGTTCACGACATTTTCATGGCCAATCAAACCTTGTTCTACTATTCATTCCGTGCACTATCGAAAATAGCGCACAAATAACAGTAAGATTGCGGTGAATAGCAATAAAATTAAAGGGACGAACTTTTTAAGATGAAGATAACACGCAGTATGTGGTGGAATTTGCGACACTTCAAGCATGGTGATATGAAGACAGGACTCGAGAATTCAGATCTTATCGACACCCATGCGGGTTTGGATGTGCATAATCTGTCGCTGCAAATGATTGCCGGCATTCCGCTCCTTCCTCGTTGCACGCACACGCAAAAGAGCATCCATACACTACAATTAAAGGTGACGATGAGGAGACATCGTGTTAGCAGGTGGCAACAGAAAAGTGTTCGGGAATGGCAGACGTGAAGATAATGTTCCAGCTAATGTAACACTCTTTGCGTTGTAAGTGCGGAAAATTATCCCCGCGGGATACCAGACTGATTTGGGATCTAATGAGTGCATAGTTGTCGCCTAGGTAACGAGATAGCGTTCTGTGCCCGTGAAGACGGCGGCGAGCCTGCGGACTGCATGGATGTATGGGGAAAAAAAGAAATCTGGTTGTTTATTTCGGCTTGCAAAGTCATCCGTAGAAATTCGGCGGAAGGATTAGACCTTCAGCATGCTTAAGAAAACCGAGGAATGGGGGGGGGGTATATTTATTAGAAAAAAGAAAGAAAAAAAAAGAAAGGTCAGCCAAACGGTATGTCGGCTTGCTACTCCGGAAGAAAATAGAAATAAAAGAGAAGAATTAGGAAATAAAGGATAAGCTAACAAAAGGTGAAACAAGGATGAATATATTAAAGACAAATATTTTTTTTATAAAAAAAGATGAGGGTAATAGGTGTGAGGGCGAGAGGTGAGGGTGGGGCACTGACGAATGAGATGACAAGACTTGAGCTCACAGGATGTGCATGAGGTCTGTGTCGCTGAGGAAAACTGCTCGGCTGAGAGAGTCTAGCTGTACTAAGCAAGGCCATGTAGGGGCAAGGAGCACGGAAAGGAGTTCCGTTAACCGTAACACCAACACCGTAAAAGGAGTAATTTTAGTCATTTGGGAGAGTAGACATTGCGACAAGCATTAGATGCTTGCGGGATTAAATGCTTTAAAAAAAAATATTTGTAGTGCGTAAGAGTAAATATCAGTGTCAGGGCAATAAAATGGGGTGTATCAGGGGCACTAAACGCTTTAATCGCTCCCCAGTTGACTCCCCCGTTTTGTTGTTGAAGTGTCCTAATTATGTCAGTAATCATTTTGCCCCCAAAATACATTATATGATACTTTAACGGTGGAATATCCGTTTACTTGAATGAATGAATACTTGTCAAAGGTGTGGTGTGCCATTTGTTCATGAAGTGGTCCATGTTTGCTGGTGGTCTGCAGCGGTAAGTTGCTTGTTCCTAACATACTACCACTCCGTTCATAAATGGGTAGAAATCCAGCAGAACCGGTAGAATGTAGGAAGGGAGTTGTCTCAGGACAGAAGCCGCCGATATTTCGAACAGAGACTGGCCCAGAAGAAGAACAGTCTCTGTTCGAAATTTCGGCGGCTTCTGTCCTGAGTCAACTCCCTTCCTACCACTCCGTTCAGTAAGCTCTCCTTACGGTTCTCTTTAGAGGTACCTCGATGAGATGCGGGTCTCCGGTAATACAGTGCAAATTTGCAAGTACCCACATCTATGAAAATTTGCTCCCAAAATACTACGAATTATAATTTGGGTACAGTTTTTCGCATTACATAAAGCCAGATACGTAGTGAAATTGTTAGGCACACTTCCGTAAGAGTGTATTCACATTCCGATTTCACGAAGCACGAAATAGGTGACGGAGACCAGTTTCTGTTAAAGTGGCTTCTCCGCAATGTGTTGCAAGCGTGCTAAATGATGCCCACAGGTCGGACTTCCCAGATTAATGGTTTTGACGCGTCGCGGTGACGAGGGTAATGAAACCTGTGTACAGCCGCTGCGTGGATCTCGTGTAGCAGCTTGACAGGAAAACATAAAAGCTGCATCCATCCTTGGTTGGCTCAACTTCTTTAAAAATACACGCTACTCGCATCCTCTTTAAGCTTCAGTGTCGAACCGTCAGATGGCACAAAAGAGGCGTGTCCACCGAAGTGTTTCAACGGCGATAATCGGGAAGCCTACTAAATCATCCCGTGGATAACATCCACCGAGGCTAGGGTGTCCCGGGGGAAGATGATGTTCTTTCAACGCTACAAGTAATATTTCTGCCTCTGTCCGCAGATGGCGCTTTCTGCGTACGTTCGTGTCGTCTGCTAACGCTCTCGCCTCCAATTGTGACTTGCTTAGGAAGGAATACATTCAAGTTCATACAGTGAAGGTCTTGCAACGTGCACAAAGACACTGACGCCATTAATGCTATAGCAACAGCTCACGATCTTTCAGAGTTAATTTGCCTCTTTTAGATTCCTGCCGATTGAACTGTTTGTTTTGCGCCGTAATGTTTGACGTGTTTACATTGTATCTGCCAAACATAGTCCCGGAAGGAACGGAGTGCCGTTTTAATCATGAGCAATGTTAAATTCACATCGATTGAAAGACTCGTGCGAACGCGACGCCTGAAAATTGCATGGGCACAGAGCGATCGCGCAGTCAATGTCCCTCCTCAACCTTCCTCCTCGCCCTTCTCGTATAAGTCGCATTTTGTCACGCGATACTTCCACTGAGATATAGAGGAGCTATTAAAGCCGACGAATTAGTAGGCTGGAGAGAGACACGCTAAAAATTAACGACCTGCGCTTGGTCATCCCAGGGTTATTGGCTGATTCCAGCTTGCACAAGTCAACTGCCCCTGGCCTTTAAGTTTTTTTTTTTTCAATGAGCGCTGTGAAATTTGTGCAGCCGTTGCAAAAAGCAGAAGTAGACTTCTTGCTTCACAAACGCTAACATACGTTCACGAAATACTTAGAAAATATTGAGCGGATATCGGAAACGAACGAGGATAATGCGGTAAGCCGTGTCACGTGAACAACAGTGAACCTTTAAAGTGAAATAAGGACGTTTCGGGGTACTCTCTAGGTATACAGGAAATTGAACTGCATTTTTCACTGCACACGTTATACCCATTCCTCAATTAAGTTATCTTTCGACGAGCACGGACGGCGTCAAACTAACGTTTTAAAGTTCAGGGTTTCGACACCAAGGGGTCACTGTCATCGTATAGGTGTGGACCGTGTGAAGGCGCATCAGCAGAATGCTTCCATAAACTAAAGGGCTCATTTGTTTTTTGCGCAGCGATTTGTACTCTTCGGGCCGTTATCTGTTCTCCAATAACGTATATGTGCATATCTGCATGAACATCGCGACTACATGGCGCTTTCGGTTGGATGGTTAGGCTTAGGCTCTTGCCTATTATGACGTTTTTGGATATGTCTTAGAGAATCACACCACTTGCGATGAGCGTGAACGAGTTGTGAGGTTTAGTGCCGTAAATTAACTGTCATTTTCGAAATTCTGAACAATAACCACAACGACAACAATAATAATTAAATGATGAATGATGATGCCATCAGATTTTGAAAGTCACATATTATCTGAGCACCACTGCTCATCCACGGTAAAACAAAAACAACGCATCAGGAGCAGACGAGCGCGGGAGTGATTGTCTTCGACTTTTTTTAACTTATTCTCCAACTTCTGAATATAATTTTCAAGGGCCAAATATAGTGCCAAAACTCGAAGTTGAAAAAATATTCCAACCTTTACCAAGTGAGTGAAACATCGCCTGGTGCAATTGAAAATTCACTGGCGGTGACAAAACATTAAAATCCCGTGGTCAGAAAACTGCGTTGCTAGGAGACCCTTATTACTTAAATACTTCGTAGTTCAAAAAAGTTTCCTATGCTGTCCGGAATATATACATAATACAAATGCGGACACACCACGATACATCGTTCTCGTGCGTTACATTACGATACGAGCAGCACTAATGCTAGTCCAACACAACAAGGAATAGTTAGAGAATGCTAAGTTCAAGGCGCAGAACAACACCACTAACGGAAACCAATTCGGAAATGTATCGCGTAGAGACCAACGCCGCAGAAGCTGTCTCTCTGCGAGAAGCACCAGTTGTGTCGTCAAATGAATGATGAATTGCTTCTCTTATCACACTTTTTTGGACACTGTATGTACACTTAATTTCATATTATCTTATAGTTGTAGCGTTGAAGCAATTCTACAAACGTGCTAATTCACTATATTACTAACAAGGAATGCTCAGTCTCTCTTACCGATGCACCGCATGTTTTTGTGGAGGGAGCTTTATTTTTTATTTCTTTTTGTTGTCGTTGACTGTTTAGATAAGACACGAAAAAAGTGAGCGATCTTCCTTTAATGTGTTAGCAAACCACGTCCTAGATTTAGCTCATTCAGACCGTACAGCTTCGTGTGTATTGTCATCAAGTTTGGGAACTACCTGTGGAGGTAGTCCACAGCTTCCCCAGTCTACACGAATGTATTGGCATCTGAGCGGAAGACCAGTAGCACAGACTGTGCGTGTTGTCATCAAGTAAGAGAACTACCTATGGAGCTAGCCAGACTGGTGCACTGTAGAGCATTTCCACGACGACACCACAACCGTTGCATTCACCGTTGCTCCTTCATTGACTGCAGTATTTTTTTCATGGTGCGCTTGACTTTTGTACCTACCTCCATAGGTAGGTTCCCTGCTTGATGACAGTACACCCGTTACCTCAAATATACCTCCGGATAGGTAATTCTTCTTTATGATGATAATACACATAATGTTCGCATGTGTCCTTTTTTTTTGTATGGACAGTGCTCGCAGAGTCGGTGGTCAACACATTGAGCCTGCGAGGGAAGTATGTTCGAAACACGATGAGGTCACACAGGCGTTTGGGAGCGAATGTCATCCGGTATGCGAGATAAATTTTCTTTTCTGTTCTGCTCCCTAGTTCTCCTATACCTGATGACTGTACACACTGCCATACCCCTAGACACTTGGTCCTTCACAGGTCCTTGATAACAATACACTCTCGTAGGTATAGGTTCTCTATACTTGATGACCACACATACCCTAATAAGCGCTACTCCGTGACAACCATCTACCGAGAATCAACGTCACGATCACTGCAACGTACACGAAAACACTTCTTACCTTGAAGAGGCGTAGTCTCCGGCCCGAACGTAACCTGCGGAGGCGACGGAGGCAACATCGCGACGGCTGCGGCGGCGGCTGTGCTAGCTGGAACCACGGGGGCAAACGGACGGGCTGTCGTGGTCGGTGCAGCCGGCTGCGCCGCTCGCTTGGCCACACTCAGGTCCATGCGAGCAGCATCCCGTCACGGCTGCTGCTGCTGCTCCTGCCTGCCTGCCTTCCACAGTCTGCGTAAGAAACGTCACCGCTCACGTCATCCAGGGAGGCGGACCAATAGCTGCTCATGCCTGCCCTTTTTCAGCGACTCCTTCGGTAAACGGTGTGCTGGCAAAAGCGCTTGTTTTGCGCGGCGGCGCTTACTGATTGTTTTGTGCGAGCGACACATAGTGAGGAAAGTTCGCTAAAGTGAGACGCTTTTAAAAAGGCAGACAGGTGCATTATATGAAAACTAACAAACATGATGGTGAAGAAACGAGCAATTTGTGTACGATCGGAATGTTTTGTCGCCACAGGTGATATTCTTGCCCATTGGATGTGGTAATTTTGTGGAGCAATAATGATGAGCCTTATAATGAGGACAAAAAGTCCTTCGTTTACCAGAAATGTCACTTAGTGCTCCTAGGGCAGAGTGCTAGCGGGCTTGATTTGACCGTGGATATAATTTTGTTACCTACATGCCATGGTCAGGCATGTATCAATTGTTGTCGTTGTTGTTCCACTAGGTAACTACAAAAATAACCACATTGCAACGCAACTCACGAATGTTTAATTTGATTATAATTATAATTACCAAGTATATATTATAGGTTACCATCGTAGCCGACAGTATAACTGGCACAATCTTGTGGAAGCGGTAAATTGTGGAAAGGAAAAAGAGCATCTCCATTGGCGTACACTCTAAGAAAAAACTGAGTACTTTTACTCCTTTTGGAGACTAAACGCATTGCCACAAAAAATAGTCCCTTTCGGGAGTAAATGAATGTCACAGAGTGGAAACTGCAATTCACGCGCTGTTGTAAGGGTCTCAAGCACTTTGCAAACACTTTGAATCAAATCATCAACCGTGATATAACGAGTGATATAAAGTCTTGCGCCATACATAGGGCACAATTTGCGAAGAAAGATGCGCTAACTGTTTCTTACTCTGTGTGGCTGGAAAATTGCTACGTTGGCTGAGTTATATAGCCTTATGCCCTTCAAATTGACCAAGGGCACATATTTACGTAGACTGTTACATTCAGGAGACCATTCGCGAAGTTCAGTGACAATTTGCAGTCCTGGGGAGTAAATGTCGGGACTAAATGTCGGGTTAGGGGACTAAAATGGGGAGTAATTGCAGACTAGGGGAGTAGAAGCTGCAATTACTCCCCGTTTTACTCCGTTTTTTCTTAGAGTGTATACGCAACCATCTCAACGACGCTGCTTTGATCAGGCTAACATCTACTACTAGCTTTCAAACATCTATTGGCATCAAAGTGGAAGTTCATAGTCACACGGACTGGCTCCGTCTAACATTTCAAACTGACTTGACTACAACTAGCCGAGTTCCAAGTACTATATAAGGACGTCAAGGATTAAGGCTTTCAGAACTGTGCCGTAACTGTATTTTTAGCATATTAGTTTTTGTTTTATACTAATTTCTATCATACTCTAATAGGTGCTGTGTGTGACACAGGTTTAACTGTGTCTCTTTCCTGATGAGGAAATGTGGACCGAATTTTAAAATCTTTTCGTTTTTCATTTTAGCTTCCTCGGTTTGATCTATTTACAGTTTTGCATAAGGTAATCCTGACTAATGACCCCCGCCGGCTGCTCTGATACAAGTTGAACAGTTTTGCATAGAGAGAGGATTTCTATTTTGTTTGTTTTTTTGTTCTGCAAAGTGCCGTCAGACTGGAAATCGTGGCTTCTCATTCAAGAGAATGCAAAATAGGGCAGGTAAATTTCAAAATTACATTTCCTTTGTGGAGCGGGAGACAGCTGTACTCAATTGTGCTGCATAACAAACCTTCAGGGATATGATATGCATTGTCCTATTATTGTCAGGTCCCTAACTGTGCAGGCATAACGGTGCCGGATAACTGGGGAATAACTGTACACGAAGTTTACAATCTCGAACAATACCGAATATCCTCTGGATGCACGAATTATGTCCCAACAGGTCTGTGCATCCAGAGGATATCCGGTGTTGTTGATGATGAAGACAATACATTCAGGCCGACTATCGCACCACGAGTCCACGACCAATGGACGCATGAAATCCTTAATCCCTCCACCAGCTGTATTTGGTTCGTGTTTTCCTGCAAATGTTCCGATGGTCTCCTCAAACAATCTTTCCCCGGACGCCGTTGTATAGGACCACACAATGACGGCCTGTGTAACCCATCACAGTAAATTTTCGACATCTTTCGGGTGCTATTTGTCGAGAGATATGGAACACAACTTTTTGGTGTATAGGTTTCACACCCCAGGAAGGAGTTTCTGAAATACTTCTCTAAATAGCGCGCACCACGAAAACACAATTTCATGGGGATGTATTATGCTCAAGACACTATTTCAAGACACTATCGAGGGTGTTCTAATAACACCTTTTTCAGCTTTCAGTTGAGTCTATACGGAATAAAAAAACGAGCGTTTACTTTGCAGAACGCATTTTTTACGCGCCGAATGTTGTACGAAATTACTAAACCGCGCGTAGCCACAGTTACATGGCTGTGCAATCCAGAATGTAAACCTTATTTAGTTGCATATTATTTTATGTAACAGTTAGCGCTATTACAAACACCATACCGAAGTCCCAACATAGTTTCTTGTCACGTGGTAACAAACGCGAAGACACGCGTTTCTTCTCGTTCGTTAATGTTACGTAACCAACACGCTCTACGTCTTCTCGCACTTCAATAGATTCTTGTTTGTGTCGACTCTATGCTCTGCTCTCGCTGTACTGTTTTGGCGGATACCAAGCATGTGCTCCTCGACTGCCATCTTTACACTTCCCAAAGAGCGCTCTGCAGTGCCGCCTGCAGTCCATCACGGCCGCTCCATTCACATTGGCAACCATTCTCGCGGCTCCTGGTCTATAACCAGATCGACCATGGCCAAGCTCTTGAGTATTTCAAGATTTTTCTCCGGGACACTGGTCTCCTCTCTGCCCTATGATGTGCCTGCGTATACCTGTGTGCTCTGTGTGTGTTTTTGTGTGCTGCGGTTTTGCCTATACCGTTCTGATGTCGTACTGAGTCCACTGACTATCAACCCTATTTAGCATCGTTCATCACCTCATCATCAGGACACCCCAAGCAGCACAACATGTTGGCCCAATATTGGACCAATATTGGCAATACCGGCCCAATATTGGCCCAATCTTGTGCCAATATTGGGCCAACATGCTGTGCTGCTTGGGATATCTGGTCCTGCCCCATCGTGCCTTGGGGTAGTGGGCCGCACCTTATGTGGCGAATTTCCCCATTCATTATCATTAATTTATTTGTTGGTGAGCGGAAGTCATCCCCATATCATCGTCATCATGTATATATCTCTCTCTCTCTTCCTTATTCGTTGTTGTACTCTAACGATACGTAACCGTGGCTTGCACTCTACGAAAGTGCTCAACCTTTAACACGGATAGCTCTCGACGAGAGTGTGTGGCAAGGAGGAATTCCCACGTGATGTGTGGGAACTCGGTAACATATAGTGCGTCCCTTTTGTCCATCGCGAGGGATACCTCGTTTTGTGGAGCATCGTGAGAAGTACCTGCCACCCTTGACTGGGAACGGATGAGCATAGTCACCGAATATAAGACGAGCAAGTGCGTGATACCTGCCGACGGTGCAACAATGGCGCTCCCCCACAAGAGGATGGCGCCTCAATCAGTGCTTCTCACATTCTATGCATACAGTAATATGACAGCATCGTGAACGGAGGTACATGCTCGTGCGTGGGCTTGACTCGTCGGTGCTTGGACTGCTGATTGAAACTGTCTTTTTTTCATTTCGTGGAGACCTTTGTGGAACACAGGAGGGCGTATCCGGTTTTCGAAACGCACAAGCTATGGATGAAGCGTCGTATGTCTTAAAGTACCTTAAGAATCTTGAGGTTCACGCTAGGAAGTTTTCGTGGATACCAGCCTGTGACGGTACTAGTGTTTAAACCAGTAACCGGGTGTACAAGATTATGGCTAGTGGCACAGCTTTGTGCGCAGCAATGCGACTAAGAAGTCCAGTTGAGGAACAGTGCCTGTCTGAAATGTCGGCGTATCACAACCTAAGGATTTTGCCTCAAAGTAATGGTGATGGTGATGTAGTAAAAATAAAAAAGGATGCGCGTCACGACAAAGTCGAACTGGCTACCCCAGGACGCCTATACACATGGTAAATACAAGCAGATGAACGGGTTAAAGTGATGGAGTGCAGCATGGCAGTTAAAAAGTTTCAAACGAGTGAGTGTAAAATGACAAACAAGAAGAGGAAACACTGGGAGCACACACAGCACACAGTTAGCAAGTCATAGAGCATCCATGAGCCCAGTTGTACGTATAGAAAATCTTCAAGTGCCCTCAGCGCCTTCTCGGACGACTGAGGACCTAACAGTTTCGCGATGTCGAAGGCTCGGGAGTCCACACGAGACAGGCTTGCATCTAAAACCGTTCGAGTGTTGTCAACATATTTTCGACACCTGAGAAGGGTGTGTTCTGCGTCCTCTGTACAACGCCACACTCACTGCAGTTCGGAGAGTGACGCTTGCCCAGTTTGAAGAGAAGACGTGCGGTGTACCGCACATTGAGTCGTATATAGCCTATGTGGGACACCGTTTGCCTCAAAGTACCTTCCTTTTCCATCCAACTAGTCAGTCAAGTTATGTTGCTGTGTATTAGGGTCGTATTTTTACACAAATGTAGTAACCTTTACAACCTCTGTCTGCGCCTTCACCCGGTTATATGTGTTATATGTTGTGTTTCCTCCTATTTATTTATGTGTGCTTATACAGGGTGTTTCAGTTAAATCCCCGGGCTAAATAATTCGCGAACCGGTGCACCAATCGAATAACTTTCTTTTTTACAAGTATCTGTCCAATACCGCCTACAAGATGCGCACCGCGTGAATGAGCGGGAGGCGCTCATTATTTAAATAAAAATGCAAATGAGTTTCGTAAAAAAGCGTAACTTCTAAAGCAGGGCGCTGTCGGTATTAAAATGGGTACTACCCCTTTTGGGACCTTCAGTGGACACCTTTCAGAGAAAAATCTGCCACCGAAGCGGGTCATTTGTTGCAGTAATTAATTGGTTTCGGTTTACGCATTTTTGTCGCGGCTGGTCGCGGCGAAGCGCAAAAAGACGCTCTTTCACTCCCTTATCCATCAATGAATTACGTCCTTACACCAATGAATTACACCAATGAATTACACCAATGAATTACGTCCTTTTGCGCTTCGCCGCGACCAGCCGCGACAAAAATACGTAAACCGAAACCAATTAATTACTGCAACAAATGACCCGCTTCGGTGGCAGATTTTTCTCTGAAAGGTGTCCACTGAAGGTCCCAAAAGGGGTAGTACCCATTTTAATACCGACAGCGCCCTGCTTTAGAAGTTACGCTTTTTTACGAAACTCATTTGCATTTTTATTTAAATAATGAGCGCCTGCCGCTCATTCACGCGGTGCGCATCTTGTAGGCGGTATTGGACAGATACTTGTAAAAAAGAAAGTTATTCGATTGGTGCACCGGTTCGCGAATTATTTAGCCCGGGGATTTAACTGAAACACCCTGTATAGACTGGGCATGGAAGCGAACTAATGTTAAGGTCACCAAAATCCTCACATTACGCCCTCCACCCACTTGAATACTTCACGTGGAAAGATGTGGAAACACTGGTGTACCACGCATCATTACGCTTCTCACGCGTGACTTTTCTCGTAAGGAAGCATCTTTATTTATAACAGTTCTTCCGTAAAAAGATAAATTACTACGTGCTGTCACCACTCGTCCCCAGTAAAGCACAACACGTAAGGCGATACCCAGGGCGATAAGAATATCGCATTAGCATATAACATCGAGAAATATTCCCGAAACGCAACAAGCATGCAAGATGGAATCCTCCAAATTCTTCGCAGTTAAATTTATGCTATTGGGTGCATACGTGCACGATCATAAGCGATAGAGCTTGTACGGGAACGATTATATCGAAGCACCTCGACCTTCTACCTCGGGGCTTCTTTTTCGGCTTTGTCCAAGAGTCCACGAGCTATATTCCGGAAAAGGAGAAACTTACTGTTCAGGATATTTAATACGACCAAGTAAACTGTGCACAAGCTGGAACTGACATCAGTTTGTTTCGCAGTGATGGATTCGGTGCTTTTACTGTAGCGGTTTTCGGAACTGAAAATATTTTATACTATATACTGACAGTAATTATATAATAGAGAAATTAATTCGGTAACGCTGCTATTTATGTGATACGAAATTGAATACTGAGCATGACAAATAACTTATTTTCTATTTCGTCAAATAGTCAAAAATTCATCATCGTGTAAGAGCACATTGGAGGTGACGGTGTTGCCAGTGTTGCTCGCATAGCGGAAGTTTCCGTCAATTTTGGAGTCTTCGAAAATCTTAACTCTTGGAGGAGGGGAGGGATATGTAAAATATTCATAGAGGGCTTCGCGCCAAGTGGAAATTGTGTCCCTGGCGAGGTCGCACGAGTGAGGTCCTTTGAATGGGTCCTCGGAAAAGACTTAACTTATGGAAGTTATACTTGGAGCAGTTTCAAAGAACCAAACAGTGCAAATCGACCAAAATTAAAATCCACCCACATACTTCCGTGACAGTCGTTGTCCAGTCTTGTGCAGAACGATTTAAAAATGAATTTTTTAAATAGTTTAAATGTCTTATTTTCTTTCTTGTTATGCTAATTTACTTGTTAGGCGCTACGACTGGCGGACCCAAGGGGCTGGGGCGGTTCCTTCACGACGGGGAAAAAAAAAAAAAAAAAGAAAAGTTTTTCTAGTCGAATTTTCATCTCTCAGTGTAATCTCACTACTGAGACACGTGGTCGAAAACATCACGAGGCGTTACAATACGTAGGGGTAAGCAAATTTTGCTTTCAGTTCAACGTCCAAGGGTTATGACTAGAGCCTGAAGTTTTAGGGTTTTACCCGATTCTTCCCCGAATTTGCACCCCGAATTGAAGGTAGTCTCTTTAGGGTGAAACCCGATATTTACCAGGCAAATTGCCCTCACTGGGATGTCTGCAGGATGCAATAATTTACATGTTTGGCAGAAAAATTCAGTTAGATCACCGTTTGTACCAAACCACTACAGTTAGTTTGAGCAACTGAGCCTGATTTCACCCCGAATTTAGCATACTGGCAGTTTTTTTCACCCGAATCCACATGAATTTAGTGCACATGTTTATTTACCCGATTTTTACCCCCCGAATTTAGAAAAAAATATTTCCCGAAAACTTCAGGCTCTAGTTATGACGTGGCGATGTCGTCGCTTTTGCTCTAAACGTATATGGGCTCCACACTGTTTTAATGTGCCCTTATGTATTGCTTTGCTAATTAACTGACGTACATCTTTGAATTTTCTGCCAATAATCACCAATGCGCGGTTGCAATCGGATGATTTGCGCATTTTGGAAAAATAATTTTGTGTACACGGAATCGGCCGTCCGCACACCCTCAAAGAAGTTTCCTATAGGAATGCTGTACTGGACACCATTTACAAAGCGACATCACGTTCTCAAATATTTTTCATCCGCCTGTGTTCAGTACCCCACGAAAAGTTTTTGAGAGTATATATGCCTTCCGCGTACGTGGCAAACACAGCTGTTTCTGCGAGCCATTGTGCAAAATTGCTTCCACCATTAACAAAATGTCTCTCTCTCTCTCCGTGGAACTGTGGAAGTGGCACGTGCGCTAAATGCTGTTCGTGCTCGTGTTGGCGCGAGATCCTTATCTCTGTTTGGTTGAACTGCGTGACAGCTCGCGAAACACAGGAAGTGGTTCTCCGCGGGAGCGGCACGCGACCGAAACCATATAACTGCGGGGGCAGTTCTATCGAGGCTTTAATGAGTTTATAGGAAAAAAAAAAAGCTTAGCTATATGGATTGTTGGTCCCGTTATACCGCGCACCCTGCGCCGTACAACGCCATTTATTGGAGCACTGTCTCGTCCGTCTTTTTTAGGCGCCATCGGTCACACCCCCTATACGGCCTTGGGTATCTAAGTTACAATACTGTAAGGAAAAAAAGAAGAAGAAGAAGAAGAAGAAAAAAGAAGCTATTGGGGTCCAGATGCATTGCCACGACAATTAATCCCTTTCGGGACAAAATGACTGAGACTGTGAGGGAATTTGTGGAGTAATTGCAGGGGGCTACTACACTGCTGAAGAGCAGACTTAAAGCACACGGGTCAAAACTAGGGTGTAATTGCAATCTAGACAACTAGACGCAGTAATTGCTGCTCAATTTACTCCTTTTTTTTCTTCTTAAACTGTATATACCGCACTTTTCTGTGTTGTTCATATAGTTTTATAGTTTATATAGTTGCTATATAGTTTTGGCAATGGAGCAGGTAGGACCCCTGGTGGGTTGCTGAAAGCTCCAAGGTTTACTTTATTTGTCTAATTTATTAACTAACTAACTACTACGGTTGCGTATAACACTACCTTGTTTAGAACGAGACTGTATAGTGTTACTAGACCGTGTAGACTGCCTTATTCTGCGGCGAGTTGCACCCGCACGACTTCACCTATACGAACGAAACACAAATTGCAAACGAAATACCACGAAATCTCCGCTGCCCCAAATTTGACAAAAACAGTGAACTCACAAAAGTAGAGTCCCATATCCCTACCACGCTCCAGCTAGCACACCTTCTTCCAATGAAACAGCCCCCTTCTCCAAGTCCTCACGACACACACACACACACGCAAAAAAAGTTCTATAGTTGAGGTAATAATTTGTGCCTATGCATAGCATACACTATGTAACATCAGTCGGTTCGCGCTTTGATAAAAGACGGAAGGTGTGTGTGTCCCGCGACACAACGTGACGTACCTTGCAATCAAGGAGGCGTTTGGCACTTCGATCGGAGAAATCCGATCGGAGTCCCCCTCGTTAGAGGCGACAGCCGCCCGTCACAATCGATGTGGGCGGTCAAGATTCGGCGGCGACGCTGTTTTTAATAACCGACCGCGCTTGACACGAGAACATCTTTGTATTGGCAGGCGTGCGGTCATGCCAGCCTCCGTGCGAT
The DNA here is from genome assembly GCF_037126465.1 of Ornithodoros turicata. NCBI lineage: Eukaryota > Metazoa > Arthropoda > Arachnida > Ixodida > Argasidae > Ornithodoros > Ornithodoros turicata. Next base: position 320,728 of record NW_026999408.1, read on the forward strand.
GTATCTCTATTATGGGTAGCCTTGCACGCCAAGTGGGATCTGGGGGGATCCGAGCAAAAAGCAGGTAGTAATATAGCTGTATAGTTGTACGGACCGTCTCTGTTCGAGCATTGACGGTTGTTGTTGCGTCTTCTCATGGTGGCGGTTGTGTTGGAGAGATTCTTTTGAAACGAATGCTGGGCAAACATTGGATGGGTCGAAGCCAGTTTCTCTGACGGCAAAATGATAAACGTAGTGGAAAGTAAGGGGTCTGTGGATGAGTGTTTTCGAGAACATGCGAAACAACATTTTTTTTTCACATTCTTTTGTTGCTACGGGTCAGTTGTTAGTCAGTTGAAGTAATTAATTAATTAACTAACTAGTAAGTTAAATTAATTCGTGGCTGTACGTCGCGAGACAACTCGAAAGACGGAAGCGAAACAGAACAGCAACAAATACATCAATCTGTTGATACGAGGTGTCTCTAACCTGCTGGGTAGTAGTGGACAGTTATTGTTGTTTTTAAGTGCTGAGAGAGGTCAGCCACTATTTGGCTTGCTACTCTTCAAAAAAGAAAAAAAAAACAAAGAAAAGAAAAGGTTCACCCGGACAAAACAGTGGACAGTGTAGGTAGCCAAGGACGATGGTATTAAATCTGCAGCAAAACGACCTGTGCAGCCTATATATATACTATTTAGTCGTCTTATTGTGTCTATATAATCAGTGTTTTTCTTTTTCACCTTGCATGATCAGCCAGTACTATTTTTTATTTTTCAGTGTTACACACTCAGTACTTACAATAACAGTAGGTCACAATTCCCGTGACCCCCCCCCCCCCTTTAAAACGCGCCTTATGTGTGTTAAAATCGCAGAAATGTGCCTTCCGCCTCTAGTACTTTCATGTCTCTTGTTTTTCCCATTCATTAATTACGCATGACTACTAACTGCACCACCTAGTTGCTTCGCAGCGCTAACACGGAACTAACAAAAAAAAAGTAATAACTACACCACCTGCTCACTTTGGTGTGGTTCCCTCTTCTCAGCTAGAGGTCACTGCCAGTACTTCCGATTGCAACACCGCCAAGTTGCGATAAGAAATTATATCAGACAACCCGCAATCTTCGTCTTTGCGGCACAGCATCCTCCTTTTATCAATGTATCTCCACATGAGGGCTGCTCTGATAAGGTATTTCACTTCATTACGATGAAAAATGGTGACGGACTGCATACATATGGAACATACAAATGGCGCCACTCACCTCGACCGGCGCTGCGCGATTTTATCTATAAGGCATACGTTCCAAATAGTCTATTGAGCACGGCACAGAAAAAAAAAGTTATCGAAAAGAAAGCGCGATTGTGGGCATCAGCACTCGGACAGCTTGTGGACCCGTTATCGTCTTAAAACTAATCCGACAGGTATGCAAAAATATGCCATTCTATAAAGAACATCTTAGTTTCCGGCTTTAGATCCATAAATAGAAGCTTTGGGGCTGTTTCACTGCCTTATGGGAATTGAGCAGTCTTTATAAAAAAAAAAAAAAAAGGAAGATATATCGGTTGTTTAGATATCTGGGTAGAGTTGAACAGCAACTGACGCAAAGAAGAATACAGGGTTGCCCGATTCTTCACGGACTGATTTCGGGGTTACACCGCTTGCTTTGCCTTGCATATTGGTGTCACCTGCATATAGGCGCTGGAGAAAAGAGCGACTTATGATACAGACGCCTTTACGTAAGTTGTCTTGCAAAGTATTATCATGATTCTGACCAATCTGACCACGCCTCGTATGTTGTTCAGATAATAACGCTTTATAGCCTATCTGACGCCATGTTCATCGTCCAGGAATCGAACCTCCGAAACGGTTTGGTCCCCTCTTGTAACGTGATGGGATGTGTTAAAGAAAAAATGGGGATGGTCTCCTCTTAACGATTGCAGATTGATTGATTGGTAAAAGAAAAAAAAATGGGGAAAATAGACGATTGGAGAAGTAGATACCGAACAGTCTTCTCCTACCTATCACCTGGGGCACTGCAGATAAATCTGAGCATTTGTAGTCCAGATGACGCGAGATTTGACCGCTGTGTGGTGGGTGTACTTAGTCTGGGCCACATGGGGTCTATCGCGGCGTAATTTACGGTGCGTGCACGCTTGTCTTATACAGTGAACCCTCGTTATTATGACCATGGTCGTTGCCGAAAATTTTGGTCATAACGCGGAATTGTCATATTAACGGGGGGGGGGGGATTTGCAGAGGTTTCACTGCATTGTTCCCGAGGAGTATGGTCGTAAAGCGCGTATGTCAGATTATCGGGGGTCATATTAACGAGGGTTCACTGTACAGTGAACCCTGGTTATTATGACCATGGTCGTTGCCGAAAATTTTGGTCATAACCCGGAATAGTCATATTAACGGGGGGGGGGGATTTGCAGAGGTTTCACTGCATTGTTCCCGAGGAGTATGGTCGTAAAGCGCGTATGTCAGATTATCGGGGGTCATATTAACGAGGGTTCACTGTATTGGGGACACTGAGGTACAGTCTTCCTGCGCTACGCAGGATCGTCCGGACGAGCGAAAGAGAGCTAAGGTCCTATACCACCAGCCTCGGGGTCTGTTTGGGCGCCCTTTAAGATGGCGGAGACTAACGCTGTTATTGCTGAAGGTAACGAGTAGGCAGCACCTGTTCTCCGTATCACCGATACTTTTCGTGTCCATCTCCTAAATGATGAGCACTGCCTGTCCTTCCTACTGCCTGTCCTTCTCCGCATGTCACTATATGGTCTAAGGTGCTGGGCGGTTCCAATATAATAACACTCCCAAAAATACTGATACGTGCACTCTAAAAAAAAAAAGGGAGTAACGGGGGAGTAACTGCTCACTTTTGCTCCCCCTTCAAGTTACTCCATTTAATTTCTGTTACTCCCGACATTCGAAATTCACTCCGTCGCCCAGAATTCTTACTCCTTGCCCTTATTCCATTTTGCGGTGTTACTCCGCACACTTAGAACTTACTCCTTTGCCTAGGATTCTGATGGCTACTCCATTTTGTGCCTGTTACCCTCCCCACTTGGAAGTCACTCCCATGCACTATATATTCCCACTCCCCTGTACTCCGACTCTGAACTGCAATGGGTGTTACCGTTACACCCCCACACAAATGAAGTAGCGTGTTACTCCCCTTAGGGGGTGTAACTTTTTCTCCAAAAGGGACTGTTGCTTGGGACAAGCTATTTACTCCCTTAAGGGAGCTGTGACGCCAACCTTTGTTTTTTCCACAGTGTAGCGCCACGGGGACCTCTTGGACTAACTTGTTGGTCCCTTCTTATCCCACGTTGAGGAGTGATAACAAATGTCAAAGTGCAAAGTGAAGAGCACCTCAACTCTTTCTAGAACCGAAGAAATTGCTGTAGTCTCTTCAATTGCATATTCGTCTGCCTTCTGAATGTGCGCTCAATGACTCGCACGTTCCAGGTAAAGGTTTGATAGAACATTGCAACCCGACCGAAGAGGCGTCTCAAACCACCTCGTTGTTGCTTCCGCTCTTTGCTTTCGACGACATTGAAAGGAGGGTATCTCCTTCAACGTGTACGCTGCGCCCGTCCGGCAGTTGCGTGGGCGCTGGTGGTTCCGTTGGTCGCACCTGGCCGCTGCGCCCATGGGTGTTCAACAATAACCGTCATGACATTCTAGTCCAACAGAGAGAAATGCACGCGTGTTCGCACCGTAGTCATCAGCACAGCTGATGCGGAAACGCGATAAAGTGGCAAGTCCGGCCACAGCTGTCGATTGGTATGCACGCTCCACTGCGGCCACCTTCTGCTTGTGACCACAGTGGGGCTGCCTGCCCATCGTGTATCGTAGCGTACCCGACACTTAAATATGTCGCCGGGCATGTAGACAATGTGTTGCAGTGAGAAGGCAGAAAAGAGGCTCAAAGTCAACTTCCGGAGTAGTCTTGAGGTGCTTATATGGGAGTAGGTGTAGTGTCGGTGTCATTGTTGCTCGTTCTGGGCCTCGAGGCACATCCTGTACCCTTTCTCGCCTTCGCGCTCATGGCTCCTGTATAGGCGGCTGCGGCTTTTATAAATATGAATACGCAATAAAACGTCATCAACACAAAAACAGTATGCCTTGTATATAGTCACACGGCGATGTCCCACGTCAATAGTTCGCTCGTTCTAAACAGTGAGACAAGACGAGTGTGTGTGTGCGGGATGTAAGTGGAATTTCATGCCCACTTGTGTCTCGTACCTGCATCTTGAGCTTTTTGCGAGCACCGTGAAACTTCGTCACAATATTCTTCGCGCCTGAACTCACGTGCAACATCACATGAACCTCGAGCCGCAGCCCGCACGGCGTCGTTCTCTGTTGCTGTACCGCATAGAAGGAACGAGCTGTGAGGTGAGACAACATATATGTGCCTTCAAAGGCGTTCTTCACATCTCCTATCACATCACATTGTCCCTCCCCTCCCCCACACCCCCCTGCTACACAGAGCGAGAGCAGGGGGAGAGAGAGAGAGAGAGAGAACGGAGTTGTTAGTCTGTATACGTAATTGAGAACGGCTACTGTGGTACACTTGCAGTCTGAGGATAGTGTCCAAAACTAGTCCAGAAGGACTAGAAGCCCAGAAATGATTGACTAATACACAGAAGCAACTTAGAGCTATCCATGAAGCGCCGGTGGGAATAGACCTTTCCCTGTTTGTAAACAAATGACGTCATAGTGTTCGACAGCGCCACCAATTTGGTAGAGTTGAACTACGCTCGAAGCTAGCGGCGAACAAGGTGGCGTCCGAAAGCCACGGTCTTGAGGGGATTACGATGGTCTCTGAAAGGGACGCGACCTTCGGTCCTACTTTTCTTTCAGTAGGAGGCAGCGAGCAAGTGCCCATTCGTGGAACCCAGGCCTCCCCTTCGACTTGTTTCGGTATCAGTCTGTCCACCAACGTCATGATGACGTTTCTCGGGTAGAGGTCTATTGATCTAAACATTGACAGCGTGAACGTAATCAAGTAATTTGCAGTTATACAGGTGTCTACATGTATGTGTAAAGTACGTATGTGTCTACATGTGTAAAGAAAATGTATTACGTTAACCTGATGATATGTGCAGTGTAAGCAGTGAATAACAGTGGTATATACAGTGAAACCAGTTAATAACATACAACGAATGACAGTGGTATATACAGAGAAACCAGTGGATAACATAGAATGAATAACAGTGGTATATACGGAAAAAGCAGTTAATGACACACAATGAATAACATGATTGGTACATATGATAGGGCAGGAATATCCGGCGATTTTGGCCTCCCTACGTCAGAATGCGTCATTTCGACGAGCGTTTCGATTTTCGTCGATAGTAAACTGTGCAGCGTAGGCTGCTTTGAGCATGCCTGAGCAAACAGCGTCGGTGCAACATTGGAAAGCTTTCTGTCCTTCCGTGCTCCGGGTCAATTTGCATGGGCCAAGCTCATTGGCGCTCTCGCGTGCTGCCAGCGTTTGCTTGCTTCACACAGCGCATACAGGATCGATGGCCTGCCGTTCCAAGAATCATTGCCAGCAATGGTTTGGATGTGTTTGCCACCGCACTTAGCGTCTGCAGTCGCAGGTCCTCCATCACCCGCGATACCCTCAAAGATGAGAGGTGACCACAGAGTTATCGCTGTTTCTAGAAACACAGCGACCATGGACCGGCTTCACTTTTTGTTTCTGTAAGGTTCTTATAGGAAGTTCGTCGTTTGCTCATCTTAGAGTGCTCCCATAGGGAGTGACGCTGCTGGTGTGAACACCACTTGCGGGGGAATGCGAAAGGACGCGCTGCTTGCACGGTAGTGGGGTAGGAATGGTGCAAGCAACATTCACCTCACGTATACTACCCTCCAGAACGTGCTTTCTACACTATAGTCTGTATACGATCAGAACTTCAAAATAAACGCCAAGACATGCGCTCCTTAAACAGCATCAATCTGAAGTTTTTTTTTAATTGAACACCATGTAACATCTTAAAGAAATGATCTCTTCACATTGATCAATCGATAAGTTCCTCAGAGTGCACGACACTGAACTGCACTTGATTGATTAGTTATGGTGTAAACATTATAGACAGAAATCGGTCATGTCACATCGCGCCACGTCACTGAGCCAGAAACCTTTCATCGAGCCCCTCTTGCGCGTGAGAAAACTTCTATTCTTACAAAAGTTTAAATAGTGTACCTGGTCTCCGTGGACCTGGTGCGCACTGGCTGCGCCGACGAGTGGCAGCCAGACACTTGACTTTTCTCTGTTTTTGCTTTCATGCCTGTCTATATTGGCGTAAGCGTCACGAGGTACAGCGACCTGCGTCTTCGTCGAAGGCATTGTTTGTGCTTTGACAGCCCGGAGAAATCCCGTGCGATGTACATGTAGGAGACGACACTTCTTTTTGAAGGCAAAACCATTCAAAGGCGGTTTTCAGCACATTATAGGTTTATGCATAAGTAAATTATGTCTCAGGCTGATATCCATCAAAGTGCGTCTTGCATTCTTGGACTTTTGGAATTGCAAATTTGGCGGAACTGATAGAGAACAAGGCTAGGAATAAAGGTCTTGAACTCTTCATTTATTTATTTAATTTTCTATCTGTGGTTTTCAGAAGGTTTGGTGTTCAAGCTATCTTTCTTGTATTTTCCTGTCTGTGTACATTTTCCCAGTCCACGAGTATTGGAGCAGCCAGTCCCCGTCCACACCACCAACTTCTTTCTTGTGCTTATATTTTTTTTTTCTGTTTGTACGCTTCCCAGTTTTTGTTTTCCTTTTTCACTTACGCTAGGTTTTAATTATAATCCTTCCTTAAATAATCCGTAATCGGCAAAGTAGTGGACACGAAAGCTCCTTGAAGACATACTCGTCTTTTACGATGGTTTTGTATCATCGGCGGACTTGGAACGCGTGACTAGCGTGATCGCATGAAGTCCCAGACGATCAAGAAGTGCAAGCTTGCGACGGTGTTAGAAAATATTGTACACGCAAAAAAAAAAAAAAAAAAAAACGAAGAAAGGAAAAATAAAAAACCTCCTAAGGACACACAACTCTGTAACGGACGTGTATGGCACAAACACTTCCACTTCTCACACAGTCACACTGAAAGCCTTAAGGCCGAACCCGGAAATCTTACTCCGACATACTTTTACATAGTTCGACAGAGAAACAAGAAACCAATGACGTCAAGTGACGACAAACTCATCGCTTCGTTTCCCTTGTATCTGTCAACGCAGCAACAGGACTCAGTGTGACAGGGACCGGCATGTTGGTTGAAGAAGGCGAGCCATCGTCGAGCGCCGACAAATTTGGCACGGCGTAGTACTTAACCGTTTATTTCTTTTTTGAGTTGCAAAGACAAGATACGGTACGTGTTGACGTACAAAGTCCCGACGATACGTTGGGAAGGACAAGAAAATCTGCAAGCTTCTGTCTTTCCACCCTTTGTTGCTCGTGGTGATACACGGAACTCAACACTGTCAATAATTACCATCGTTTACCACGAGCGAGCGCTGTACATCATGTCTTTTCTTGCACTGCTAACCGTGGAGGATATCTTGCGGAGCGTCTACACGATATTCCGTTGCAGACGACAGGTGAGGACGCAGAAGACGGCGTCTGCGAAGAGCGCAAAGCGCCACATTCCGGTGTGGATGCACAAAATGACACGTGGCCCAGTGGTCTTCGGAGCAGTACTTTGCCGCTATAGAACGATAACGATCTCTGTGTGAAAATCGAAGATCGGGGTCCGTCCCCGGTCTTCAACTTTCACATAGCGATCGTTATCGTTATACTTAAACTTCGCGCGCTCCAAAGCCGCTGTGGTAGGCTCGCTCAAGAGCTCCTGGCGAATCACAGACCGAAGTCTTGCATTTAACGCGCGTTATGGAATATACCGCCTCCCGTGGCTCAGTGGTTAGCGTGCTGGCCACATCACGGCGAGACTGGGAGGTACCCGGGTTCGAATGCCGGTGCCGGCTGTGCTGTCTGGGGGTTTTCCTGGGTTGTCCTCAGACGCTTTGAGACATATGTCTGCACAGTTCCCCTAGAAGTCGGCCCATGACGCACATTCCCCCAGGGCATCAGTCATGATGTTACCCACCTCTCTGAGGCCGACAGTGGCGAGCCTTTTCACCACCACCACTGATTTTACTCGGAGATAATTTGCAGTCCAGCGCAGGGATCGTCTATCTATAGTGCACCTGCGCTTACCAAATCCAGACATAAATTTTGCAAACAATGTGTCTCTCTCTACGACCCAGGGTATTGAACGTTTCCCACGTAATTGCTTACGCAGCTCGATAGGCCCATCGAATGAGTACAGTATTCGCAACTAAAAGAGTATTTGAAAACATTCGATTCGAAAATTGATTCACTTTGGAAACGACACGAAGTTCGAAAGCTCAGAGACCTCAGTGAAGCAACGTGAAACTTATCCAACTTCCTCGCTTTATAGTCTCTTACGCTCCCGTGACAGTAATTTCACTCTGTCTTTATGTTTTCTGATTTGTTCTTCACATCTCAATTTTCCTCATTCGTTTCTCCATCAATCCCACGCGGTTGCTTAACAAATCTGATGAAGTGGCAGAATGCACATATATGGAACGACGTGCTGCTTGCGACACCGCTGTCTGAAATCAGCACCTCGTGATTTAAACCATATCAGATCTCTAGGTGATGCAAGGTCATTTATTTTGAGCGAGAAACACGTGCAGCATACGGTCCACCTTTAAATAGAATATTGGAACAATATAAGCTGCATAACTACTGACAGGCGATTTCACACACACAACCGTGTCGCGTGCAGTACCTTCTGCTTATTTTTCTTTATAGATCCATTCAATCGCTTTTAAAATTTCGAAGTTCTCGGATTATCCCGATTTTTTTTTTTACTACGAGTGAAGCATTATGAGAGCATATCACATTAAAGCATCACATGTTCTATGGTGCGTGCTCACTTTGTAGAACACTTCTAACTCGCTAAATTTAGCAACACTGGCGCTTATATAGTTCTAAGCACAGCTGTACCCACAGCAACGCGGTGGGAATGTCACGTACTACGAAAGGTGTTGAGGAGAGCAAATAGGTCGCTAAGTGTCCTTATTTACACCTTGTTACTCCAATCTTCGACGCTTTCCAGCGTACGCTGAGGCCCGTCGCTTCCTGGAGCAGGTTTCCCTACCTTTCAGCACGAGGAAATTAGTCAGGTGAGGCGTTCAAATGACGATGATGATGTGCTAGAGTACGTGTTAACTGCCTTAACGAGATTTCGCTGTGTGGGCCACAGGCAATGGTCGCACCTTATCTCCTCAACATATTTATGCGCATATATTAGCGGACGACAGTACATCATGCAAAGTGATGCGCTGCCCTTCATACGCAAAGGTATGTCTTGTTCGACATTTTCGACGTCGGACGTTCTTTGTCGCATTCGGATGATGTCCTCAGTAAGCATGTGATGTGCGCTGATTATAGTATCGCATGTTAGCGGCAGTGGGAAGAGAAAAGTTCTAAGTCCGAGAAGGCTTGGATATCAGGTCGTATTCGACACGACCCCAAGTCCGTTAGGTGTATATGATAGCACGGCTTTATCCAGCACTGTCACCACAGTGAGAAACGACTGCAGTGATCATGCCCGTGGTCGACAGTCAATACCGCGGTATCGATGACTATCGCGATCGGGATCAGCAGTACCGTAAGTGCGTCAACCGATCGATAGACTGTCACCGTGATCCGAAGCAAGGTGTCAACCGTAAAGAACAGCGTGACGACGCCCGACATCTAGTTGGAGAAGTGGGATCTTCCAGCACTTCCTTTCCTGTGAGACAAAATAGCATAAGTGCAGGTAGGCTGGTGGACTATATCCATGATTGGGGAAGCCTGAGCTTATAGGCACAGAAGGGGCACGTTAAGTGTCGTGACTTGTCCTTTTATGTGACCAAGCTCTTGCTTCCCCCGAACCGTAAGCAAGCTAGGCCCAATACTTCGATCATCATCATCGTCGTCGTCATCATCATCATTATGGCAATAATTTAGATTGATTTGATTCTGTGCTAGCGCCGCGAAGCAGCTGTGGCTATGGGAAACGTGAACCGATGGAGAGCAGGAAGGAGGAGGAGGAGGAGGAGGAAGAGTCATGGATGTTAGTGTGCGTCTTACGAGCGGATCCTGCTGGTCACCATGGCAATGGCTGTGCTGGATCATTGTATCTTGGCCATTACGATGACCTGTACGAAGCCATTGAGCTTGCCAGCGTATAGTGCCAAGGTGAATCCTGGAGAATATATAACAGCGCGTGCGTTCTACAGCCTCATGTGCTACGACGCAGACATTGCGTTGCTGTTGTTTATGCTGTATCTGTCAGGTTGTTTGAGATCCCGAAAGCTGACGTTTCGCGCTCGTGCTTCCAGGCTCGCTTTGGATAAACGCTTGTCCGTCCGCTGCATCAGTCTTCCCGTCATTGTGCTTCCTAAAAGAATTCAGTCAATGTACATGTCAATAGGGGTGTCCAGTCCCATATGTCATCCATTCGATATCTCTCAAGTGTATGCGCATTTGAAGATGCGCTGGGTGGAAGCATTCGGAACTCTCGAGGGGGACATCCAGCCGAATGAGCAGGACGCAGTGAAGCAGGTCGTTCGTGGACAGCGACCACGACAGTGGCAGTCGTCGAGGTGTCGCCCGGGGCATAGGGATGCAGTCCGATCGGAGCTGCTGATAGGCGACGCATTCCGCCTGTTTAATTGCCTGCCTGACCGCGATCGCCCTTGCCAAGGTTATCATTAGCGACTGCTTTTTTTCAGCCCCCCCTCCCTGTGCGTTTCAAGTGCCTTCGTCGCCTCGCTGACGACACTGCGCCTTTTTTCACGGCTCCGTTTGATGAACGTCTTTTATGACCGACCGTCTAGTTCACTCTCTGGTGTGCGCTTGAGTGGAGGTAATCGACAAACACGTTTGCGTGCCACGACCATTGCTATCGGGCTAGTAACATGTTATGGGCTCTCCGCGCGAAAATGCGACTGGTCTTTTTTAAGTCGTTTTTTTCCCGGATTTAAAAAAGGGACAGAGTTAAAAAGATGAGCCTCATTGTAAGAGTAATTAGATCATAATATTTATGTTATAAAGGAATCTAATTAGAATACTTTTTTCTCGGACATGATGGCATATTAGAACTATAGACGAAGTCAGCCATTCGTGCTGACTGACCGCCTTCGGGAGCAATGTTTGCTTCTTTACGTGTAAGTTTTAAATTCAGGAAATATTTAGAAAAAGTGTTTTCTTACGTCGCTTTGTTCTAACTTGGTGGAGACGAAAATGCAATAGAGAGTCTAGGGAGTCCGCCTTGCTGAGTCTGCTGTTGCTGTAGGGCACAACGTCGTGATGCCGGTCAACCCGGTGCAGAAGAGAAAACCGAACCACGCCAGCGAGCAGCTGTTCCTTAGAGTTGTTCCTTATAACCACTCGTTCCTTATAGTCACTTGGTGACACAGAACTAGGGACACTCTTATGCGGCTCCTGGCTCTACCTACATGGTATTTACCAATCGCTGACTGTTGTCACATTGGGCATAGGGGCATTGGGCATTGGGCACCGATTGGGCATTGGGCAAAAGCACCGATGCACGCGCTGAAACACACATTGGGCATTGGGACTGTTGGCACAATGAGAAACGATATATACTGGACAGGGTTTGATCGTGCGAAGACAAAGCTATAGACTGATTTATTGATTATTTAATAGAAAACCAGGGAGAAAACAAAGCTATAGAGTTACTTGTGTCTTAACTTACTTTGTCGTTAAATACATTAGCAGTAAAGGCATTAATTCGTACTTTTTCTTCATCTAGCTGAATGTGCATAACATTCATTATCATATTAAGCTTTATTTTATGTTACATTAACCTTTGTGTTTGGATAAACTCTGTAGCCGTGAAGCGCCGTTCTTTATGGTCGACTGGATATACAGCTTTCGCTCCTCTGCAATAGCTCCAAGGTCACGCTGAAGATCTGGAGGTAGTGGGTTCGAATCCTTCCACCGTTTTTAGCGTCTGAGGCTGTGCAGCACGCTTTCCAGATGGGAGTTGGCACGGCTCTCTCTGAAGTCTGCCCATGACGCATAATATAACCCCTGCGTGCTATCCATTCTTTCTGTCCTCTCTCCACATGACGTCTGTATGCCGCTGATAGCCACAGGTGCTTCGCGGTGCTAGTGCCGAATAAAAGATAAGTACTTATCTACGCAATGAGTTGATCTGGTCCCAGCTGAACCAACTGCGAACACTGACCGGATATTATTGACAAAACACTGCACGGTTTACCCGTATGTTCACCTCCTTGCTTCCGCGATGAGACAGTTCGCCGGCGATAATCTTGAAAAGGTCCCTTGCCCCAGCTTTGTGGAAGGACGTAGAAAACCGGTTGTCCTCCTCATTGAAATTAATCACTGGACACGCTCAAATTGGTTAGCGCTAAAATTAATTGACCAATTATGTGCAAGGAAAGGGTTGCTCTTTTAGGGCTTCCGTGGAATCTGTAAAGTCGTGGTCTTTTACCGCAACCTATATAAATAAATAGAAATGAAAGGGAGTGTCCGGAGTGAGATCTGTAGATAAGCCACTGCTGAGCCCATGCAGCAGGAAATCAAAGACTGGACGCTGCTTCGCGGTTACCGTGATAGTAGGTTGTCTTACGGGGGTTGAGACGGCAAGCCGGTCTCGTCACCACTAACACCACCACCACGACCACCACGACCACCACCACCACCACCACCAGGTAGTCTTTATCATAATAGTCCATCCCACTGTTGCAGAGGAAAGAAGATAGCAGTGTCACAAGGACGCAATGACATCACAGGTGAACTCCAGGGAGGGAATGTAAGAGAGGTACACCAAAATGGAGGAGTCGACTTCTTGTCGTCCCTCCAGAGTCTGTTCTGGAAACCGTCCTCGTAAAGGAACGGATCCTGAACATCCTTATCGATTAACCCTAAGAACGGGTTCCATTTTTTAATCTTGTGATATTTGAACCTTTCGAATCTCTCTTTTGTGTCGTCTCTGGGATGTCAGTGTCCTTCGTGATGTCGGACTCATTTCTACGCCCATTCTCTTCGACAATGCCATCGGGCCTATTTCCAACAACTCTTCCAATTCACGGTTCGCTAGCGATTAGAGAAGTTATGCTGGACACCTGATTCCTGAGGTCTAGGCAGCGGAAACAGCAACATTGATACGTACATTACGGTGATGACGTAATAATTACGTAACGTAATAGGCGCGAACCAGTTTGTGTGTGGTAAGATTCCGTGCGCGCAGTGGATCTCATATGCGCTTCTTAAAGGGGCACTAAAATGCAAAAACTACTTGCTCTCAAATGAAAGTCTGCGTTTCAGTTAGAACAATGCAAGCAAAATTGGTTCACACAGCGCTACCACTTAGAAGAAAACGCAATGAAAACAGAGTCTTCTTTTGCGGCAACGAATGGTATCCCCAGGAGGCAAAGATTGGCAGCATCCAATGAGACAGCAGGAGAAGCGCCCGAATACCTATCGTGGGCATCGTGGTTTGGAACGGGTCCCATCGTAGTGTTCCGTATATGCGCGGCATGATACGCACTACTGCATTTTTGAATACCGATTCACTCAATCGTAGCCCACGACAGTTCTCGCGAATGTTCCACTGACAACATTTATCTTCACGTCCATCGGACAGTGACGCCAGTCTGCTTCGCAACGCGCACTATGTTTTGCAGCGGGACTGCTTCATGGCGTGGCACGCGCAGTATGGATTAAAAGCACCGATGCACGCGCTGAAACGACGTTCTTCGCTTAGCGCCGAAGCAAGAAAGAGTCCGGTATAATTTCGATTTTGGCTCCGTAACGGAATCAAAGTTTCAAATTATGATAACAAGTACGAAATTATTAACATAGCGTGTAACGTAATTTGAAGTGAACTTGTTTTTGCATTTTAGTGCTCCTTTAAGCTCCTATTTGGGACTCAATGCAGACTTTTACGTCACACAGTGGAGGTGAGGAAGCGCGCCGAAATGAGTGGGCGTGTATTGTAGTATTTTGCGTGTAAATCTCATTATGTAAATATCATGCTCGGTCAGCTACCGCAGTTGAACACAAGGTAAGGGAGCGGACGACAATGCTGTTTAGCCGGGAAATCCCCCCCTTACAGAGAGAGTGATAATAAGGGTACAGCTTTCACCCAAGGAAACTTCCACGATAAACAGTCCGACATAAACACAAACTGGACGCTTTAGAGACACTGATCTTTTTTCCGGGTATATATACGCCTACATGCAACGCTATCTCCTCTGGAAACATGCAGAGGAGCGCTCGAACTACAAATTACGCAGATACGAGCGCTGTGGCGCCGGCGGCAAGGTGCGGACGGCAAACGCATTACACAACCTCTGGTCCGTGTTGCATTGACGGAAACACGTCAATACGAAAGGAGCCGCGGGTGCTAGGCAGAGCCACCCTGGTTAAGCACCTCTGGTCATGAAAGTTTCATATAGCTCTCCTGCCTGACGCTTTACTTTATCCTCACTCAAAATGCGCTACTTCGCATTAGGGGTGTGATGGCGTGTGCCGGATAATTGCCTTTGAATAATAAATAGTGGGCCCTCACGCAACCGCCTCTACACCACGTCCGCGTATTATGTATTGGAAAGGCTACCTGTTTAGTAAAAAGAATGGAAGTGGCCGCCCGGCGCATTCAAATTATTTTGCCGGGTCATTAATGCGGTCAATCGTGGAAAGAGAAGCAATGTGTTCTGTGGTTACTTCGCTGTGACATTTCGAACCGTTCTTCGTGCTATACACTTGGGAAAATATTTGTAGGGTGCGTGCTAAGCAGGGTGCATGTAAAAGGAACAAGGTGGTCAGAGGTGGTGGACAAAGGAACAACATTAGGCTGCAGTACCTTTGTGAGAGTCCTGGTCCAGACTCGAAAAAGAGGCGAGGGTTCTCGAGGGATTCCACTGCTGCTGCCTCTTCGTTGACTATACTATCCTTTCGTCACAATTAAATTCATTTCGGAACTCTTTTCTCGAGGTAAGACTCGAGATAGAGGTGCTGTCCTGTGTGTGTCGTACGCGTCTGTTCTTTCGTGCTCCTCAAAGCCCAGATCGAGACTTCGTTGAGTGCAGTAGTAGCAGAGTAGTAGTAATAATAATAATCATAATGTGGGGAGGAAGATGTACTGGCGACAACCGCGTCATCATCGTCATCAAGAGTCCCGCTTCTGTTTGAAATAGTCCGAACACAATAAATCCTCCGCTTCAGTCTGGTATTTGGTCTGCGTCGCAATTCTTTACATTAGGTAGAGATGCCATACTTCCGCATCCTGTCAGTCAGCAGCCCCTAGTGCCTTGGCCCTGGCCCTGGAACTTCGCTCCGGACTATTATTCCTAGCAACACCGATGTTCAAGCATCTACCCCGTGGCCGACAGCGCCAACCCCTCTGCACCCTCTTTCATACCTGCATTCACGCTTCGTCCAACGGGACCCTCTTCTTTTGTGGGACCGACTCTAACGACATCGATAACTGGCTCCCTGCACTTGAACGCGTATGCAAACATAGCACCTGGGACGATAACCTGAACGTCAACAATGTCTCATTTTACCTTACGGATCTCGCTGAAAACCTGGTACCTCAACCACGAGGCTGACCTTAGTACCTGGCCAGTGTTTTGCCAACGTGCTCAGGAGCTCTTCGGACGACCAGCGTACAAGAAGTCCCATGCTCAGCACAAACTGTCCCAACGTGTCCAACACACCAGCGAGACCTATACGTCGTACATCTAAGGCGTACTAAGCCTCTGTGCTAAAGTCCATCCGTATATGACCGATACCCCGACAAGTTCAAGCACATCCTGCGCGGCATCGCTGATGACTCGTGTCAGCTCCTCATCACGAAGTCCCCTGTTCGCGTTGAGGATGCCGTGCAGCTCTGTCGCAACCTGCAGCATGCCCGGACGTCCACATATACGTCATGTCCATTCCACCTGTGCTCGTGGAATCACTTCGCTGAACGACACCGCTACTATTGATACTCTCCGGGCAATGATTTGTGACACGATCCGCGAAGAATTGGCTCAAGCTCACAGTCTGTCCTACATGACATCTCCCGCTACAGTTCCATCACCTCCTGCGCTTTCAATGCCTGCACTGAGGGACCTCGTCCAATACCATTCGAATTCAAATTTTATTTGAATTCACTATTGCCAAATAAAAGCGACAAAAGGCTAGGCCGCCTAAGCCAGAACGAACTTGTGGCCTACAGGCCCGACAGTCAGTAGGCACAACACTGATTGTCCGGCAAAGTAACCATAAATAATAGATCCAAGTGCAACAAAAAACAAACAAAAAAAAAACGTAGGGAATAAGTCATATACTCATATCACTCGCTCACTACTGACCTTTTGTAAGTTGGTAGCAAGGTACTTGGTATTCAAAAACTACATCGACAGTATAGTTGGTAGCTTTCTTGGTAGTGCTTGACTTGGGAGTTCGTTGGAAGTTCTGACTACGCAGTACAAAACGGAGGAGAATCAAGAAGCTCTTTGCTAGCATTGTTGCCTCGAGGTCATTGCGAAGGCATTGTTACCCCTCGTTCAATAACGTACTTACGCATGCAACGCCTTAGAGCTGATTCGCACGGAAACTGCCTGGAAATTGGCTTTATTCGTTTGTGTGTCTGTCTGAATTTCGGTGTACTGGGCTGGTTGTTGAGAGGAAGAATAGCAAACGCCGGTTTTCAGCGAACAGCTGGGTACCTACAGGTGTTGGCTTCAGTGCATTTGAAAAGTTACCCAGCTCGCTTTTCATATTGCGCGGCAGGCGCACAAACGGAATTCTAGAGTGATGTTTTCCCAATTAAGCGGTGAAGCGACTAAGCTTCTTCGTGGTATGGCCATGCGTTTAATGATTTTAACCCCATCCATCGAAAGGTTTCTGGATGTTAAACAGATTATGGAACTGTTTCCAGGGTGCTTATCTATACACCGGAAAAAGCTGTGCATTTGAAGGCTGTGCATTTTTGTGCATTTAGCACCTGCCTTCGGTGCGTCTCCCCATCGTCTGTGCCGTATAGTAATACAGCACTGACGTCAGCTTGATACAACGCTATCATAACGTTACCCCTCGACGTTACCAACGACGACGCGATGACAGAAAGTAAAACATGGAGAGCACAACTAGGAACTCGATAACACACTCCTGGCACACGAGCCTATATAATAGACTGTCTGCATAGCGCAAGTCACTATGAAGTACTCCCACACTGGTTTGTTTGTTGTCGTTTGGTGGAATATAAAATGGAGCGAACAATGGTGCTCATTGTCAACTATATAGACAAGCTTTTATTCGTATAGTGCACACGATGAAAGAATGCGGTTTTCCTAACTGAATCAGATACATTCTATACGCGAACTACATTATTTCCAGCTACCTTCAGTTTCAACTAACCAGCTACGCAAACTGCAGAGGTCGAACGAACAATTGTCGTGACCACGGGATCCGATCCCTAGTACTGAATCAATCGCTACATGCGAATCATTAATCGTACCATTAATCAGTCCCACTTTAAGAGCACCAGGCAATCCTACCCTGTGGCACGTGGAGGATGTCGCCACACAAGTGTTGGATGACTCATCTTACGTGTAAAATCTGCTCCTGATTATCTCCAACACATTCGCCTATGCGGTAATGGCAAAGGAAGACGACCCATAAGCTGTTTTCGTGGCTTTCGTTGAATTCGATGCGAACTAGATAACCTTGGCAAGTGCTTGCCCTTGATGATTTAGGAAACACCCTATTGGCATCCTCGGCAAGTTGCGTCATATTTCTGCATATTTCTCATGGAAATTTTCGGCTTATCTGCAAAATTATCTGTTTTATCCGGGGAGCGCTAGGTATCGGCTGCGCTTCGGAAGCTGTCCTCTTTTGATCCGCCTACAGGCTGCGACGGGAAAAATACATAGCACGGGGGGTAAAATCTGATGTAGGTACCAGTCAGATAACAGCATGGCTGTACTCGTTGCTCTGGTGGGATGACCAATTGAACGTGCCATCATGGGGAGGAGGGGGGATATGTTTATTTTAAAAAAAAGAACGCAAAAGTCAGCCCAGACAGAGGTCGGCTTACCTGTTTCTTCTTGAACTTTTTTTTTATTATTCAATTTGATCTTGTTTTGCCACAAAAATGTTTCAGGATCTATATGTTACCCGCGTGAACTTTTCGTTGAGTAATTCACGAAAAAATGTCAAGGACCCGATTTTTGGTCATAGTTGCTACCGTATAGAATAGAATAGAAATAGAAAGAAGAAATCGAAACTTAGGTCGCACTGCTGCGACCAGCTGTTTTGAATTTGAATTTATTTAAACTTTACAATGCTTGAAATGTTCCATGACGGTTGATGTTCATCGTGTTGTATCGTATCGTATCGTATCTGCATCCGTTTTCCATCCTTCTGTTGTCCAAATAGACGGAGCTTGTTAAAGCTCTGGATTGACTCAAGGGGCTTTACTACGTATCCTTCGTTGCAATAATGTTTTGCTGCCGCAAAGATTATACACTGCTAACTGATAATAACGTCTTTCGAACATTAGGCTAAAGACCACTTTGTCGAATGCGTAAACTTTTTTGAATTATAAGGAACAGACGCGCGACTATATTACGTGAGAATATTCGAGTCTGTGCCACGTGTGCAGACGTTGAGGCTCACAGACATCAGGGTCTTACAGCCATCTCAAGCAACTTCACTGCGATGACAGTTTGTAATATTACCGCTAAGGAATATTACGCTTGTATTATACCTCACGGCCTCATTTGGCCCCCCCTATCATGCCTGCATAATCAAGGTCCTGTCGAACGCGAACGCAATTAATCAATCACTCCGCGAGCAACCACGCACCAGGCGAGCAAATGGAATCTCAGACAGGGTCCTTATTGTCTGACTACAACACAAAACCAGATCGTGGCCTTTTTATCCGCAGCCGTGATGCAGTTACATGGGCAATTGTGGACGGTCCATTGGTTGCGCTTGTCGAGGGAGCACAATAGGGACCGCTGCTCCCGGATTTGGCATGTTTCGCACGCCAACGGATTTGTCCAATTTGGCCACCGCACAAGGCACTGGTGCTTGTCACGACGTTACATATTCAGCGCCTGAGATGCACTCAACTGGCATGGGAAAATTCCTTCCGGCCTCGTAGGTTTCACGCGACAGCTCTCTTTGCCGAATTGGGGGGGGGGGGGGATATGTTTAATAGAGTGCAAGAAAAAAGGAAGAAAAGACAAAAAAGGAAATGTCAGCCATGCTATTGCCAGCTTGCTATTCCGAAATAGATAAATAAAGCAAAAGATAAAGCAAAAGATAAAGAAAGAAACTGAAAATAAACAAAAACAAAGAAGGAAAATGAAAGAAGAACAGGTGGTGGTGGTGGTGGTGGTGATAGGGCTTGCCGTTGTCGGCCTCACGTATGTGGGCAACGTCACGACTCACGCCCTGGGGGAATGTGCGTCCTGGGCCGACTTCTAAGGGAACTGTGCCGACATATGTCTGAAAGCGTCTGAGGAAAACCCAGGAAAAACCCCAGACAGCAGAAAAAACCCAGAAAGAAGAACAGGCGTGGCAGTGCAGTACAGCACGAATGTCCAGTCAGAGGGCAGACGCAAGGCCCGAGTCTTTCAAGAAGCGGAGCAGGGGGGGGGGGGGGGGGGAATTATTTATTAGACGAAAAGGAAAAAAAAAACGGGGGAAAGGTCAGCCAAACGAGACGTCGGCTTGCTATTCCAGAAATAAATAAATAAATAAATAAAGAAAGAAAATGAAGAAATAAGAAATAAATAAAAAGAATTAGTAAATAAAGGATAAACTAACAAATGATGAAAGAACGATGAGGTAGATTAAAGACAAAGATGACAAAAAGAAAGATGACTAACAAACGGTGAAAGAATAATGATGAGATGGATCACAGAAGATGACTTTAAAAGGAAAGCATGAGGTTAATGCGTTGAGGGTGAGAGTGGGGCACAGAAGAATGAGATTGCACGACTGACTTCACAGGGCCACCCCCATTGCACTCGACTTTCAGTACATTGTGCTGCTTGGGGTATTTATAAAAGGGACACCGGGCTCTATTGAAAACAGTTGGTACTTTTCGGAGATACTCTTGTTACGATGAATCTTAAACGAGAATTAAAACGGTGTAAGACCCATGGTACTGTAAGGCATAGAGCAAATCCTTATTGTGAATGGGCTCATTATTTCATTCCCCACAATCACGAGCAGCATTGGGGTAGAGTATCGCCCCTGGGGATGAAACTCCCCACTCATTAGCTCAAAATAAAGTTGTTGTTGTTGTTGTAGAGCAATTCCTCAGTAAAACTACATCACAAGGGCAATATATGACCGTTTCGTGTAGTTTCTTATCGATTTAGCGGACGAAGACACGATAAATGGCAGTCACCAAGCACTATATCAGGATAGATATTATCAACGAATATCAGCTATAGCTCAGCGCTTGTACGTCACCCGTCTAAAACATGCTATACGGGTGACGTTTGTATTTAGCTTTTATAAGTGGTATTCGTTGATTAAATCTTTGTGGGTAATTAGAGCTTTGTACTTGTCGTATATCATTTCTTTTTCCCTGTTCTTTCGCTCCAGCCTGAGAGATTGCAAAAAATACACGTACACGATTCAACGGATACTAAGTATAACGCCGTATATATACGCACACGTGACTTAAATCGCCGAATGATCCGATCATTATAGTCCAACGAAGCGCGGCGATACTTAATGGGAACCGATTACGAAGGAAGGAGCCGTAATTTGCCAAATCGAAATAATTTCCCTTGGCAAGGATATAGTTTGTTTTTCCCACTTTCAGGGCACATAGACATATAAATTTGTTTTGCACGTCGCGGCTCTATCTTTGGGTGGAAGTCGATCGGCGATAGATAAGGCATCGAAGGTGAACCGCTAGATGGGAATCAATTAATTGCGTAAGTGCAAGCTGCTCATAGACTATACGAAGTTGTCGCACGTGTCACGTTCTGTCCGGTGTCTGTAATCCATGCATGTCAAGTGCCAAGTGCAGCACGCCGCTTGTGCTCGCCTTGGTCGCGTCGGTACACGAAAACCCAGACAGTACAAGATACTCAAAAATGTATTTACAATAAGATAAGAAATGCTGACGTTAGAATGTAATTAACGTAGAGTATAAATACATGAAAATTACAGTAATTAAGATAGAGTACGAAATACTTCAAAAAGTATTTGAAATACTGGTCAATGCGTCGAGTCGCCGCAATGTGACATGAATCACCTAAAAACCCCGCATACTATCACGGCACACATAGTAGAACCCTCACTCACCAAGGAGTAGTACACACGGGGCAAGATCTCTAAATGGAGACTTCCAAGAAGGGCCAATGTCCGGGTCAAGTCCGAGGGACTCAGGAAATTTCCACTGAACAAGCAAGATAGTGGAAAGACGAGACACAGAAGGTTTGAGAGGGAGATTCAAAATATGTAATTGGAGTATTGAGTAGAAAATACAATAAAATTTATTTAAAAAGAGTACACAAAACAAAAAGTATTGAGTAGAGTACCAAAATCCCGCAAATTGTATTTAAACTATAGTAATTTAAATACAATACTGTAAATACGTACAAGACTGCGAAAGACATACGATGTAAAGTTGTATTGGTCCCAGTGAACTCACGAGCACATTCTACGAATGAACCATTTACGACAACTCCGTATGAAATTCGTGTCAGTCGCTAAAGAGGCCCCAGGGCCTACGTATCCTTTGCCTTCCAAAGGTGTCAAAGGACGATTTTGCTGCCGCCTTGCGACCAGTGTGGGCAATTTTGGTCGAAATTGCCCACAATCCTCGGAGAATCCTCGATCGAAAGTCCTAGGTTGATGTGACCCTGGAATTCAGGTTTCACAGAAACAGAAGGAAACGAAGGGAACTTCCGGGAGAAGAAAAGAATCCGGCAGCACGGGGATTGAGAGACACGGTGCACAGGACGAAGGCAGAAAGCACCGGTAGGCAATGGCAGAAGAAGCACTGCAAGTAAGCAACCTCTCCGTATTATTTTTAGTCCGTCCAACTCCAACTCCAAGAAGCACTGAACTGAACTTTTCCCGTGAATCCTTCAGGTAACCTTTCCATGTAGTTTCAGTACATGATGTAGCGTGCCTTCGTTCCACGAATTTCGGCAGAGGATTCGGGACCACAGGGTGAGAGTTTTGCCACAAACCGCGTAGAAGACCTGCACCGGGAATACCGACTCTCGTCTCGCTGCGACATCTTCACGGCAATGAGGCAGCCGCTGGAGAGGTCACGTGGTTACGAGAACCAGTGGAAGATGCCGAGGCGTTCGCTCCTCTGACGTCAGACTCCGACGCGCAAGTAGGTTCAAGGCAACGCCACCAGGATGCAGAAAGCCCGCTTAATGTCTCCTCTCACTCCTTCGTACGTAGACATATAAGATCAGTCAATCGTCGCAGCCAGCCAAGAGGTCAGCCAATCACCGTAGACAATTTTGAAACACAGGCTTTCTCTGGCTACCAGTGGCTACCCATGTGACTGATGGTGGCTCGTTTCCATAGCCACTGCCGCTGAAAGCACAGACGTGATTGGCGGACTCTTAATCGTTACGTCACGGCCGCTCAAGCGATCAGGCTTTGTATAGGTGGTGTTGGTTCAAGGACATCAACTACGACACGTAGAAAAACAATTTCCTCGACATTCTCTGGTGCAGTACAATGCGTACATGATGCAGTATACGGAACCACATGCAACCCCTTTCAGCTACCGTTTGAAGACCCGTAATTAAAAAGAAAAAAAAAGGAAAGGGAAATGAAGTAACAATGAAGCCAAATAGCCCCACACGCGTAAAATCAAAAAGAGGGAAATTTAGTTTCAATTAAGGGGCCGTATACTTTACAATCTCCCTTCACATAGCGTATTTTCATGGACCTCCGGAGAGCACGCAGCCGTGCACACAGTGCAGGAAGCACTTTCGCATCTTTCTCAGTCGACACAAGCATACACAATACACTTGTACTGTATAGTCATCATAATCATAATCTTTATGTCCACAAGCATTGCAATTATAGCCATTGAAGGAGCATTAATTATAGTGATTCTATAATGATCATCACAAACGCGGGCATTAGCTTGCATAAAATCGTATGCAGATACCTTGTCTAAAGGCAGCTTCTGAGTTGTCGCTTTGTTTGCTATAATTACGTGGTGGCTGTTATACGACGCTGATATATTCGTACTCACGTTTCATGTCCTGTATAGGAGGAGGAAGAGGAGGAGGAGGGGGAAGGGGAAGGAGAAGGAGAAGGAGGGGAAAGAGGGGAAATGACGTTAAAGGGACTATCGCATCCATCGCTATCGATTCCGAAACTACAGTGCCATTCTGGTCCTCGTTCATCACCGACAATGACGCCGAAAATCCGACGCGGATTAGTGGAGTTGTTCCTGTGCAATATGATGTAACGCACGACAAGGGCAGACGACGGATATTGAGAGCATTCCGGAATTCCCTCTCTGCAAACGTCACTTGGAAAAAAAGCCAATGAGTGTGCGCCCTTTGACGCGGACTAGGCCAATCAGGGAGCGGCAGAGAGACCTTGGCGTCCGACCGCGGGGTGGAAGTGATGGATGGCGGCCGCGGGTCGTGGAGAGGTCAGGGATCGGTTCGTGGAATGCTGTTTCTGTTTAGCGTCGTACGTGTTCGCGCTGCGCTCCTATTCGTGTGCCCGGCTGACGTCATTCTGGCTTAGCTGCAGAGGGAGTACGAATCTTTAAAGCTCGTTTACTTAATAAGTACGCTGCTTTCGGAAGAGAAACTTGGTCAAGTAGACTGTGAAACCATGCCGAACATTACCGCAAGGCTCTCACACACACCTTTCCGGACGCTCTAGTCCCTTTCATAAAACAGAAAAAAGGAGTCCTATGACGTGATTGTTTTAAACCTTGCTTTGTGCAGCATTTGATTGCGTACTGCGCTTATCTGTGCTTGCCAAGAGAGCGCGCTGATTTCTGATTTGCACGAAGTATACGTATACGAAATAAAAAAAAGAAAGAAAAGAGAGAGAGAGAGAGAGAAAGAACTGTAAATGCAGTAGTTTCGTATGACCATCTTTCGGACCTGCGGACGTCCGCACCCGTTCCAGTGGAATTGTATAACCTATTTCTCTCTTTTTTATTTTGTCTTCCTTCTTTCAGCATCTGTTACGGACGGACCTACACGGTGGCAGACGTTGACAGATCCTATAAAGCTACCGCTTTAAAACGTCATTGTATATTGGTTAATAAACGTAACTACAACACAGCATAATAGCCCTTGACTTATCCCAACGGCGTCTTTCATTAGGGAGTTTTAGAGAATCGCAAGCGCCCTCAATTCCGACTCCGTATTGCTCTCAGTCAATCAGATATCAGCAACGTGACGGCAGCCACTCCAAAGGAATCCGGCGATTGGCTTGTCAGGTTTTCGGAAACGTTATCGTAAAACTTATAGACCACTTTACTGTTCACAAACAAGAGGCACCACCTGCGCATGCGCGGGGTTGGTGTGGGCAAAACACACTGAACGCAACCGTGCGAATGCTTTCCACAGGTGCGACGTCGACTGTGTTGCACTGCTACACCGCTTTCGACCGTCTCTTTCTACAACACCCGAAATAATTTAGAGCTCTGAAGAAATGAGACAAGTCTTGCTACAAGACAAAGTTGTTTATGAACGGTATGCAACATGACGATGACACTTTGCGCTCAACATCGACAACTGGACAGCCCGATAGACCTGCCTGGACAGAAACTGATGAAAAATGATTTCGCCACCCTTTCCTAATCAAGTTGTGTACCCGAAGGGTACACAGCTTTGCGGCATGCCCACTTTGGATGAAAACGATCACTCCAATCACTCCAATTGATTGCTGTTTTGCCCACACCAAGCAGACGATCTGCTGATTGCAGCGCCGCCGCAAGCAGTGACGTCACGCGCGCAAATTGGGCTATACGTCCTCCTAAAACCCGGTACTGAAGCAGTCATAAACGTGAACTATTCAGTCTACCAATACGCGACAAAGCAAGCGGTTCAAAAATAGATTTGTAAGTGACTAAGGCCATATTGCTTTCACTGATGTTTTAAACGTGCTCGAGAATTAGTTTCGATTTCGCTCCCCGTCCGGGTCACGCGATAGAAGGCAGCCTCTCGTCTCATGCAGTTATGGACAGCGCGCAGGAAAGATGCAGGGGAGGGGAGTCGTGACGTCACGTTTTCCCTCCACTCGATGCCGGGCGAAAGCGGCGACGACGCTGAAGTACAAAGAGCTTTTGCTTTCTTATTAATTCCATGTGTTCTGCGTGAAGATAGCGATGTTTAGCGTTTCTTATGAACTCAATTACAAACAAAGGTTACAGTTTTCCGGAGTAACTGCAACTGAATATGCGATAACTCATATATTCTGCTGACCACTCCTTATATTTAATTCAATTCAGCGTTTTTATGTGACAGTGTGAGTGTTACTTTGAGTGAGTGAACTTTTAGCTTCGCGAAATAACAAAACTTCGCAAAAACTACCGCTAGCAGTGTGGGACCACAATAAACCTAATAAAGGCAACGGCCATTGAATTGAGTACAATAGAAATGAAATCGGTACATGTAATAGCGCAAATTAGGATATAAGGAGACAAATATATCAGATAAATACAAGGAAGAAATTGTTACCATGATATGGAGGATGGGAGATAGAAGAAAAGCGAAAGGTATGGCAATAATACGTATATACGACAGGAAACAATAGCGAGTTTTTGTTTCTTCGGCTAACGGTTCCGAGAACATGATAAGCGAATCAGTATGCGTCCTGGGCAGACTTCAAGGGGAACTGTACGGACATTAGTCTCGTAACGTTTTCGTGGATTGCTCACGATCTGCTGAACACGTAACCAATAACATTACGTGCGTATAGCTACGGTGAGCACACACTTGCGATATAGGATGCGACTTCATTTAAATTCCCTTTCTTTCCCTTTCTTAATAGCGCGTCCTGGAGTAGCCAGTCCCGAGTGGCTCGAGACTAACATCTCCATTTTCTTTCTTTTAAAAATCTAATCAATCAATCAATCCACGAAACAACTTCTTCGTTAAGGCGTCTCGCTCGTTGGCGTCGTGCTGAGTGGGAGGTGGTGGGTTAGAAATTCTGGTTCGACACTTTCGATTACTACATGTAAGTTCATTTAATTAACCTTTCATTAGCCTCAATTACCCTTTAATTACCGACGGTCACCGCAGGATACCAGAGGTAACACTGAATTTCATTTAGTTGCCTTGAATTTCTCGCTTACTTGCTCTAATTACTCTCAATTCCTCTTTAATTGGCGTTAATTACGTTTAATCACATTTAATTACCTTCGGTAATCTTTTTATTTCATTTCATCTTTCTCCTAATTACATATATCTTACATTCATTACCTTTCGACTCAACTTTCTCGCTTTAATTGCCTTTAATTACCTCTAATTACTGTCAGCTACTCTTACCTCTTAATGTTAATTACCTTCGACTGCTTCAATTTCAAATCACTTACCTCCACGGGTTTTCCGAAGACTTTCCAGCCGAATGTCGGCACAGTTCTCCCTGAAGTCGGCCCAGGACGCACACTAACCCCCCTTCCCTGTCCCCCACTCCTTCCTATACTGTCCTCTCTCCACCTGTCCTCATCTGTACTCCACTCACATAGCCACAGTTGCTTCGAGGCGCTAACACGGAATTTCTCTCACGGATCTCTCATGCAGTTTTGCACTGATGATGTCTGTCGCATAACGGACGAAACGTCCGAGTAAACCTTGTTATTTTGTTAGTTTAAGTTTGAAGTTACTCTACGACGATAAAACCGGAGACACGGAATAAACAAAAAAAACGACAACACGACACATTCTGTTCCGTGTCTCCGGTTTTATCGTCGTTTTACAATGTACCAGCTCGCCTGCACCCTTGCACCGTTTCTTTACCTTCTTTCCTTCACCCTCTACCATCGTTTCTATACTTATTTTGTCCAGTTATGTCGTCTCCCGGCTTTTGGAGTATTTTTTGCGCGGAATTAAAATAAAATTATTATCCTTCATATCAAACATCGTTCTTCGAATCAACGTATATTTTGAGTTCGTTGCATAGTAAAAAAAACAATGCCCGTTCTGCGAATATTCCCCCTTTACCGCGAACAAATCCCTCCTGTGACGTCCTCCATTGTATAAACCACCAGAGAAACTCTTTTTTTTTTCGTGCCGCAGCAGATGAGCGCATCAAGATCCCGATGGAGCTTTAACTTAAGCTAGTGTAGATGATTGGTGCAATATGGCTTGTCTCCTTGGTGCGCACGCTCACCGACGCGGGGGTGTTCTTACACCTGTCGAAGGGGGGGTCACGCACAAGCGCGGCACGACGATCACGACGACCGCCCAAGACCACGCATCGCCGGAACCCTCGGCGATTAAGCGCTCAATTCTCCCTCTTTCGTATATATAGGTTCGCCAATGATCCAGTTGTGGGACGCGATATATTGGAAGATGGTTAAAACAAACAGCGTTGCGCTGTCGCCGAGTTTGGAGCCCACCAATGCGCATGCGTCGTTCGCGAAGACGATGACGCGAATGCAGTGTAGCCGTTATACTGCCGGATAATTGCCGTGACTCGAACCCGGATCTTCGAATGTGTGTGTGTGTCGTGCTGTTGTATATCGGATGCGATGGTATATAGAGAGAGATTCGGTGGAACGACAGATATACGCAACTAAGATATATAATTAGTATAAAACTTCATATAAAATTTAGTCGGTATAAAATTTACGGAAAGACTGACAAGATTTCCATGAAACGAGGTTAGCATTTAACTAACCGACTACTACTACTAAATCATGGCTATGGCCTGGGGTGACTCACCGCTTGAGAGCAGTACACTACCCCATTACACGAGAAGAGTGAGATGTGAAATATGAAAATGAAGTTATGTGTGTAACTAACCGAAACTTACGAGCTCGTTGGTGTTTTCTGATCACGTGACACGCGATGACACTGGTCGGCCATTTTCAACGTGCGATTTCTTTCCCAATGACAGATCACTGCTTTGAAGTGAACCATGAATATTTTTTACAGTCCTATACTTAGAGCCTATATATACAGCCCTGCGGCTGTAATTCCGTAAGTGAGCGATACGACTAGCCACACTGGCCATATCGCTTCAGGAAACCGCCTGGAGCCAGGAGCCAGGAAACAGCCTCGGAGATGCAGGTGTGCACCCCTTGTAACGATGTTCGCCACGTTCCCCTACAGCGTCAACAATCGATGACCGCAGAAAAACAAAAAAAGAGACCAGTTTTTAAAACAGGAAATGATACGATATAGCTCAAACCGTGCCATTGAAACTAGATTCTCCGCACTGATGATAGTAATCGGCAGAGTGGCAACAACCTGCCATATTAGGCAGGAACGTGTCACGTATAGGGTGAGGTCTCTCTTGGATAATCGCTCTTCTCCTAATGGGGTATTGCCACTGAGAGCCGCGTTGGCGAAATAGCACCGCACAAATCCCGTATACGATCTTAAAGGCACAGTAGGTGCACGAACAAATGTTTAAAAGACGCTGCCAACACGCATTGCACACACACACACATGTGTCTTATAGGGTACTCAGTCACCGCGCGACGTGTTTCCATGAAATTCGCTTATTTATAATTGAATTAATTTGATAGCGAACGTCTTCGATGCCGTGCCGTCCTGAACTCCGGATTTTCTCATGGTGCAGGTTTTCCAGAGAGTTGTTACCCTCGAAGTTACCCTCGAAGTCCTCCCAGGACGCTTAGCAACCCCCCTGCTTCCTTCTCGTTGCCCTCCCTATATTTAGCCACGTCCTTATGTCACTCCTTAGCCACAGTTAGTCCACAGTGTCAGTACCTTAGCACTTGGAAAGTATTACTATGGTAACCATATAGTAATACACATGGTATATTACACAGCGAAGATGCGGCATTACAAAACCTGCCTTCGCATCCTATAATGTACTATAAGGAGAACAAGGATGCTTTTCCACACGTCTCTTCTGCAGCAGTGCCACGTCAGATAAAGTAGCGTTAACCGCAGGCAAGCTGGCGGTGGACAAGATGGAAAGTAATTGTTCTGAGGCTGGAACACTAAAAGGAACAAACACAACATAAGCCTCAAGTTGCCTGG